>NW_027445642.1:0-300000 GCF_035582795.1 Mycteria americana
GCGCAATCTCTGACGTTTCCAATTTGGCAGCCGGGCTCTGCCAGAGAGAGATACAGAGTGCTTGCCCCAATACGAAGCAAAGCTTTCAGCAGAGCGCGAAATGTCTGTGTTGGCGCCAGAATGCCAGTTCCAAGGGCACGTGAAAACCACTACAGCTTTCAGTGCTGGCAGCTTTCCTGTGGGCGCAATCTCTGGACTTTCCAATTTCACCTGCCGGGCTCTGCAGAGAGAGATACCAGAGTGTTGCCCCATTAGGAAGCAAAGCTTTAGCAGAGCGCGGCAATGTCTTGTAGTGGCAGCGAATGCAGTTCCAAGGGACAGTGAAACCAGCTACAGCTTTCAGTGCTGGCAGCTTTCCTGTGGGCGCAATCTCTGGACGTTTCCAATTTCACTGCCGGGCTCTGCCAGAGAGAGATACAGAGTGTTGCCCCATTACGAAGCAAAGCTTTAGCAGAGCGCGAATGTCTGTGTGGCAGCGAATGCAGTTCCAAGGGACAGTGAAAACCAGCTACAGCTTTCAGTGCTGGCAGCTTTCCTGTGGGCGCAATCTCTGGACGTTTCCAATTTCACTGCCGGGGCTCTGCCAGAGAGAGATACAGAGTGTTGCCCCATTACGAAGCAAAGCTTTAGCAGAGCGCGAATGTCTGTGTGGCAGCGAATGCAGTTCCAAGGGACAGTGAAAACCAGCTACAGCTTTCAGTGCTGGCAGCTTTCCTGTGGGCGCAATCTCTGGACGTTTCCAATTTCACTGCCGGGCTCTGCCAGAGAGAGATACAGAGTGTTGCCCCATTACGAAGCAAAGCTTTAGCAGAGCGCGAATGTCTGTGTGGCAGCGAATGCAGTTCCAAGGGACAGTGAAAACCAGCTACAGCTTTCAGTGCTGGCAGCTTTCCTGTGGGCGCAATCTCTGGACGTTTCCAATTTCACTGCCGGGCTCTGCCAGAGAGAGATACAGAGTGTTGCCCCATTACGAAGCAAAGCTTTAGCAGAGCGCGAATGTCTGTGTGGCAGCGAATGCAGTTCCAGGGACAGTGAAAACCAGCTACAGCTTTCAGTGCTGGCAGCTTTCCTGTGGGCGCAATCTCTGGACGTTTCCAATTTCACTGCCGGGCTCTGCCAGAGAGAGATACAGAGTGTTGCCCCATTACGAAGCAAAGCTTTAGCAGAGCGCGAATGTCTGTGTGGCAGCGAATGCAGTTCCAAGGGACAGTGAAAACCAGCTACAGCTTTCAGTGCTGGCAGCTTTCCTGTGGGCGCAATCTCTGGACGTTTCCAATTTCACTGCCGGGCTCTGCCAGAGAGAGATACAGAGTGTTGCCCCATTACGAAGCAAAGCTTTAGCAGAGCGCGAATGTCTGTGTGGCAGCGAATGCAGTTCCAAGGGACAGTGAAAACCAGCTACAGCTTTCAGTGCTGGCAGCTTTCCTGTGGGCCGCAATCTCTGGACGTTTCCAATTTCACTGCCGGGCTCTGCCAGAGAGAGATACAGAGTGTTGCCCATTACGAAGCAAAGCTTTAGCAGAGCGCGAATGTCTGTGTGGCAGCGAATGCAGTTCAAGGGACAGTGAAAACCAGCTACAGCTTTCAGTGCTGGCAGCTTTCCTGTGGGCGCAATCTCTGGACGTTTCCAATTTCACTGCCGGGCTCTGCCAGAGAGAGATACAGAGTGTTGCCCCATTACGAAGCAAAGCTTTAGCAGAGCGCGAATGTCTGTGTGGCAGCGAATGCAGTTCCGAGGGACAGTGAAAACCAGCTACAGCTTTCAGTGCTGGCAGCTTTCCTGTGGCCGCAATCTCTGGACGTTTCCAATTTCACTGCCGGGCTCTGCCAGAGAGAGATACAGAGTGTTGCCCCATTACGAAGCAAAGCTTTAGCAGAGCGCGAATGTCTGTGTGGCAGCGAATGCAGTTCCGAGGGACAGTGAAAACCAGCTACAGCTTTCAGTGCTGGCAGCTTTCCTGTGGGCGCAATCTCTGGACGTTTCCAATTTCACTGCCGGGCTCTGCCAGAGAGAGATACAGAGTGTTGCCCCATTACGAAGCAAAGCTTTAGCAGAGCGCGAATGTCTGTGTGGCAGCGAATGCAGTTCCAAGGGACAGTGAAAACCAGCTACAGCTTTCAGTGCTGGCAGCTTTCCTGTGGGCGCAATCTCTGGACGTTTCCAATTTCACTGCCGGGCTCTGCCAGAGAGAGATACAGAGTGTTGCCCCATTACGAAGCAAAGCTTTAGCAGAGCGCGAATGTCTGTGTGGCAGCGAATGCAGTTCCAAGGGACAGTGAAAACCAGCTACAGCTTTCAGTGCTGGCAGCTTCCTGGGCGCAATCTCTGGACGTGTCCAATTTCACTGCCGGGCTCTGCCAGAGAGAGATACAGAGTGTTGCCTGTACGAAGCAAAGCTTTAGCTGAGCGCGAATGTCTGTGTGCAGCGAATGCAGTTCCAAGGGACAGTGAAAACCAGCTACAGCTTTCAGTGCTGGCAGCTTCCTGGGCGCAATCTCTGGACGTTTCCAATTTCACTGCCGGGCTCTGCCAGAGAGAGATACAGAGTGTTGCCCCATTACGAAGCAATGCTTTAGCAGAGCGCGAATGTCTGTGTGGCAGCGAATGCAGTTCCAAGGGACAGTGAAAACCAGCTACAGCTTTCAGTGCTGGCAGCTTTCCTGTGGGCGCAATCTCTGGACGTTTCCAATTTCACTGCCGGGCTCTGCCAGAGAGAGATACAGAGTGTTGCCCCATTACGAAGCAAAGCTTTAAGCAGAGCGCGAATGTCTGTGTGGCAGCGAATGCAGTTCCAAGGGACAGTGAAAACCAGCTACAGCTTTCAGTGCTGGCAGCTTTCCTGTGGGCGCAATCTATGGACGTTTCCAATTTCACTGCCGGGCTCTGCCAGAGAGAGATACAGAGTGTTGCCCCATTACGAAGCAAAGCTTTAGCAGAGCGCGAATGTCTGTGTGGCAGCGAATGCAGTTCCAAGGGACAGTGAAAACCAGCTACAGCTTTCAGTGCTGGCAGCTTTCCTGTGGGCGCAATCTCTGGACGTTTCCAATTTCACTGCCGGCTCTGCCAGAGAGAGATACAGAGTGTTGCCCATTACGAAGCAAAGCTTTAGCAGAGCGCGAATGTCTGTGTGGCAGCGAATGCAGTTCCAAGGGACAGTGAAACCAGCTACAGCTTTCAGTGCTGGCAGCTTCCTGTGGGCGCAATCTCTGGACGTTTCCAATTTCACTGCCGGGCTCTGCCAGAGAGAGATACAGAGTGTTGCCCCATTACGAAGCAATGCTTTAGCAGAGCGCGAATGTCTGTGTGGCAGCGAATGCAGTTCCAAGGGACAGTGAAAACCAGCTACAGCTTTCAGTGCTGGCAGCTTTCTGTGGGCGCAATCTCTGGACGTTTCCAATTTCACTGCCGGGCTCTGCCAGAGAGAGATACAGAGTGTTGCCCCATTACGAAGCTAAAGCTTTAGCAGAGCGCGAATGTCTGTGTGGCAGCGAATGCAGTTCCAAGGGACAGTGAAAACCAGCTACAGCTTTCAGTGCTGGCAGCTTTCCTGTGGGCGCAATCTCTGGACGTTTCCAATTTCACTGCCGGGCTCTGCCAGAGAGAGATACAGAGTGTTGCCCCATTACGAAGCAAAGCTTTAGCAGAGCGCGAATGTCTGTGTGGCAGCGAATGCAGTTCCAAGGACAGTGAAAACAGCTACAGCTTTCAGTGCTGGCAGCTTTCCTGTGGGCGCAATCTCTGGACGTTTCCAATTTCACTGCCGGGCTCTGCCAGAGAGAGATACAGAGTGTTGCCCCATTACGAAGCAAAGCTTTAGCAGAGCGCGAATGTCTGTGTGGCAGCGAATGCAGTTCCAAGGGACAGTGAAAACCAGCTACAGCTTTCAGTGCTGGCAGCTTTCCTGTGGGCGCAATCTCTGGACGTTTCCAATTTCACTGCCGGGCTCTGCCAGAGAGAGATACAGAGTGTTGCCCCATTACGAAGCAAAGCTTTAGCAGAGCGCGAATGTCTGTGTGGCAGCGAATGCAGTTCCAAGGGACAGTGAAAACCAGCTACAGCTTTCAGTGCTGGCAGCTTTCCTGTGGGCGCAATCTCTGGACGTTTCCAATTTCACTGCCGGGCTCTGCCAGAGAGAGATACAGAGTGTTGCCCCATTACGAAGCAAAGCTTTAGCAGAGCGCGAATGTCTGTGTGGCAGCGAATGCAGTTCCAAGGGACAGTGAAAACCAGCTACAGCTTTCAGTGCTGGCAGCTTTCCTGTGGGCGCAATCTCTGGACGTTTCCAATTTCACTGCGGGCTCTGCCAGAGAGAGATACAGAGTGTTGCCCCATTACGAAGCAATGCTTTAGCAGAGCGCGAATGTCTGTGTGGCAGCGAATGCAGTTCCAAGGGACAGTGAAAACCAGCTACAGCTTTCAGTGCTGGCAGCTTTCCTGTGGGCGCAATCTCTGGACGTTTCCAATTTCACTGCCGGGCTCTGCCAGAGAGAGATACAGAGTGTTGCCCCATTACGAAGCAAAGCTTTAGCAGAGCGCGAATGTCTGTGTGGCAGCGAATGCAGTTCCGAGGGACAGTGAAAACCAGCTACAGCTTTCAGTGCTGGCAGCTTTCCTGTGGGGCGCAATCTCTGGACGTTTCCAATTCACTGCCGGGCTCTGCCAGAGAGAGATACAGAGTGTTGCCCCATTACGAAGCAAAGCTTTAGCAGAGCGCGAATGTCTGTGTGGCAGCGAATGCAGTTCCAAGGGACAGTGAAAACCAGCTACAGCTTTCAGTGCTGGCAGCTTTCCTGTGGGCGCAATCTCTGGACGTTTCCAATTTCACTGCGGGCTCTGCCAGAGAGAGATACAGAGTGTTGCCCCATTACGAAGCAAAGCTTTAGCAGAGCGCGAATGTCTGTGTGGCAGCGAATGCAGTTCCAAGGGACAGTGAAAACCAGCTACAGCTTTCAGTGCTGGCAGCTTTCCTGTGGGCGCAATCTCTGGACGTTTCCAATTTCACTGCCGGGCTCTGCCAGAGAGAGATACAGAGTGTTGCCCCATTACGAAGTAATGCTTTAGCAGAGCGCGAATGTCTGTGTGGCAGCGAATGCAGTTCCAAGGGACAGTGAAAACCAGCTACAGCTTTCAGTGCTGGCAGCTTTCCTGTGGGCGCAATCTCTGGACGTTTCCAATTTCACTGCCGGGCTCTGCCAGAGAGAGATACAGAGTGTTGCCCCATTACGAAGCAAAGCTTTAGCAGAGCGCGAATGTCTGTGTGGCAGCGAATGCAGTTCCAAGTGACAGTGAAAACCAGCTACAGCTTTCAGTGCTGGCAGCTTTCCTGTGGGCGCAATCTCTGGACTTTTCCAATTTCACTGCCGGGCTCTGCCAGAGAGAGATACAGAGTGTTGCCCCATTACGAAGCAAAGCTTTAGCAGAGCGCGAATGTCTGTGTGGCAGCGAATGCAGTTCCAAGGGACAGTGAAAACCAGCTACAGCTTTCAGTGCTGGCAGCTTTCCTGTGGGCGCAATCTCTGGACGTTTCCAATTTGGCAGCCGGGCTCTGCCAGAGAGAGATACAGAGTGTTGCCCCATTACGAAGCAAAGCTTTAGCAGAGCGCGAATGTCTGTGTGGCAGCGAATGCAGTTCCAAGTGACAGTGAAAACCAGCTACAGCTTTCAGTGCTGGCAGCTTTCCTGTGGGCGCAATCTCTGGACTTTTCCAATTTCACTGCCGGGCTCTGCCAGAGAGAGATACAGAGTGTTGCCCCATTACGAAGCAATGCTTTAGCAGAGCGCGAATGTCTGTGTGGCAGCGAATGCAGTTCCAAGGGACAGTGAAAACCAGCTACAGCTTTCAGTGCTGGCAGCTTTCCTGTGGGCGCAATCTCTGGACGTTTCCAATTTGGCAGCCGGGCTCTGCCAGAGAGAGATACAGAGTGTTGCCCCATTACGAAGCAAAGCTTTAGCAGAGCGCGAATGTCTGTGTGGCAGCGAATGCAGTTCCAAGGGACAGTGAAAACCAGCTACAGCTTTCAGTGCTGGCAGCTTTCCTGTGGGCGCAATCTCTGGACGTTTCCAATTTCACTGCCGGGCTCTGCCAGAGAGAGATACAGAGTGTTGCCCCATTAGGAAGCAAAGCTTTAGCAGAGCGCGAATGTCTGTGTGGCAGCGAATGCAGTTCCAAGGGACAGTGAAAACCAGCTACAGCTTTCAGTGCTGGCAGCTTTCCTGTGGGCGCAATCTCTGGACGTTTCCAATTTCACTGCCGGGCTCTGCCAGAGAGAGATACAGAGTGTTGCCCCATTACGAAGCAAAGCTTTAGCAGAGCGTGAATGTCTGTGTGGCAGCGAATGCAGTTCCAAGGGACAGTGAAAACCAGCTACAGCTTTCAGTGCTGGCAGCTTTCCTATGGCCGCAATCTCTGGACGTTTCCAATTTCACTGCCGGGCTCTGCCAGAGAGAGATACAGAGTGTTGCCCCATTACGAAGCAAAGCTTTAGCAGAGCGCGAATGTCTGTGTGGCAGCGAATGCAGTTCCAAGGGACAGTGAAAACCAGCTACAGCTTTCAGTGCTGGCAGCTTTCCTGTGGGCGCAATCTCTGGACGTTTCCAATTTCACTGCCGGGCTCTGCCAGAGAGAGATACAGAGTGTTGCCCGATTACAAAGTAATGCTTTAGCAGAGCGCGAATGTCTGTGTGGCAGCGAATGCAGTTCCAAGGGACAGTGAAAACCAGCTACAGCTTTCAGTGCTGGCAGCTTTCCTGTGGGCGCAATCTCTGGACGTTTCCAATTTCACTGCCGGGCTCTGCCAGAGAGAGATACAGAGTGTTGCCCCATTACGAAGCAATGCTTTAGCAGAGCGCGAATGTCTGTGTGGCAGCGAATGCAGTTCCGAGGGACAGTGAAAACCAGCTACAGCTTTCAGTGCTGGCAGCTTTCCTGTGGGCGCAATCTCTGGACGTTTCCAATTTCACTGCCGGGCTCTGCCAGAGAGAGATACAGAGTGTTGCCCCATTAGGAAGCAAAGCTTTAGCAGAGCGCGAATGTCTGTGTGGCAGCGAATGCAGTTCCAAGGGACAGTGAAAACCAGCTACAGCTTTCAGTGCTGGCAGCTTTCCTGTGGGCGCAATCTCTGGACGTTTCCAATTTCACTGCCGGGCTCTGCCAGAGAGAGATACAGAGTGTTGCCCCGTTACGAAGCAAAGCTTTAGCAGAGCGCGAATGTCTGTGTGGCAGCGAATGCAGTTCCAAGGGACAGTGAAAACCAGCTACAGCTTTCAGTGCTGGCAGCTTTCCTGTGGGCGCAATCTCTGGACGTTTCCAATTTCACTGCCGGGCTCTGCCAGAGAGAGATACAGAGTGTTGCCCCATTAGGAAGCAAAGCTTTAGCAGAGCGCGAATGTCTGTGTGGCAGCGAATGCAGTTCCAAGGGACAGTGAAAACCAGCTACAGCTTTCAGTGCTGGCAGCTTTCCTGTGGGCGCAATCTCTGGACGTTTCCAATTTCACTGCCGGGCTCTGCCAGAGAGAGATACAGAGTGTTGCCCCATTACGAAGCAAAGCTTTAGCAGAGCGCGAATGTCTGTGTGGCAGCGAATGCAGTTCCAAGGGACAGTGAAAACCAGCTACAGCTTTCAGTGCTGGCAGCTTTCCTGTGGGCGCAATCTCTGGACGTTTCCAATTTCACTGCCGGGCTCTGCCAGAGAGAGATACAGAGTGTTGCCCCATTACGAAGTAATGCTTTAGCAGAGCGCGAATGTCTGTGTGGCAGCGAATGCAGTTCCAAGGGACAGTGAAAACCAGCTACAGCTTTCAGTGCTGGCAGCTTTCCTGTGGGCGCAATCTCTGGACGTTTCCAATTTCACTGCCGGGCTCTGCCAGAGAGAGATACAGAGTGTTGCCCCATTACGAAGTAATGCTTTAGCAGAGCGCGAATGTCTGTGTGGCAGCGAATGCAGTTCCAAGGGACAGTGAAAACCAGCTACAGCTTTCAGTGCTGGCAGCTTTCCTGTGGGCGCAATCTCTGGACGTTTCCAATTTCACTGCCGGGCTCTGCCAGAGAGAGATACAGAGTGTTGCCCCATTACGAAGCAAAGCTTTAGCAGAGCGCGAATGTCTGTGTGGCAGCGAATGCAGTTCCGAGGGACAGTGAAAACCAGCTACAGCTTTCAGTGCTGGCAGCTTTCCTGTGGGCGCAATCTCTGGACGTTTCCAATTTCACTGCCGGGCTCTGCCAGAGAGAGATACAGAGTGTTGCCCCATTACGAAGCAAAGCTTTAGCAGAGCGCGAATGTCTGTGTGGCAGCGAATGCAGTTCCAAGGGACAGTGAAAACCAGCTACAGCTTTCAGTGCTGGCACCTTTCCTGTGGGCGCAATCTCTGGACTTTTCCAATTTCACTACCGGGCTCTGCCAGAGAGAGATACAGAGTGTTGCCCCATTACGAAGCAAAGCTTTAGCAGAGCGCGAATGTCTGTGTGGCAGCGAATGCAGTTCCAAGGGACAGTGAAAACCAGCTACAGCTTTCAGTGCTGGCAGCTTTCCTGTGGGCGCAATCTCTGGACGTTTCCAATTTCACTGCCGGGCTCTGCCAGAGAGAGATACAGAGTGTTGCCCCATTACGAAGCAAAGCTTTAGCAGAGCGCGAATGTCTGTGTGGCAGCGAATGCAGTTCCAAGGGACAGTGAAAACCAGCTACAGCTTTCAGTGCTGGCAGCTTTCCTGTGGGCGCAATCTCTGGACGTTTCCAATTTCACTGCCGGGCTCTGCCAGAGAGAGATACAGAGTGTTGCCCCATTACGAAGCAAAGCTTTAGCAGAGCGCGAATGTCTGTGTGGCAGCGAATGCAGTTCCAAGGGACAGTGAAAACCAGCTACAGCTTTCAGTGCTGGCAGCTTTCCTGTGGGCGCAATCTCTGGACGTTTCCAATTTCACTGCCGGGCTCTGCCAGAGAGAGATACAGAGTGTTGCCCCATTACGAAGCAAAGCTTTAGCAGAGCGCGAATGTCTGTGTGGCAGCGAATGCAGTTCCAAGGGACAGTGAAAACCAGCTACAGCTTTCAGTGCTGGCAGCTTTCCTGTGGGCACAATCTCTGGACGTTTCCAATTTCACTGCCGGGCTCTGCCAGAGAGAGATACAGAGTGTTGCCCCATTACGAAGTAATGCTTTAGCAGAGCGCGAATGTCTGTGTGGCAGCGAATGCAGTTCCAAGGGACAGTGAAAACCAGCTACAGCTTTCAGTGCTGGCAGCTTTCCTGTGGGCGCAATCTCTGGACGTTTCCAATTTCACTGCCGGGCTCTGCCAGAGAGAGATACAGAGTGTTGCCCCATTACGAAGCAAAGCTTTAGCAGAGCGCGAATGTCTGTGTGGCAGCGAATGCAGTTCCAAGGGACAGTGAAAACCAGCTACAGCTTTCAGTGCTGGCAGCTTTCCTGTGGGCGCAATCTCTGGACTTTTCCAATTTCACTGCCGGGCTCTGCCAGAGAGAGATACAGAGTGTTGCCCCATTACGAAGCAATGCTTTAGCAGAGCGCGAATGTCTGTGTGGCAGCGAATGCAGTTCCAAGGGACAGTGAAAACCAGCTACAGCTTTCAGTGCTGGCAGCTTTCCTGTGGGCGCAATCTCTGGACGTTTCCAATTTCACTGCCGGGCTCTGCCAGAGAGAGATACAGAGTGTTGCCCCATTACGAAGCAAAGCTTTAGCAGAGCGCGAATGTCTGTGTGGCAGCGAATGCAGTTCCAAGGGACAGTGAAAACCAGCTACAGCTTTCAGTGCTGGCAGCTTTCCTGTGGGCGCAATCTCTGGACGTTTCCAATTTCACTGCCGGGCTCTGCCAGAGAGAGATACAGAGTGTTGCCCCATTACGAAGCAAAGCTTTAGCAGAGCGCGAATGTCTGTGTGGCAGCGAATGCAGTTCCAAGGGACAGTGAAAACCAGCTAGAGCTTTCAGTGCTGGCAGCTTTCCTGTGGGCGCAATCTCTGGACGTTTCCAATTTCACTGCCGGGCTCTGCCAGAGAGAGATACAGAGTGTTCCCCATTACGAAGCAATGCTTTAGCAGAGCGCGAATGTCTGTGTGGCAGCGAATGCAGTTCCAAGGGACAGTGAAAACCAGCTACAGCTTTCAGTGCTGGCAGCTTTCCTGTGGGCGCAATCTCTGGACGTTTCCAATTTCACTGCCGGGCTCTGCCAGAGAGAGATACAGAGTGTTGCCCCATTACGAAGCAAAGCTTTAGCAGAGCGCGAATGTCTGTGTGGCAGCGAATGCAGTTCCAAGGGACAGTGAAAACCAGCTACAGCTTTCAGTGCTGGCAGCTTTCCTGTGGGCGCAATCTCTGGACGTTTCCAATTTCACTGCCGGGCTCTGCCAGAGAGAGATACAGAGTGTTGCCCCATTACGAAGTAATGCTTTAGCAGAGCGCGAATGTCTGTGTGGCAGCGAATGCAGTTCCTAGGGACAGTGAAAACCAGCTACAGCTTTCAGTGCTGGCAGCTTTCCTGTGGGCGCAATCTCTGGACGTTTCCAATTTCACTGCCGGGCTCTGCCAGAGAGAGATACAGAGTGTTGCCCCATTACGAAGCAAAGCTTTAGCAGAGCGCGAATGTCTGTGTGGCAGCGAATGCAGTTCCGAGGGACAGTGAAAACCAGCTACAGCTTTCAGTGCTGGCAGCTTTCCTGTGGGCGCAATCTCTGGACGTTTCCAATTTCACTGCCGGGCTCTGCCAGAGAGAGATACAGAGTGTTGCCCCATTACGAAGCAAAGCTTTAGCAGAGCGCGAATGTCTGTGTGGCAGCGAATGCAGTTCCAAGGGACAGTGAAAACCAGCTACAGCTTTCAGTGCTGGCAGCTTTCCTGTGGCCGCAATCTCTGGACGTTTCCAATTTCACTGCCGGGCTCTGCCAGAGAGAGATACAGAGTGTTGCCCCATTACGAAGCAAAGCTTTAGCAGAGCGCGAATGTCTGTGTGGCAGCGAATGCAGTTCCAAGGGACAGTGAAAACCAGCTACAGCTTTCAGTGCTGGCAGCTTTCCTGTGGGCGCAATCTCTGGACGTTTCCAATTTCACTGCCGGGCTCTGCCAGAGAGAGATAGAGAGTGTTGCCCCATTACGAAGCAAAGCTTTAGCAGAGCGCGAATGTCTGTGTGGCAGCGAATGCAGTTCCAAGGGACAGTGAAAACCAGCTACAGCTTTCAGTGCTGGCAGCTTTCCTGTGGGCGCAATCTCTGGACGTTTCCAATTTCACTGCCGGGCACTGGGAGAAAGTCATAGAGAGTGTTGCCCCATTAGGAAGCAATGCTTTAGCAGAGCGCGAATGTCTGTGTGGCAGCGAATGCAGTTCCAAGGGACAGTGAAAACCAGCTACAGCTTTCAGTGCTGGCAGCTTTCCTGTGGGCGCAATCTCTGGACGTTTCCAATTTCACTGCCGGGCTCTGCCAGAGAGAGATAGAGAGTGTTGCCCCGTTACGAAGCAAAGCTTTAGCAGAGCGCGAATGTCTGTGTGGCAGCGAATGCAGTTCCAAGGGACAGTGAAAACCAGCTACAGCTTTCAGTGCTGGCAGCTTTCCTGTGGGCGCAATCTCTGGACGTTTCCAATTTCACTGCCGGGCTCTGCCAGAGAGAGATACAGAGTGTTGCCCCATTACGAAGCAAAGCTTTAGCAGAGCGCGAATGTCTGTGTGGCAGCGAATGCAGTTCCAAGGGACAGTGAAAACCAGCTACAGCTTTCAGTGCTGGCAGCTTTCCTGTGGGCGCAATCTCTGGACGTTTCCAATTTCACTGCCGGGCACTGGGAGAAAGTCATAGAGAGTGTTGCCCCATTAGGAAGCAATGCTTTAGCAGAGCGCGAATGTCTGTGTGGCAGCGAATGCAGTTCCAAGGGACAGTGAAAACCAGCTACAGCTTTCAGTGCTGGCAGCTTTCCTGTGGGCGCAATCTCTGGACGTTTCCAATTTCACTGCCGGGCACTGGGAGAAAGTCATAGAGAGTGTTGCCCCATTAGGAAGCAATGCTTTAGCAGAGCGCGAATGTCTGTGTGGCAGCGAATGCAGTTCCAAGGGACAGTGAAAACCAGCTACAGCTTTCAGTGCTGGCAGCTTTCCTGTGGGCGCAATCTCTGGACGTTTCCAATTTCACTGCCGGGCTCTGCCAGAGAGAGATAAAGAGTGTTGCCCCATTACGAAGCAATGCTTTAGCAGAGCGCGAATGTCTGTGTGGCAGCGAATGCAGTTCCAAGGGACAGTGAAAACCAGCTACAGCTTTCAGTGCTGGCAGCTTTCCTGTGGGCGCAATCTCTGGACGTTTCCAATTTCACTGCCGGGCTCTGCCAGAGAGAGATACAGAGTGTTGCCCCATTACGAAGCAAAGCTTTAGCAGAGCGCGAATGTCTGTGTGGCAGCGAATGCAGTTCCAAGGGACAGTGAAAACCAGCTACAGCTTTCAGTGCTGGCAGCTTTCCTGTGGGCGCAATCTCTTGGACGTTTCCAATTTCACTGCCGGGCTCTGCCAGAGAGAGATAGAGAGTGTTGCCCCGTTACGAAGCAAAGCTTTAGCAGAGCGCGAATGTCTGTGTGGCAGCGAATGCAGTTCCAAGGGACAGTGAAAACCAGCTACAGCTTTCAGTGCTGGCAGCTTTCCTGTGGGCGCAATCTCTGGACGTTTCCAATTTCACTGCCGGGCTCTGCCAGAGAGAGATACAGAGTGTTGCCCCATTACGAAGCAAAGCTTTAGCAGAGCGCGAATGTCTGTGTGGCAGCGAATGCAGTTCCGAGGGACAGTGAAAACCAGCTACAGCTTTCAGTGCTGGCAGCTTTCCTGTGGGCGCAATCTCTGGACGTTTCCAATTTCACTGCCGGGCTCTGCCAGAGAGAGATACAGAGTTATTGCCCCATTACGAAGCAAAGCTTTAGCAGAGCGCGAATGTCTGTGTGGCAGCGAATGCAGTTCCAAGGGACAGTGAAAACCAGCTACAGCTTTCAGTGCTGGCAGCTTTCCTGTGGGCGCAATCTCTGGACGTTTCCAATTTCACTGCCGGGCTCTGCCAGAGAGAGATACAGAGTGTTGCCCCATTACGAAGCAAAGCTTTAGCAGAGCGCGAATGTCTGTGTGGCAGCGAATGCAGTTCCGAGGGACAGTGAAAACCAGCTACAGCTTTCAGTGCTGGCAGCTTTCCTGTGGGCGCAATCTCTGGACGTTTCCAATTTCACTGCCGGGCTCTGCCAGAGAGAGATAGAGAGTGTTGCCCCATTACGAAGCAAAGCTTTAGCAGAGCGCGAATGTCTGTGTGGCAGCGAATGCAGTTCCAAGGGACAGTGAAAACCAGCTACAGCTTTCAGTGCTGGCACCTTTCCTGTGGGCGCAATCTCTGGACGTTTCCAATTTGGCAGCCGGGCTCTGCCAGAGAGAGATACAGAGTGTTGCCCCATTACGAAGCAAAGCTTTAGCAGAGCGCGAATGTCTGTGTGGCAGCGAATGCAGTTCCAAGGGACAGTGAAAACGAGCTACAGCTTTCAGTGCTGGCAGCTTTCCTGTGGGCGCAATCTCTGGACGTTTCCAATTTCACTGCCGGGCTCTGCCAGAGAGAGATACAGAGTGTTGCCCCATTAGGAAGCAATGCTTTAGCAGAGCGCGAATGTCTGTGTGGCAGCGAATGCAGTTCCAAGGGACAGTGAAAACCAGCTACAGCTTTCAGTGCTGGCAGCTTTCCTGTGGGCGCAATCTCTGGACGTTTCCAATTTCACTGCCGGGCTCTGCCAGAGAGAGATACAGAGTGTTGCCCCATTACGAAGCAAAGCTTTAGCAGAGCGCGAATGTCTGTGTGGCAGCGAATGCAGTTCCAAGTGACAGTGAAAACCAGCTACAGCTTTCAGTGCTGGCAGCTTTCCTGTGGGCGCAATCTCTGGACGTTTCCAATTTCACTGCCGGGCTCTGCCAGAGAGAGATACAGAGTGTTGCCCCATTACGAAGCAAAGCTTTAGCAGAGCGCGAATGTCTGTGTGGCAGCGAATGCAGTTCCAAGGGACAGTGAAAACCAGCTACAGCTTTCAGTGCTGGCAGCTTTCCTGTGGGCGCAATCTCTTGGACGTTTCCAATTTCACTGCCGGGCTCTGCCAGAGAGAGATAGAGAGTGTTGCCCCGTTACGAAGCAAAGCTTTAGCAGAGCGCGAATGTCTGTGTGGCAGCGAATGCAGTTCCAAGGGACAGTGAAAACCAGCTACAGCTTTCAGTGCTGGCAGCTTTCCTGTGGGCGCAATCTCTGGACGTTTCCAATTTCACTGCCGGGCTCTGCCAGAGAGAGATACAGAGTGTTGCCCCATTACGAAGTAATGCTTTAGCAGAGCGCGAATGTCTGTGTGGCAGCGAATGCAGTTCCAAGGGACAGTGAAAACCAGCTACAGCTTTCAGTGCTGGCAGCTTTCCTGTGGGCGCAATCTCTGGACGTTTCCAATTTCACTGCCGGGCTCTGCCAGAGAGAGATACAGAGTGTTGCCCCATTACGAAGCAAAGCTTTAGCAGAGCGCGAATGTCTGTGTGGCAGCGAATGCAGTTCCAAGGGACAGTGAAAACCAGCTACAGCTTTCAGTGCTGGCAGCTTTCCTGTGGGCGCAATCTCTGGACGTTTCCAATTTCACTGCCGGGCTCTGCCAGAGAGAGATACAGAGTTGTTGCCCCATTACGAAGCAAAGCTTTAGCAGAGCGCGAATGTCTGTGTGGCAGCGAATGCAGTTCCAAGGGACAGTGAAAACCAGCTACAGCTTTCAGTGCTGGCAGCTTTCCTGTGGGCGCAATCTCTGGACGTTTCCAATTTCACTGCCGGGCTCTGCCAGAGAGAGATACAGAGTGTTGCCCCATTACGAAGCAAAGCTTTAGCAGAGCGCGAATGTCTGTGTGGCAGCGAATGCAGTTCCGAGGGACAGTGAAAACCAGCTACAGCTTTCAGTGCTGGCAGCTTTCCTGTGGGCGCAATCTCTGGACGTTTCCAATTTCACTGCCGGGCTCTGCCAGAGAGAGATAGAGAGTGTTGCCCCATTACGAAGCAAAGCTTTAGCAGAGCGCGAATGTCTGTGTGGCAGCGAATGCAGTTCCAAGGGACAGTGAAAACCAGCTACAGCTTTCAGTGCTGGCACCTTTCCTGTGGGCGCAATCTCTGGACGTTTCCAATTTGGCAGCCGGGCTCTGCCAGAGAGAGATACAGAGTGTTGCCCCATTACGAAGCAAAGCTTTAGCAGAGCGCGAATGTCTGTGTGGCAGCGAATGCAGTTCCAAGGGACAGTGAAAACCAGCTACAGCTTTCAGTGCTGGCAGCTTTCCTGTGGGCGCAATCTCTGGACGTTTCCAATTTCACTGCCGGGCACTGGGAGAAAGTCATAGAGAGTGTTGCCCCATTAGGAAGCAAAGCTTTAGCAGAGCGCGAATGTCTGTGTGGCAGCGAATGCAGTTCCAAGGGACAGTGAAAACCAGCTACAGCTTTCAGTGCTGGCAGCTTTCCTGTGGGCGCAATCTCTGGACGTTTCCAATTTCACTGCCGGGCTCTGCCAGAGAGAGATACAGAGTGTTGCCCCATTACGAAGCAAAGCTTTAGCAGAGCGCGAATGTCTGTGTGGCAGCGAATGCAGTTCCAAGGGACAGTGAAAACCAGCTACAGCTTTCAGTGCTGGCAGCTTTCCTGTGGGCGCAATCTCTGGACGTTTCCAATTTCACTGCCGGGCTCTGCCAGAGAGAGATACAGAGTGTTGCCCCATTACGAAGTAATGCTTTAGCAGAGCGCGAATGTCTGTGTGGCAGCGAATGCAGTTCCAAGGGACAGTGAAAACGAGCTACAGCTTTCAGTGCTGGCAGCTTTCCTGTGGGCGCAATCTCTGGACGTTTCCAATTTCACTGCCGGGCTCTGCCAGAGAGAGATACAGAGTGTTGCCCCATTAGGAAGCAATGCTTTAGCAGAGCGCGAATGTCTGTGTGGCAGCGAATGCAGTTCCAAGGGACAGTGAAAACCAGCTACAGCTTTCAGTGCTGGCAGCTTTCCTGTGGGCGCAATCTCTGGACGTTTCCAATTTCACTGCCGGGCTCTGCCAGAGAGAGATACAGAGTGTTGCCCCATTACGAAGCAAAGCTTTAGCAGAGCGCGAATGTCTGTGTGGCAGCGAATGCAGTTCCAAGTGACAGTGAAAACCAGCTACAGCTTTCAGTGCTGGCAGCTTTCCTGTGGGCGCAATCTCTGGACGTTTCCAATTTCACTGCCGGGCTCTGCCAGAGAGAGATACAGAGTGTTGCCCCATTACGAAGCAAAGCTTTAGCAGAGCGCGAATGTCTGTGTGGCAGCGAATGCAGTTCCAAGGGACAGTGAAAACCAGCTACAGCTTTCAGTGCTGGCAGCTTTCCTGTGGGCGCAATCTCTTGGACGTTTCCAATTTCACTGCCGGGCTCTGCCAGAGAGAGATAGAGAGTGTTGCCCCGTTACGAAGCAAAGCTTTAGCAGAGCGCGAATGTCTGTGTGGCAGCGAATGCAGTTCCAAGGGACAGTGAAAACCAGCTACAGCTTTCAGTGCTGGCAGCTTTCCTGTGGGCGCAATCTCTGGACGTTTCCAATTTCACTGCCGGGCTCTGCCAGAGAGAGATACAGAGTGTTGCCCCATTACGAAGTAATGCTTTAGCAGAGCGCGAATGTCTGTGTGGCAGCGAATGCAGTTCCAAGGGACAGTGAAAACCAGCTACAGCTTTCAGTGCTGGCAGCTTTCCTGTGGGCGCAATCTCTGGACGTTTCCAATTTCACTGCCGGGCTCTGCCAGAGAGAGATACAGAGTGTTGCCCCATTACGAAGCAAAGCTTTAGCAGAGCGCGAATGTCTGTGTGGCAGCGAATGCAGTTCCAAGGGACAGTGAAAACCAGCTACAGCTTTCAGTGCTGGCAGCTTTCCTGTGGGCGCAATCTCTGGACGTTTCCAATTTCACTGCCGGGCTCTGCCAGAGAGAGATACAGAGTTGTTGCCCCATTACGAAGCAAAGCTTTAGCAGAGCGCGAATGTCTGTGTGGCAGCGAATGCAGTTCCAAGGGACAGTGAAAACCAGCTACAGCTTTCAGTGCTGGCAGCTTTCCTGTGGGCGCAATCTCTGGACGTTTCCAATTTCACTGCCGGGCTCTGCCAGAGAGAGATACAGAGTGTTGCCCCATTACGAAGCAAAGCTTTAGCAGAGCGCGAATGTCTGTGTGGCAGCGAATGCAGTTCCGAGGGACAGTGAAAACCAGCTACAGCTTTCAGTGCTGGCAGCTTTCCTGTGGGCGCAATCTCTGGACGTTTCCAATTTCACTGCCGGGCTCTGCCAGAGAGAGATAGAGAGTGTTGCCCCATTACGAAGCAAAGCTTTAGCAGAGCGCGAATGTCTGTGTGGCAGCGAATGCAGTTCCAAGGGACAGTGAAAACCAGCTACAGCTTTCAGTGCTGGCACCTTTCCTGTGGGCGCAATCTCTGGACGTTTCCAATTTGGCAGCCGGGCTCTGCCAGAGAGAGATACAGAGTGTTGCCCCATTACGAAGCAAAGCTTTAGCAGAGCGCGAATGTCTGTGTGGCAGCGAATGCAGTTCCAAGGGACAGTGAAAACCAGCTACAGCTTTCAGTGCTGGCAGCTTTCCTGTGGGCGCAATCTCTGGACGTTTCCAATTTCACTGCCGGGCACTGGGAGAAAGTCATAGAGAGTGTTGCCCCATTAGGAAGCAAAGCTTTAGCAGAGCGCGAATGTCTGTGTGGCAGCGAATGCAGTTCCAAGGGACAGTGAAAACCAGCTACAGCTTTCAGTGCTGGCAGCTTTCCTGTGGGCGCAATCTCTGGACGTTTCCAATTTCACTGCCGGGCTCTGCCAGAGAGAGATACAGAGTGTTGCCCCATTACGAAGCAAAGCTTTAGCAGAGCGCGAATGTCTGTGTGGCAGCGAATGCAGTTCCAAGGGACAGTGAAAACCAGCTACAGCTTTCAGTGCTGGCAGCTTTCCTGTGGGCGCAATCTCTGGACGTTTCCAATTTCACTGCCGGGCTCTGCCAGAGAGAGATACAGAGTGTTGCCCCATTACGAAGTAATGCTTTAGCAGAGCGCGAATGTCTGTGTGGCAGCGAATGCAGTTCCAAGGGACAGTGAAAACCAGCTACAGCTTTCAGTGCTGGCAGCTTTCCTGTGGGCGCAATCTCTGGACGTTTCCAATTTCACTGCCGGGCACTGGGAGAAAGTCATAGAGAGTGTTGCCCCATTAGGAAGCAATGCTTTAGCAGAGCGCGAATGTCTGTGTGGCAGCGAATGCAGTTCCAAGGGACAGTGAAAACCAGCTACAGCTTTCAGTGCTGGCAGCTTTCCTGTGGGCGCAATCTCTGGACGTTTCCAATTTGGCAGCCGGGCTCTGCCAGAGAGAGATACAGAGTGTTGCCCCATTACGAAGCAAAGCTTTAGCAGAGCGCGAATGTCTGTGTGGCAGCGAATGCAGTTCCAAGGGACAGTGAAAACCAGCTACAGCTTTCAGTGCTGGCAGCTTTCCTGTGGGCGCAATCTCTGGACGTTTCCAATTTCACTGCCGGGCTCTGCCAGAGAGAGATACAGAGTGTTGCCCCATTACGAAGTAATGCTTTAGCAGAGCGCGAATGTCTGTGTGGCAGCGAATGCAGTTCCAAGGGACAGTGAAAACCAGCTACAGCTTTCAGTGCTGGCAGCTTTCCTGTGGGCGCAATCTCTGGACGTTTCCAATTTCACTGCCGGGCTCTGCCAGAGAGAGATACAGAGTGTTGCCCCATTACGAAGCAAAGCTTTAGCAGAGCGCGAATGTCTGTGTGGCAGCGAATGCAGTTCCGAGGGACAGTGAAAACCAGCTACAGCTTTCAGTGCTGGCAGCTTTCCTGTGGGCGCAATCTCTGGACGTTTCCAATTTCACTGCCGGGCTCTGCCAGAGAGAGATACAGAGTGTTGCCCCATTACGAAGCAAAGCTTTAGCAGAGCGCGAATGTCTGTGTGGCAGCGAATGCAGTTCCAAGGGACAGTGAAAACCAGCTACAGCTTTCAGTGCTGGCAGCTTTCCTGTGGGCGCAATCTCTGGACGTTTCCAATTTCACTGCCGGGCTCTGCCAGAGAGAGATACAGAGTGTTGCCCCATTACGAAGCAAAGCTTTAGCAGAGCGCGAATGTCTGTGTGGCAGCGAATGCAGTCCCGAGGGACAGTGAAAACCAGCTACAGCTTTCAGTGCTGGCAGCTTTCCTGTGGGCGCAATCTCTGGACGTTTCCAATTTCACTGCCGGGCTCTGCCAGAGAGAGATACAGAGTGTTGCCCCATTACGAAGCAAAGCTTTAGCAGAGTGCGAATGTCTGTGTGGCAGCGAATGCAGTCCCGAGGGACAGTGAAAACCAGCTACAGCTTTCAGTGCTGGCAGCTTTCCTGTGGGCGCAATCTCTGGACGTTTCCAATTTCACTGCCGGGCTCTGCCAGAGAGAGATACAGAGTGTTGCCCCATTAAGAAGCAAAGCTTTAGCAGAGCGCGAATGTCTGTGTGGCAGCGAATGCAGTTCCGAGGGACAGTGAAAACCAGCTACAGCTTTCAGTGCTGGCAGCTTTCCTGTGGGCGCAATCTCTGGACGTTTCCAATTTCACTGCCGGGCTCTGCCAGAGAGAGATACAGAGTTGTTGCCCCATTACGAAGCAAAGCTTTAGCAGAGCGCGAATGTCTGTGTGGCAGCGAATGCAGTTCCAAGGGACAGTGAAAACCAGCTACAGCTTTCAGTGCTGGCAGCTTTCCTGTGGGCGCAATCTCTGGACGTTTCCAATTTCACTGCCGGGCTCTGCCAGAGAGAGATACAGAGTGTTGCCCCATTACGAAGTAATGCTTTAGCAGAGCGCGAATGTCTGTGTGGCAGCGAATGCAGTTCCGAGGGACAGTGAAAACCAGCTACAGCTTTCAGTGCTGGCAGCTTTCCTGTGGGCGCAATCTCTGGACGTTTCCAATTTCACTGCCGGGCTCTGCCAGAGAGAGATACAGAGTGTTGCCCCATTACGAAGCAAAGCTTTAGCAGAGCGCGAATGTCTGTGTGGCAGCGAATGCAGTTCCGAGGGACAGTGAAAACCAGCTACAGCTTTCAGTGCTGGCAGCTTTCCTGTGGGCGCAATCTCTGGACGTTTCCAATTTCACTGCCGGGCTCTGCCAGAGAGAGATAGAGAGTGTTGCCCCATTACGAAGCAAAGCTTTAGCAGAGCGCGAATGTCTGTGTGGCAGCGAATGCAGTTCCAAGGGACAGTGAAAACCAGCTACAGCTTTCAGTGCTGGCACCTTTCCTGTGGGCGCAATCTCTGGACGTTTCCAATTTGGCAGCCGGGCTCTGCCAGAGAGAGATACAGAGTGTTGCCCCATTACGAAGCAAAGCTTTAGCAGAGCGCGAATGTCTGTGTGGCAGCGAATGCAGTTCCAAGGGACAGTGAAAACCAGCTACAGCTTTCAGTGCTGGCAGCTTTCCTGTGGGCGCAATCTCTGGACGTTTCCAATTTCACTGCCGGGCTCTGCCAGAGAGAGATACAGAGTGTTGCCCCATTAGGAAGCAATGCTTTAGCAGAGCGCGAATGTCTGTGTGGCAGCGAATGCAGTTCCAAGGGACAGTGAAAACCAGCTACAGCTTTCAGTGCTGGCAGCTTTCCTGTGGGCGCAATCTCTGGACGTTTCCAATTTCACTGCCGGGCTCTGCCAGAGAGAGATACAGAGTGTTGCCCCATTACGAAGCAAAGCTTTAGCAGAGCGCGAATGTCTGTGTGGCAGCGAATGCAGTTCCAAGTGACAGTGAAAACCAGCTACAGCTTTCAGTGCTGGCAGCTTTCCTGTGGGCGCAATCTCTGGACGTTTCCAATTTCACTGCCGGGCTCTGCCAGAGAGAGATACAGAGTGTTGCCCCATTACGAAGCAAAGCTTTAGCAGAGCGCGAATGTCTGTGTGGCAGCGAATGCAGTTCCAAGGGACAGTGAAAACCAGCTACAGCTTTCAGTGCTGGCAGCTTTCCTGTGGGCGCAATCTCTTGGACGTTTCCAATTTCACTGCCGGGCTCTGCCAGAGAGAGATACAGAGTGTTGCCCCGTTACGAAGCAAAGCTTTAGCAGAGCGCGAATGTCTGTGTGGCAGCGAATGCAGTTCCAAGGGACAGTGAAAACCAGCTACAGCTTTCAGTGCTGGCAGCTTTCCTGTGGGCGCAATCTCTGGACGTTTCCAATTTCACTGCCGGGCTCTGCCAGAGAGAGATACAGAGTGTTGCCCCATTACGAAGTAATGCTTTAGCAGAGCGCGAATGTCTGTGTGGCAGCGAATGCAGTTCCAAGGGACAGTGAAAACCAGCTACAGCTTTCAGTGCTGGCAGCTTTCCTGTGGGCGCAATCTCTGGACGTTTCCAATTTCACTGCCGGGCTCTGCCAGAGAGAGATACAGAGTGTTGCCCCATTACGAAGCAAAGCTTTAGCAGAGCGCGAATGTCTGTGTGGCAGCGAATGCAGTTCCAAGGGACAGTGAAAACCAGCTACAGCTTTCAGTGCTGGCAGCTTTCCTGTGGGCGCAATCTCTGGACGTTTCCAATTTCACTGCCGGGCTCTGCCAGAGAGAGATACAGAGTTGTTGCCCCATTACGAAGCAAAGCTTTAGCAGAGCGCGAATGTCTGTGTGGCAGCGAATGCAGTTCCAAGGGACAGTGAAAACCAGCTACAGCTTTCAGTGCTGGCAGCTTTCCTGTGGGCGCAATCTCTGGACGTTTCCAATTTCACTGCCGGGCTCTGCCAGAGAGAGATACAGAGTGTTGCCCCATTACGAAGCAAAGCTTTAGCAGAGCGCGAATGTCTGTGTGGCAGCGAATGCAGTTCCGAGGGACAGTGAAAACCAGCTACAGCTTTCAGTGCTGGCAGCTTTCCTGTGGCGCAATCTCTGGACGTTTCCAATTTCACTGCCGGGCTCTGCCAGAGAGAGATAGAGAGTGTTGCCCCATTACGAAGCAAAGCTTTAGCAGAGCGCGAATGTCTGTGTGGCAGCGAATGCAGTTCCAAGGGACAGTGAAAACCAGCTACAGCTTTCAGTGCTGGCAGCTTTCCTGTGGGCGCAATCTCTGGACGTTTCCAATTTCACTGCCGGGCACTGGGAGAAAGTCATAGAGAGTGTTGCCCCATTAGGAAGCAATGCTTTAGCAGAGCGCGAATGTCTGTGTGGCAGCGAATGCAGTTCCAAGGGACAGTGAAAACCAGCTAGAGCTTTCAGTGCTGGCAGCTTTCCTGTGGGCGCAATCTCTGGACGTTTCCAATTTCACTGCCGGGCTCTGCCAGAGAGAGATACAGAGTGTTGCCCCATTACGAAGCAAAGCTTTAGCAGAGCGCGAATGTCTGTGTGGCAGCGAATGCAGTTCCAAGGGACAGTGAAAACCAGCTACAGCTTTCAGTGCTGGCAGCTTTCCTGTGGGCGCAATCTCTGGACGTTTCCAATTTCACTGCCGGGCTCTGCCAGAGAGAGATACAGAGTGTTGCCCCATTACGAAGTAATGCTTTAGCAGAGCGCGAATGTCTGTGTGGCAGCGAATGCAGTTCCAAGGGACAGTGAAAACCAGCTACAGCTTTCAGTGCTGGCAGCTTTCCTGTGGGCGCAATCTCTGGACGTTTCCAATTTCACTGCCGGGCACTGGGAGAAAGTCATAGAGAGTGTTGCCCCATTAGGAAGCAATGCTTTAGCAGAGCGCGAATGTCTGTGTGGCAGCGAATGCAGTTCCAAGGGACAGTGAAAACCAGCTACAGCTTTCAGTGCTGGCAGCTTTCCTGTGGGCGCAATCTCTGGACGTTTCCAATTTCACTGCCGGGCTCTGCCAGAGAGAGATACAGAGTGTTGCCCCATTACGAAGCAAAGCTTTAGCAGAGCGCGAATGTCTGTGTGGCAGCGAATGCAGTTCCAAGGGACAGTGAAAACCAGCTACAGCTTTCAGTGCTGGCAGCTTTCCTGTGGGCGCAATCTCTGGACGTTTCCAATTTGGCAGCCGGGCTCTGCCAGAGAGAGATACAGAGTGTTGCCCCATTACGAAGCAAAGCTTTAGCAGAGCGCGAATGTCTGTGTGGCAGCGAATGCAGTTCCAAGGGACAGTGAAAACCAGCTACAGCTTTCAGTGCTGGCAGCTTTCCTGTGGGCGCAATCTCTGGACGTTTCCAATTTCACTGCCGGGCTCTGCCAGAGAGAGATACAGAGTGTTGCCCCATTACGAAGTAATGCTTTAGCAGAGCGCGAATGTCTGTGTGGCAGCGAATGCAGTTCCAAGGGACAGTGAAAACCAGCTACAGCTTTCAGTGCTGGCAGCTTTCCTGTGGGCGCAATCTCTGGACGTTTCCAATTTCACTGCCGGGCTCTGCCAGAGAGAGATACAGAGTGTTGCCCCATTACGAAGCAAAGCTTTAGCAGAGCGCGAATGTCTGTGTGGCAGCGAATGCAGTTCCGAGGGACAGTGAAAACCAGCTACAGCTTTCAGTGCTGGCAGCTTTCCTGTGGGCGCAATCTCTGGACGTTTCCAATTTCACTGCCGGGCTCTGCCAGAGAGAGATACAGAGTGTTGCCCCATTACGAAGCAAAGCTTTAGCAGAGCGCGAATGTCTGTGTGGCAGCGAATGCAGTTCCAAGGGACAGTGAAAACCAGCTACAGCTTTCAGTGCTGGCAGCTTTCCTGTGGGCGCAATCTCTGGACGTTTCCAATTTCACTGCCGGGCTCTGCCAGAGAGAGATACAGAGTGTTGCCCCATTACGAAGCAAAGCTTTAGCAGAGCGCGAATGTCTGTGTGGCAGCGAATGCAGTCCCGAGGGACAGTGAAAACCAGCTACAGCTTTCAGTGCTGGCAGCTTTCCTGTGGGCGCAATCTCTGGACGTTTCCAATTTCACTGCCGGGCTCTGCCAGAGAGAGATACAGAGTGTTGCCCCATTACGAAGCAAAGCTTTAGCAGAGCGCGAATGTCTGTGTGGCAGCGAATGCAGTTCCAAGGGACAGTGAAAACCAGCTACAGCTTTCAGTGCTGGCAGCTTTCCTGTGGGCGCAATCTCTGGACGTTTCCAATTTCACTGCCGGGCTCTGCCAGAGAGAGATACAGAGTGTTGCCCCATTAAGAAGCAAAGCTTTAGCAGAGCGCGAATGTCTGTGTGGCAGCGAATGCAGTTCCGAGGGACAGTGAAAACCAGCTACAGCTTTCAGTGCTGGCAGCTTTCCTGTGGGCGCAATCTCTGGACGTTTCCAATTTCACTGCCGGGCTCTGCCAGAGAGAGATACAGAGTTGTTGCCCCATTACGAAGCAAAGCTTTAGCAGAGCGCGAATGTCTGTGTGGCAGCGAATGCAGTTCCAAGGGACAGTGAAAACCAGCTACAGCTTTCAGTGCTGGCAGCTTTCCTGTGGGCGCAATCTCTGGACGTTTCCAATTTCACTGCCGGGCTCTGCCAGAGAGAGATACAGAGTGTTGCCCCATTACGAAGTAATGCTTTAGCAGAGCGCGAATGTCTGTGTGGCAGCGAATGCAGTTCCGAGGGACAGTGAAAACCAGCTACAGCTTTCAGTGCTGGCAGCTTTCCTGGGGGCGCAATCTCTGGACGTTTCCAATTTCACTGCCGGGCTCTGCCAGAGAGAGATACAGAGTGTTGCCCCATTACGAAGCAAAGCTTTAGCAGAGCGCGAATGTCTGTGTGGCAGCGAATGCAGTTCCAAGGGACAGTGAAAACCAGCTACAGCTTTCAGTGCTGGCAGCTTTCCTGTGGGCGCAATCTCTGGACGTTTCCAATTTGGCAGCCGGGCTCTGCCAGAGAGAGATACAGAGTTGTTGCCCCATTACGAAGCAAAGCTTTAGCAGAGCGCGAATGTCTGTGTGGCAGCGAATGCAGTTCCAAGGGACAGTGAAAACCAGCTACAGCTTTCAGTGCTGGCAGCTTTCCTGTGGGCGCAATCTCTGGACGTTTCCAATTTCACTGCCGGGCTCTGCCAGAGAGAGATACAGAGTGTTGCCCCATTAGGAAGCAATGCTTTAGCAGAGCGCGAATGTCTGTGTGGCAGCGAATGCAGTTCCAAGGGACAGTGAAAACCAGCTACAGCTTTCAGTGCTGGCAGCTTTCCTGTGGGCGCAATCTCTGGACGTTTCCAATTTCACTGCCGGGCTCTGCCAGAGAGAGATACAGAGTGTTGCCCCATTACGAAGCAATGCTTTAGCAGAGCGCGAATGTCTGTGTGGCAGCGAATGCATTTCCAAGGGACAGTGAAAACCAGCTACAGCTTTCAGTGCTGGCAGCTTTCCTGTGGGCGCAATCTCTGGACGTTTCCAATTTCACTGCCGGGCTCTGCCAGAGAGAGATACAGAGTGTTGCCCCATTACGAAGCAAAGCTTTAGCAGAGCGCGAATGTCTGTGTGGCAGCGAATGCAGTTCCAAGGGACAGTGAAAACCAGCTACAGCTTTCAGTGCTGGCAGCTTTCCTGTGGGCGCAATCTCTTGGACGTTTCCAATTTCACTGCCGGGCTCTGCCAGAGAGAGATAGAGAGTGTTGCCCCATTACGAAGCAAAGCTTTAGCAGAGCGCGAATGTCTGTGTGGCAGCGAATGCAGTTCCAAGGGACAGTGAAAACCAGCTACAGCTTTCAGTGCTGGCAGCTTTCCTGTGGGCGCAATCTCTGGACGTTTCCAATTTCACTGCCGGGCTCTGCCAGAGAGAGATACAGAGTGTTGCCCCATTACGAAGCAAAGCTTTAGCAGAGCGCGAATGTCTGTGTGGCAGCGAATGCAGTTCCAAGGGACAGTGAAAACCAGCTACAGCTTTCAGTGCTGGCAGCTTTCCTGTGGGCGCAATCTCTGGACGTTTCCAATTTCACTGCCGGGCTCTGCCAGAGAGAGATACAGAGTGTTGCCCCATTACGAAGCAAAGCTTTAGCAGAGCGCGAATGTCTGTGTGGCAGCGAATGCAGTTCCAAGGGACAGTGAAAACCAGCTACAGCTTTCAGTGCTGGCAGCTTTCCTGTGGGCGCAATCTCTGGACGTTTCCAATTTCACTGCCGGGCTCTGCCAGAGAGAGATACAGAGTGTTGCCCCATTACGAAGCAAAGCTTTAGCAGAGCGCGAATGTCTGTGTGGCAGCGAATGCAGTTCCAAGGGACAGTGAAAACCAGCTACAGCTTTCAGTGCTGGCAGCTTTCCTGTGGGCGCAATCTCTGGACGTTTCCAATTTCACTGCCGGGCTCTGCCAGAGAGAGATACAGAGTGTTGCCCCATTAAGAAGCAAAGCTTTAGCAGAGCGCGAATGTCTGTGTGGCAGCGAATGCAGTTCCGAGGGACAGTGAAAACCAGCTACAGCTTTCAGTGCTGGCAGCTTTCCTGTGGGCGCAATCTCTGGACGTTTCCAATTTCACTGCCGGGCTCTGCCAGAGAGAGATACAGAGTTGTTGCCCCATTACGAAGCAAAGCTTTAGCAGAGCGCGAATGTCTGTGTGGCAGCGAATGCAGTTCCAAGGGACAGTGAAAACCAGCTACAGCTTTCAGTGCTGGCAGCTTTCCTGTGGGCGCAATCTCTGGACGTTTCCAATTTCACTGCCGGGCACTGGGAGAAAGTCATAGAGAGTGTTGCCCCATTAGGAAGCAATGCTTTAGCAGAGCGCGAATGTCTGTGTGGCAGCGAATGCAGTTCCAAGGGACAGTGAAAACCAGCTACAGCTTTCAGTGCTGGCAGCTTTCCTGTGGGCGCAATCTCTGGACGTTTCCAATTTGGCAGCCGGGCTCTGCCAGAGAGAGATACAGAGTGTTGCCCCATTACGAAGCAAAGCTTTAGCAGAGCGCGAATGTCTGTGTGGCAGCGAATGCAGTTCCAAGGGACAGTGAAAACCAGCTACAGCTTTCAGTGCTGGCAGCTTTCCTGTGGGCGCAATCTCTGGACGTTTCCAATTTCACTGCCGGGCTCTGCCAGAGAGAGATACAGAGTGTTGCCCCATTACGAAGTAATGCTTTAGCAGAGCGCGAATGTCTGTGTGGCAGCGAATGCAGTTCCAAGGGACAGTGAAAACCAGCTACAGCTTTCAGTGCTGGCAGCTTTCCTGTGGGCGCAATCTCTGGACGTTTCCAATTTCACTGCCGGGCTCTGCCAGAGAGAGATACAGAGTGTTGCCCCATTACGAAGCAAAGCTTTAGCAGAGCGCGAATGTCTGTGTGGCAGCGAATGCAGTTCCGAGGGACAGTGAAAACCAGCTACAGCTTTCAGTGCTGGCAGCTTTCCTGTGGGCGCAATCTCTGGACGTTTCCAATTTCACTGCCGGGCTCTGCCAGAGAGAGATACAGAGTGTTGCCCCATTACGAAGCAAAGCTTTAGCAGAGCGCGAATGTCTGTGTGGCAGCGAATGCAGTTCCAAGGGACAGTGAAAACCAGCTACAGCTTTCAGTGCTGGCAGCTTTCCTGTGGGCGCAATCTCTGGACGTTTCCAATTTCACTGCCGGGCTCTGCCAGAGAGAGATACAGAGTGTTGCCCCATTACGAAGCAAAGCTTTAGCAGAGCGCGAATGTCTGTGTGGCAGCGAATGCAGTCCCGAGGGACAGTGAAAACCAGCTACAGCTTTCAGTGCTGGCAGCTTTCCTGTGGGCGCAATCTCTGGACGTTTCCAATTTCACTGCCGGGCTCTGCCAGAGAGAGATACAGAGTGTTGCCCCATTACGAAGCAAAGCTTTAGCAGAGTGCGAATGTCTGTGTGGCAGCGAATGCAGTCCCGAGGGACAGTGAAAACCAGCTACAGCTTTCAGTGCTGGCAGCTTTCCTGGGGGCGCAATCTCTGGACGTTTCCAATTTCACTGCCGGGCTCTGCCAGAGAGAGATACAGAGTGTTGCCCCATTAAGAAGCAAAGCTTTAGCAGAGCGCGAATGTCTGTGTGGCAGCGAATGCAGTTCCGAGGGACAGTGAAAACCAGCTACAGCTTTCAGTGCTGGCAGCTTTCCTGTGGGCGCAATCTCTGGACGTTTCCAATTTCACTGCCGGGCTCTGCCAGAGAGAGATACAGAGTTGTTGCCCCATTACGAAGCAAAGCTTTAGCAGAGCGCGAATGTCTGTGTGGCAGCGAATGCAGTTCCAAGGGACAGTGAAAACCAGCTACAGCTTTCAGTGCTGGCAGCTTTCCTGTGGGCGCAATCTCTGGACGTTTCCAATTTCACTGCCGGGCTCTGCCAGAGAGAGATACAGAGTGTTGCCCCATTACGAAGTAATGCTTTAGCAGAGCGCGAATGTCTGTGTGGCAGCGAATGCAGTTCCGAGGGACAGTGAAAACCAGCTACAGCTTTCAGTGCTGGCAGCTTTCCTGTGGGCGCAATCTCTGGACGTTTCCAATTTCACTGCCGGGCTCTGCCAGAGAGAGATACAGAGTGTTGCCCCATTACGAAGCAAAGCTTTAGCAGAGCGCGAATGTCTGTGTGGCAGCGAATGCAGTTCCGAGGGACAGTGAAAACCAGCTACAGCTTTCAGTGCTGGCAGCTTTCCTGTGGGCGCAATCTCTGGACGTTTCCAATTTCACTGCCGGGCTCTGCCAGAGAGAGATAGAGAGTGTTGCCCCATTACGAAGCAAAGCTTTAGCAGAGCGCGAATGTCTGTGTGGCAGCGAATGCAGTTCCAAGGGACAGTGAAAACCAGCTACAGCTTTCAGTGCTGGCACCTTTCCTGTGGGCGCAATCTCTGGACGTTTCCAATTTGGCAGCCGGGCTCTGCCAGAGAGAGATACAGAGTGTTGCCCCATTACGAAGCAAAGCTTTAGCAGAGCGCGAATGTCTGTGTGGCAGCGAATGCAGTTCCAAGGGACAGTGAAAACCAGCTACAGCTTTCAGTGCTGGCAGCTTTCCTGTGGGCGCAATCTCTGGACGTTTCCAATTTCACTGCCGGGCTCTGCCAGAGAGAGATACAGAGTGTTGCCCCATTAGGAAGCAATGCTTTAGCAGAGCGCGAATGTCTGTGTGGCAGCGAATGCAGTTCCAAGGGACAGTGAAAACCAGCTACAGCTTTCAGTGCTGGCAGCTTTCCTGTGGGCGCAATCTCTGGACGTTTCCAATTTCACTGCCGGGCTCTGCCAGAGAGAGATACAGAGTGTTGCCCCATTACGAAGCAAAGCTTTAGCAGAGCGCGAATGTCTGTGTGGCAGCGAATGCAGTTCCAAGTGACAGTGAAAACCAGCTACAGCTTTCAGTGCTGGCAGCTTTCCTGTGGGCGCAATCTCTGGACGTTTCCAATTTCACTGCCGGGCTCTGCCAGAGAGAGATACAGAGTGTTGCCCCATTACGAAGCAAAGCTTTAGCAGAGCGCGAATGTCTGTGTGGCAGCGAATGCAGTTCCAAGGGACAGTGAAAACCAGCTACAGCTTTCAGTGCTGGCAGCTTTCCTGTGGGCGCAATCTCTTGGACGTTTCCAATTTCACTGCCGGGCTCTGCCAGAGAGAGATACAGAGTGTTGCCCCGTTACGAAGCAAAGCTTTAGCAGAGCGCGAATGTCTGTGTGGCAGCGAATGCAGTTCCAAGGGACAGTGAAAACCAGCTACAGCTTTCAGTGCTGGCAGCTTTCCTGTGGGCGCAATCTCTGGACGTTTCCAATTTCACTGCCGGGCTCTGCCAGAGAGAGATACAGAGTGTTGCCCCATTACGAAGCAAAGCTTTAGCAGAGCGCGAATGTCTGTGTGGCAGCGAATGCAGTTCCAAGGGACAGTGAAAACCAGCTACAGCTTTCAGTGCTGGCAGCTTTCCTGTGGGCGCAATCTCTGGACGTTTCCAATTTCACTGCCGGGCTCTGCCAGAGAGAGATACAGAGTTGTTGCCCCATTACGAAGCAAAGCTTTAGCAGAGCGCGAATGTCTGTGTGGCAGCGAATGCAGTTCCAAGGGACAGTGAAAACCAGCTACAGCTTTCAGTGCTGGCAGCTTTCCTGTGGGCGCAATCTCTGGACGTTTCCAATTTCACTGCCGGGCTCTGCCAGAGAGAGATACAGAGTGTTGCCCCATTACGAAGCAAAGCTTTAGCAGAGCGCGAATGTCTGTGTGGCAGCGAATGCAGTTCCGAGGGACAGTGAAAACCAGCTACAGCTTTCAGTGCTGGCAGCTTTCCTGTGGGCGCAATCTCTGGACGTTTCCAATTTCACTGCCGGGCTCTGCCAGAGAGAGATAGAGAGTGTTGCCCCATTACGAAGCAAAGCTTTAGCAGAGCGCGAATGTCTGTGTGGCAGCGAATGCAGTTCCAAGGGACAGTGAAAACCAGCTACAGCTTTCAGTGCTGGCAGCTTTCCTGTGGGCGCAATCTCTGGACGTTTCCAATTTCACTGCCGGGCACTGGGAGAAAGTCATAGAGAGTGTTGCCCCATTAGGAAGCAATGCTTTAGCAGAGCGCGAATGTCTGTGTGGCAGCGAATGCAGTTCCAAGGGACAGTGAAAACCAGCTACAGCTTTCAGTGCTGGCAGCTTTCCTGTGGGCGCAATCTCTGGACGTTTCCAATTTCACTGCCGGGCTCTGCCAGAGAGAGATACAGAGTGTTGCCCCATTACGAAGCAAAGCTTTAGCAGAGCGCGAATGTCTGTGTGGCAGCGAATGCAGTTCCAAGGGACAGTGAAAACCAGCTACAGCTTTCAGTGCTGGCAGCTTTCCTGTGGGCGCAATCTCTGGACGTTTCCAATTTCACTGCCGGGCTCTGCCAGAGAGAGATACAGAGTGTTGCCCCATTACGAAGTAATGCTTTAGCAGAGCGCGAATGTCTGTGTGGCAGCGAATGCAGTTCCAAGGGACAGTGAAAACCAGCTACAGCTTTCAGTGCTGGCAGCTTTCCTGTGGGCGCAATCTCTGGACGTTTCCAATTTCACTGCCGGGCACTGGGAGAAAGTCATAGAGAGTGTTGCCCCATTAGGAAGCAATGCTTTAGCAGAGCGCGAATGTCTGTGTGGCAGCGAATGCAGTTCCAAGGGACAGTGAAAACCAGCTACAGCTTTCAGTGCTGGCAGCTTTCCTGTGGGCGCAATCTCTGGACGTTTCCAATTTCACTGCCGGGCTCTGCCAGAGAGAGATACAGAGTGTTGCCCCATTACGAAGCAAAGCTTTAGCAGAGCGCGAATGTCTGTGTGGCAGCGAATGCAGTTCCAAGGGACAGTGAAAACCAGCTACAGCTTTCAGTGCTGGCAGCTTTCCTGTGGGCGCAATCTCTGGACGTTTCCAATTTGGCAGCCGGGCTCTGCCAGAGAGAGATACAGAGTGTTGCCCCATTACGAAGCAAAGCTTTAGCAGAGCGCGAATGTCTGTGTGGCAGCGAATGCAGTTCCAAGGGACAGTGAAAACCAGCTACAGCTTTCAGTGCTGGCAGCTTTCCTGTGGGCGCAATCTCTGGACGTTTCCAATTTCACTGCCGGGCTCTGCCAGAGAGAGATACAGAGTGTTGCCCCATTACGAAGTAATGCTTTAGCAGAGCGCGAATGTCTGTGTGGCAGCGAATGCAGTTCCAAGGGACAGTGAAAACCAGCTACAGCTTTCAGTGCTGGCAGCTTTCCTGTGGGCGCAATCTCTGGACGTTTCCAATTTCACTGCCGGGCTCTGCCAGAGAGAGATACAGAGTGTTGCCCCATTACGAAGCAAAGCTTTAGCAGAGCGCGAATGTCTGTGTGGCAGCGAATGCAGTTCCGAGGGACAGTGAAAACCAGCTACAGCTTTCAGTGCTGGCAGCTTTCCTGTGGGCGCAATCTCTGGACGTTTCCAATTTCACTGCCGGGCTCTGCCAGAGAGAGATACAGAGTGTTGCCCCATTACGAAGCAAAGCTTTAGCAGAGCGCGAATGTCTGTGTGGCAGCGAATGCAGTTCCAAGGGACAGTGAAAACCAGCTACAGCTTTCAGTGCTGGCAGCTTTCCTGTGGGCGCAATCTCTGGACGTTTCCAATTTCACTGCCGGGCTCTGCCAGAGAGAGATACAGAGTGTTGCCCCATTACGAAGCAAAGCTTTAGCAGAGCGCGAATGTCTGTGTGGCAGCGAATGCAGTCCCGAGGGACAGTGAAAACCAGCTACAGCTTTCAGTGCTGGCAGCTTTCCTGTGGGCGCAATCTCTGGACGTTTCCAATTTCACTGCCGGGCTCTGCCAGAGAGAGATACAGAGTGTTGCCCCATTACGAAGCAAAGCTTTAGCAGAGCGCGAATGTCTGTGTGGCAGCGAATGCAGTTCCAAGGGACAGTGAAAACCAGCTACAGCTTTCAGTGCTGGCAGCTTTCCTGTGGGCGCAATCTCTGGACGTTTCCAATTTCACTGCCGGGCTCTGCCAGAGAGAGATACAGAGTGTTGCCCCATTAAGAAGCAAAGCTTTAGCAGAGCGCGAATGTCTGTGTGGCAGCGAATGCAGTTCCAAGGGACAGTGAAAACCAGCTACAGCTTTCAGTGCTGGCAGCTTTCCTGTGGGCGCAATCTCTGGACGTTTCCAATTTCACTGCCGGGCTCTGCCAGAGAGAGATACAGAGTTGTTGCCCCATTACGAAGCAAAGCTTTAGCAGAGCGCGAATGTCTGTGTGGCAGCGAATGCAGTTCCAAGGGACAGTGAAAACCAGCTACAGCTTTCAGTGCTGGCAGCTTTCCTGTGGGCGCAATCTCTGGACGTTTCCAATTTCACTGCCGGGCTCTGCCAGAGAGAGATACAGAGTGTTGCCCCATTACGAAGTAATGCTTTAGCAGAGCGCGAATGTCTGTGTGGCAGCGAATGCAGTTCCGAGGGACAGTGAAAACCAGCTACAGCTTTCAGTGCTGGCAGCTTTCCTGGGGGCGCAATCTCTGGACGTTTCCAATTTCACTGCCGGGCTCTGCCAGAGAGAGATACAGAGTGTTGCCCCATTACGAAGCAAAGCTTTAGCAGAGCGCGAATGTCTGTGTGGCAGCGAATGCAGTTCCAAGGGACAGTGAAAACCAGCTACAGCTTTCAGTGCTGGCAGCTTTCCTGTGGGCGCAATCTCTGGACGTTTCCAATTTGGCAGCCGGGCTCTGCCAGAGAGAGATACAGAGTTGTTGCCCCATTACGAAGCAAAGCTTTAGCAGAGCGCGAATGTCTGTGTGGCAGCGAATGCAGTTCCAAGGGACAGTGAAAACCAGCTACAGCTTTCAGTGCTGGCAGCTTTCCTGTGGGCGCAATCTCTGGACGTTTCCAATTTCACTGCCGGGCTCTGCCAGAGAGAGATACAGAGTGTTGCCCCATTAGGAAGCAATGCTTTAGCAGAGCGCGAATGTCTGTGTGGCAGCGAATGCAGTTCCAAGGGACAGTGAAAACCAGCTACAGCTTTCAGTGCTGGCAGCTTTCCTGTGGGCGCAATCTCTGGACGTTTCCAATTTCACTGCCGGGCTCTGCCAGAGAGAGATACAGAGTGTTGCCCCATTACGAAGCAATGCTTTAGCAGAGCGCGAATGTCTGTGTGGCAGCGAATGCAGTTCCAAGGGACAGTGAAAACCAGCTACAGCTTTCAGTGCTGGCAGCTTTCCTGTGGGCGCAATCTCTGGACGTTTCCAATTTCACTGCCGGGCTCTGCCAGAGAGAGATACAGAGTGTTGCCCCATTACGAAGCAAAGCTTTAGCAGAGCGCGAATGTCTGTGTGGCAGCGAATGCAGTTCCAAGGGACAGTGAAAACCAGCTACAGCTTTCAGTGCTGGCAGCTTTCCTGTGGGCGCAATCTCTGGACGTTTCCAATTTCACTGCCGGGCTCTGCCAGAGAGAGATACAGAGTGTTGCCCCATTACGAAGCAAAGCTTTAGCAGAGCGCGAATGTCTGTGTGGCAGCGAATGCAGTTCCAAGGGACAGTGAAAACCAGCTACAGCTTTCAGTGCTGGCAGCTTTCCTGTGGGCGCAATCTCTTGGACGTTTCCAATTTCACTGCCGGGCTCTGCCAGAGAGAGATAGAGAGTGTTGCCCCATTACGAAGCAAAGCTTTAGCAGAGCGCGAATGTCTGTGTGGCAGCGAATGCAGTTCCAAGGGACAGTGAAAACCAGCTACAGCTTTCAGTGCTGGCAGCTTTCCTGTGGGCGCAATCTCTGGACGTTTCCAATTTCACTGCCGGGCTCTGCCAGAGAGAGATACAGAGTGTTGCCCCATTACGAAGCAAAGCTTTAGCAGAGCGCGAATGTCTGTGTGGCAGCGAATGCAGTTCCAAGGGACAGTGAAAACCAGCTACAGCTTTCAGTGCTGGCAGCTTTCCTGTGGGCGCAATCTCTGGACGTTTCCAATTTCACTGCCGGGCTCTGCCAGAGAGAGATACAGTGTTGCCCCATTACGAAGCAAAGCTTTAGCAGAGCGCGAATGTCTGTGTGGCAGCGAATGCAGTTCCAAGGGACAGTGAAAACCAGCTACAGCTTTCAGTGCTGGCAGCTTTCCTGTGGGCGCAATCTCTGGACGTTTCCAATTTCACTGCCGGGCTCTGCCAGAGAGAGATACAGAGTGTTGCCCCATTACGAAGCAAAGCTTTAGCAGAGCGCGAATGTCTGTGTGGCAGCGAATGCAGTTCCAAGGGACAGTGAAAACCAGCTACAGCTTTCAGTGCTGGCAGCTTTCCTGTGGGCGCAATCTCTGGACGTTTCCAATTTCACTGCCGGGCTCTGCCAGAGAGAGATACAGAGTGTTGCCCCATTAAGAAGCAAAGCTTTAGCAGAGCGCGAATGTCTGTGTGGCAGCGAATGCAGTTCCGAGGGACAGTGAAAACCAGCTACAGCTTTCAGTGCTGGCAGCTTTCCTGTGGGCGCAATCTCTGGACGTTTCCAATTTCACTGCCGGGCTCTGCCAGAGAGAGATACAGAGTTGTTGCCCCATTACGAAGCAAAGCTTTAGCAGAGCGCGAATGTCTGTGTGGCAGCGAATGCAGTTCCAAGGGACAGTGAAAACCAGCTACAGCTTTCAGTGCTGGCAGCTTTCCTGTGGGCGCAATCTCTGGACGTTTCCAATTTCACTGCCGGGCTCTGCCAGAGAGAGATACAGAGTGTTGCCCCATTACGAAGCAAAGCTTTAGCAGAGCGCGAATGTCTGTGTGGCAGCGAATGCAGTTCCAAGGGACAGTGAAAACCAGCTACAGCTTTCAGTGCTGGCAGCTTTCCTGTGGGCGCAATCTCTGGACGTTTCCAATTTCACTGCCGGGCTCTGCCAGAGAGAGATACAGAGTGTTGCCCCATTACGAAGTAATGCTTTAGCAGAGCGCGAATGTCTGTGTGGCAGCGAATGCAGTTCCGAGGGACAGTGAAAACCAGCTACAGCTTTCAGTGCTGGCAGCTTTCCTGGGGGCGCAATCTCTGAACGTTTCCAATTTCACTGCCGGGCTCTGCCAGAGAGAGATAGAGAGTGTTGCCCCATTACGAAGCAAAGCTTTAGCAGAGCGCGAATGTCTGTGTGGCAGCGAATGCAGTTCCAAGGGACAGTGAAAACCAGCTACAGCTTTCAGTGCTGGCAGCTTTCCTGTGGGCGCAATCTCTGGACGTTTCCAATTTCACTGCCGGGCTCTGCCAGAGAGAGATACAGAGTGTTGCCCCATTAGGAAGCAATGCTTTAGCAGAGCGCGAATGTCTGTGTGGCAGCGAATGCAGTTCCAAGGGACAGTGAAAACCAGCTACAGCTTTCAGTGCTGGCAGCTTTCCTGTGGGCGCAATCTCTGGACGTTTCCAATTTCACTGCCGGGCTCTGCCAGAGAGAGATACAGAGTGTTGCCCCATTACGAAGCAATGCTTTAGCAGAGCGCGAATGTCTGTGTGGCAGCGAATGCAGTTCCAAGGGACAGTGAAAACCAGCTACAGCTTTCAGTGCTGGCAGCTTTCCTGTGGGCGCAATCTCTGGACGTTTCCAATTTCACTGCCGGGCTCTGCCAGAGAGAGATACAGAGTGTTGCCCCATTACGAAGCAAAGCTTTAGCAGAGCGCGAATGTCTGTGTGGCAGCGAATGCAGTTCCAAGGGACAGTGAAAACCAGCTACAGCTTTCAGTGCTGGCAGCTTTCCTGTGGGCGCAATCTCTGGACGTTTCCAATTTCACTGCCGGGCTCTGCCAGAGAGAGATACAGAGTGTTGCCCCATTACGAAGTAATGCTTTAGCAGAGCGCGAATGTCTGTGTGGCAGCGAATGCAGTTCCAAGGGACAGTGAAAACCAGCTACAGCTTTCAGTGCTGGCAGCTTTCCTGTGGGCGCAATCTCTGGACGTTTCCAATTTCACTGCCGGGCACTGGGAGAAAGTCATAGAGAGTGTTGCCCCATTAGGAAGCAATGCTTTAGCAGAGCGCGAATGTCTGTGTGGCAGCGAATGCAGTTCCAAGGGACAGTGAAAACCAGCTACAGCTTTCAGTGCTGGCAGCTTTCCTGTGGGCGCAATCTCTGGACGTTTCCAATTTCACTGCCGGGCTCTGCCAGAGAGAGATACAGAGTGTTGCCCCATTACGAAGCAAAGCTTTAGCAGAGCGCGAATGTCTGTGTGGCAGCGAATGCAGTTCCAAGGGACAGTGAAAACCAGCTACAGCTTTCAGTGCTGGCAGCTTTCCTGTGGGCGCAATCTCTGGACGTTTCCAATTTGGCAGCCGGGCTCTGCCAGAGAGAGATACAGAGTGTTGCCCCATTACGAAGCAAAGCTTTAGCAGAGCGCGAATGTCTGTGTGGCAGCGAATGCAGTTCCAAGGGACAGTGAAAACCAGCTACAGCTTTCAGTGCTGGCAGCTTTCCTGTGGGCGCAATCTCTGGACGTTTCCAATTTCACTGCCGGGCTCTGCCAGAGAGAGATACAGAGTGTTGCCCCATTACGAAGTAATGCTTTAGCAGAGCGCGAATGTCTGTGTGGCAGCGAATGCAGTTCCAAGGGACAGTGAAAACCAGCTACAGCTTTCAGTGCTGGCAGCTTTCCTGTGGGCGCAATCTCTGGACGTTTCCAATTTCACTGCCGGGCTCTGCCAGAGAGAGATACAGAGTGTTGCCCCATTACGAAGCAAAGCTTTAGCAGAGCGCGAATGTCTGTGTGGCAGCGAATGCAGTTCCGAGGGACAGTGAAAACCAGCTACAGCTTTCAGTGCTGGCAGCTTTCCTGTGGGCGCAATCTCTGGACGTTTCCAATTTCACTGCCGGGCTCTGCCAGAGAGAGATACAGAGTGTTGCCCCATTACGAAGCAAAGCTTTAGCAGAGCGCGAATGTCTGTGTGGCAGCGAATGCAGTTCCAAGGGACAGTGAAAACCAGCTACAGCTTTCAGTGCTGGCAGCTTTCCTGTGGGCGCAATCTCTGGACGTTTCCAATTTCACTGCCGGGCTCTGCCAGAGAGAGATACAGAGTGTTGCCCCATTACGAAGCAAAGCTTTAGCAGAGCGCGAATGTCTGTGTGGCAGCGAATGCAGTCCCGAGGGACAGTGAAAACCAGCTACAGCTTTCAGTGCTGGCAGCTTTCCTGTGGGCGCAATCTCTGGACGTTTCCAATTTCACTGCCGGGCTCTGCCAGAGAGAGATACAGAGTGTTGCCCCATTACGAAGTAATGCTTTAGCAGAGCGCGAATGTCTGTGTGGCAGCGAATGCAGTTCCGAGGGACAGTGAAAACCAGCTACAGCTTTCAGTGCTGGCAGCTTTCCTGGGGGCGCAATCTCTGGACGTTTCCAATTTCACTGCCGGGCTCTGCCAGAGAGAGATACAGAGTGTTGCCCCATTACGAAGCAAAGCTTTAGCAGAGCGCGAATGTCTGTGTGGCAGCGAATGCAGTTCCAAGGGACAGTGAAAACCAGCTACAGCTTTCAGTGCTGGCAGCTTTCCTGTGGGCGCAATCTCTGGACGTTTCCAATTTGGCAGCCGGGCTCTGCCAGAGAGAGATACAGAGTTGTTGCCCCATTACGAAGCAAAGCTTTAGCAGAGCGCGAATGTCTGTGTGGCAGCGAATGCAGTTCCAAGGGACAGTGAAAACCAGCTACAGCTTTCAGTGCTGGCAGCTTTCCTGTGGGCGCAATCTCTGGACGTTTCCAATTTCACTGCCGGGCTCTGCCAGAGAGAGATACAGAGTGTTGCCCCATTAGGAAGCAATGCTTTAGCAGAGCGCGAATGTCTGTGTGGCAGCGAATGCAGTTCCAAGGGACAGTGAAAACCAGCTACAGCTTTCAGTGCTGGCAGCTTTCCTGTGGGCGCAATCTCTGGACGTTTCCAATTTCACTGCCGGGCTCTGCCAGAGAGAGATACAGAGTGTTGCCCCATTACGAAGTAATGCTTTAGCAGAGCGCGAATGTCTGTGTGGCAGCGAATGCAGTTCCGAGGGACAGTGAAAACCAGCTACAGCTTTCAGTGCTGGCAGCTTTCCTGTGGGCGCAATCTCTGGACGTTTCCAATTTCACTGCCGGGCTCTGCCAGAGAGAGATACAGAGTGTTGCCCCATTACGAAGCAAAGCTTTAGCAGAGCGCGAATGTCTGTGTGGCAGCGAATGCAGTTCCGAGGGACAGTGAAAACCAGCTACAGCTTTCAGTGCTGGCAGCTTTCCTGTGGGCGCAATCTCTGGACGTTTCCAATTTCACTGCCGGGCTCTGCCAGAGAGAGATACAGAGTGTTGCCCCATTACGAAGCAAAGCTTTAGCAGAGCGCGAATGTCTGTGTGGCAGCGAATGCAGTTCCAAGGGACAGTGAAAACCAGCTACAGCTTTCAGTGCTGGCAGCTTTCCTGTGGGCGCAATCTCTGGACCTTTCCAATTTCACTGCCGGGCTCTGCCAGAGAGAGATACAGAGTGTTGCCCCATTACGAAGTAATGCTTTAGCAGAGCGCGAATGTCTGTGTGGCAGCGAATGCAGTTCCAAGGGACAGTGAAAACCAGCTAGAGCTTTCAGTGCTGGCAGCTTTCCTGTGGGCGCAATCTCTGGACGTTTCCAATTTCACTGCCGGGCTCTGCCAGAGAGAGATACAGAGTGTTGCCCCATTACGAAGCAAAGCTTTAGCAGAGCGCGAATGTCTGTGTGGCAGCGAATGCAGTTCCGAGGGACAGTGAAAACCAGCTACAGCTTTCAGTGCTGGCAGCTTTCCTGTGGGCGCAATCTCTGGACGTTTCCAATTTCACTGCCGGGCTCTGCCAGAGAGAGATACAGAGTGTTGCCCCATTACGAAGCAAAGCTTTAGCAGAGCGCGAATGTCTGTGTGGCAGCGAATGCAGTTCCAAGGGACAGTGAAAACCAGCTACAGCTTTCAGTGCTGGCAGCTTTCCTGTGGGCGCAATCTCTTGGACGTTTCCAATTTCACTGCCGGGCTCTGCCAGAGAGAGATAGAGAGTGTTGCCCCATTACGAAGCAAAGCTTTAGCAGAGCGCGAATGTCTGTGTGGCAGCGAATGCAGTTCCAAGGGACAGTGAAAACCAGCTACAGCTTTCAGTGCTGGCAGCTTTCCTGTGGGCGCAATCTCTGGACGTTTCCAATTTCACTGCCGGGCTCTGCCAGAGAGAGATACAGAGTGTTGCCCCATTACGAAGCAAAGCTTTAGCAGAGCGCGAATGTCTGTGTGGCAGCGAATGCAGTTCCAAGGGACAGTGAAAACCAGCTACAGCTTTCAGTGCTGGCAGCTTTCCTGTGGGCGCAATCTCTGGACGTTTCCAATTTCACTGCCGGGCTCTGCCAGAGAGAGATACAGAGTGTTGCCCCATTACGAAGCAAAGCTTTAGCAGAGCGCGAATGTCTGTGTGGCAGCGAATGCAGTTCCAAGGGACAGTGAAAACCAGCTACAGCTTTCAGTGCTGGCAGCTTTCCTGTGGGCGCAATCTCTGGACGTTTCCAATTTCACTGCCGGGCTCTGCCAGAGAGAGATACAGAGTGTTGCCCCATTACGAAGCAAAGCTTTAGCAGAGCGCGAATGTCTGTGTGGCAGCGAATGCAGTTCCAAGGGACAGTGAAAACCACCTACAGCTTTCAGTGCTGGCACCTTTCCTGTGGGCGCAATCTCTGGACGTTTCCAATTTCACTGCCGGGCTCTGCCAGAGAGAGATACAGAGTGTTGCCCCATTACGAAGCAATGCTTTAGCAGAGCGCGAATGTCTGTGTGGCAGCGAATGCAGTTCCAAGGGACAGTGAAAACCAGCTACAGCTTTCAGTGCTGGCAGCTTTCCTGTGGGCGCAATCTCTGGACGTTTCCAATTTCACTGCCGGGCTCTGCCAGAGAGAGATACAGAGTGTTGCCCCATTACGAAGTAATGCTTTAGCAGAGCGTGAATGTCTGTGTGGCAGCGAATGCAGTTCCGAGGGACAGTGAAAACCAGCTACAGCTTTCAGTGCTGGCAGCTTTCCTGGGGGCGCAATCTCTGGACGTTTCCAATTTCACTGCCGGGCTCTGCCAGAGAGAGATACAGAGTGTTGCCCCATTACGAAGCAAAGCTTTAGCAGAGCGCGAATGTCTGTGTGGCAGCGAATGCAGTTCCAAGGGACAGTGAAAACCAGCTACAGCTTTCAGTGCTGGCAGCTTTCCTGTGGGCGCAATCTCTGGACGTTTCCAATTTGGCAGCCGGGCTCTGCCAGAGAGAGATACAGAGTGTTGCCCCATTACGAAGCAAAGCTTTAGCAGAGCACGAATGTCTGTGTGGCAGCGAATGCAGTTCCAAGGGACAGTGAAAACCAGCTACAGCTTTCAGTGCTGGCAGCTTTCCTGTGGGCGCAATCTCTGGACGTTTCCAATTTCACTGCCGGGCTCTGCCAGAGAGAGATAGAGAGTGTTGCCCCGTTACGAAGCAAAGCTTTAGCAGAGCGCGAATGTCTGTGTGGCAGCGAATGCAGTTCCAAGGGACAGTGAAAACCAGCTACAGCTTTCAGTGCTGGCAGCTTTCCTGTGGGCGCAATCTCTGGACGTTTCCAATTTCACTGCCGGGCTCTGCCAGAGAGAGATACAGAGTGTTGCCCCATTAGGAAGCAATGCTTTAGCAGAGCGCGAATGTCTGTGTGGCAGCGAATGCAGTTCCAAGGGACAGTGAAAACCAGCTACAGCTTTCAGTGCTGGCAGCTTTCCTGTGGGCGCAATCTCTGGACGTTTCCAATTTCACTGCCGGGCTCTGCCAGAGAGAGATACAGAGTGTTGCCCCATTACGAAGCAATGCTTTAGCAGAGCGCGAATGTCTGTGTGGCAGCGAATGCAGTTCCAAGGGACAGTGAAAACCAGCTACAGCTTTCAGTGCTGGCAGCTTTCCTGTGGGCGCAATCTCTGGACGTTTCCAATTTCACTGCCGGGCTCTGCCAGAGAGAGATACAGAGTGTTGCCCCATTACGAAGTAATGCTTTAGCAGAGCGCGAATGTCTGTGTGGCAGCGAATGCAGTTCCAAGGGACAGTGAAAACCAGCTACAGCTTTCAGTGCTGGCAGCTTTCCTGTGGGCGCAATCTCTGGACGTTTCCAATTTCACTGCCGGGCTCTGCCAGAGAGAGATAGAGAGTGTTGCCCCATTACGAAGCAAAGCTTTAGCAGAGCGCGAATGTCTGTGTGGCAGCGAATGCAGTTCCAAGGGACAGTGAAAACCAGCTACAGCTTTCAGTGCTGGCACCTTTCCTGTGGGCGCAATCTCTGGACGTTTCCAATTTGGCAGCCGGGCTCTGCCAGAGAGAGATACAGAGTGTTGCCCCATTACGAAGCAAAGCTTTAGCAGAGCGCGAATGTCTGTGTGGCAGCGAATGCAGTTCCAAGGGACAGTGAAAACCAGCTACAGCTTTCAGTGCTGGCAGCTTTCCTGTGGGCGCAATCTCTGGACGTTTCCAATTTCACTGCCGGGCACTGGGAGAAAGTCATAGAGAGTGTTGCCCCATTAGGAAGCAATGCTTTAGCAGAGCGCGAATGTCTGTGTGGCAGCGAATGCAGTTCCAAGGGACAGTGAAAACCAGCTACAGCTTTCAGTGCTGGCAGCTTTCCTGTGGGCGCAATCTCTGGACGTTTCCAATTTCACTGCCGGGCTCTGCCAGAGAGAGATACAGAGTGTTGCCCCATTACGAAGCAAAGCTTTAGCAGAGCGCGAATGTCTGTGTGGCAGCGAATGCAGTTCCAAGGGACAGTGAAAACCAGCTACAGCTTTCAGTGCTGGCAGCTTTCCTGTGGGCGCAATCTCTGGACGTTTCCAATTTCACTGCCGGGCTCTGCCAGAGAGAGATACAGAGTGTTGCCCCATTACGAAGCAAAGCTTTAGCAGAGCGCGAATGTCTGTGTGGCAGCGAATGCAGTTCCAAGGGACAGTGAAAACCAGCTACAGCTTTCAGTGCTGGCAGCTTTCCTGTGGGCGCAATCTCTTGGACGTTTCCAATTTCACTGCCGGGCTCTGCCAGAGAGAGATAGAGAGTGTTGCCCCATTACGAAGCAAAGCTTTAGCAGAGCGCGAATGTCTGTGTGGCAGCGAATGCAGTTCCAAGGGACAGTGAAAACCAGCTACAGCTTTCAGTGCTGGCAGCTTTCCTGTGGGCGCAATCTCTGGACGTTTCCAATTTCACTGCCGGGCTCTGCCAGAGAGAGATACAGAGTGTTGCCCCATTACGAAGCAAAGCTTTAGCAGAGCGCGAATGTCTGTGTGGCAGCGAATGCAGTTCCAAGGGACAGTGAAAACCAGCTACAGCTTTCAGTGCTGGCAGCTTTCCTGTGGGCGCAATCTCTGGACGTTTCCAATTTCACTGCCGGGCTCTGCCAGAGAGAGATACAGAGTGTTGCCCCATTACGAAGCAAAGCTTTAGCAGAGCGCGAATGTCTGTGTGGCAGCGAATGCAGTTCCAAGGGACAGTGAAAACCAGCTACAGCTTTCAGTGCTGGCAGCTTTCCTGTGGGCGCAATCTCTGGACGTTTCCAATTTCACTGCCGGGCTCTGCCAGAGAGAGATACAGAGTGTTGCCCCATTACGAAGCAAAGCTTTAGCAGAGCGCGAATGTCTGTGTGGCAGCGAATGCAGTTCCAAGGGACAGTGAAAACCACCTACAGCTTTCAGTGCTGGCACCTTTCCTGTGGGCGCAATCTCTGGACGTTTCCAATTTGGCAGCCGGGCTCTGCCAGAGAGAGATACAGAGTGTTGCCCCATTACGAAGCAAAGCTTTAGCAGAGCGCGAATGTCTGTGTGGCAGCGAATGCAGTTCCGAGGGACAGTGAAAACCAGCTACAGCTTTCAGTGCTGGCAGCTTTCCTGTGGGCGCAATCTCTGGACGTTTCCAATTTCACTGCCGGGCTCTGCCAGAGAGAGATACAGAGTTGTTGCCCCATTACGAAGCAAAGCTTTAGCAGAGCGCGAATGTCTGTGTGGCAGCGAATGCAGTTCCAAGGGACAGTGAAAACCAGCTACAGCTTTCAGTGCTGGCAGCTTTCCTGTGGGCGCAATCTCTGGACGTTTCCAATTTCACTGCCGGGCTCTGCCAGAGAGAGATACAGAGTGTTGCCCCATTACGAAGCAAAGCTTTAGCAGAGCGCGAATGTCTGTGTGGCAGCGAATGCAGTTCCAAGGGACAGTGAAAACCAGCTACAGCTTTCAGTGCTGGCAGCTTTCCTGTGGGCGCAATCTCTGGACGTTTCCAATTTCACTGCCGGGCTCTGCCAGAGAGAGATACAGAGTGTTGCCCCATTACGAAGTAATGCTTTAGCAGAGCGTGAATGTCTGTGTGGCAGCGAATGCAGTTCCGAGGGACAGTGAAAACCAGCTACAGCTTTCAGTGCTGGCAGCTTTCCTGGGGGCGCAATCTCTGGACGTTTCCAATTTCACTGCCGGGCTCTGCCAGAGAGAGATACAGAGTGTTGCCCCATTACGAAGCAAAGCTTTAGCAGAGCGCGAATGTCTGTGTGGCAGCGAATGCAGTTCCAAGGGACAGTGAAAACCAGCTACAGCTTTCAGTGCTGGCAGCTTTCCTGTGGGCGCAATCTCTGGACGTTTCCAATTTGGCAGCCGGGCTCTGCCAGAGAGAGATACAGAGTGTTGCCCCATTACGAAGCAAAGCTTTAGCAGAGCGCGAATGTCTGTGTGGCAGCGAATGCAGTTCCAAGGGACAGTGAAAACCAGCTACAGCTTTCAGTGCTGGCAGCTTTCCTGTGGGCGCAATCTCTGGACGTTTCCAATTTCACTGCCGGGCTCTGCCAGAGAGAGATAGAGAGTGTTGCCCCGTTACGAAGCAAAGCTTTAGCAGAGCGCGAATGTCTGTGTGGCAGCGAATGCAGTTCCAAGGGACAGTGAAAACCAGCTACAGCTTTCAGTGCTGGCAGCTTTCCTGTGGGCGCAATCTCTGGACGTTTCCAATTTCACTGCCGGGCTCTGCCAGAGAGAGATACAGAGTGTTGCCCCATTAGGAAGCAATGCTTTAGCAGAGCGCGAATGTCTGTGTGGCAGCGAATGCAGTTCCAAGGGACAGTGAAAACCAGCTACAACTTTCAGTGCTGGCAGCTTTCCTGTGGGCGCAATCTCTGGACGTTTCCAATTTCACTGCCGGGCTCTGCCAGAGAGAGATACAGAGTGTTGCCCCATTACGAAGCAATGCTTTAGCAGAGCGCGAATGTCTGTGTGGCAGCGAATGCAGTTCCAAGGGACAGTGAAAACCAGCTACAGCTTTCAGTGCTGGCAGCTTTCCTGTGGGCGCAATCTCTGGACGTTTCCAATTTCACTGCCGGGCTCTGCCAGAGAGAGATACAGAGTGTTGCCCCATTACGAAGTAATGCTTTAGCAGAGCGCGAATGTCTGTGTGGCAGCGAATGCAGTTCCAAGGGACAGTGAAAACCAGCTACAGCTTTCAGTGCTGGCAGCTTTCCTGTGGGCGCAATCTCTGGACGTTTCCAATTTCACTGCCGGGCTCTGCCAGAGAGAGATAGAGAGTGTTGCCCCATTACGAAGCAAAGCTTTAGCAGAGCGCGAATGTCTGTGTGGCAGCGAATGCAGTTCCAAGGGACAGTGAAAACCAGCTACAGCTTTCAGTGCTGGCACCTTTCCTGTGGGCGCAATCTCTGGACGTTTCCAATTTGGCAGCCGGGCTCTGCCAGAGAGAGATACAGAGTGTTGCCCCATTACGAAGCAAAGCTTTAGCAGAGCGCGAATGTCTGTGTGGCAGCGAATGCAGTTCCAAGGGACAGTGAAAACCAGCTACAGCTTTCAGTGCTGGCAGCTTTCCTGTGGGCGCAATCTCTGGACGTTTCCAATTTCACTGCCGGGCACTGGGAGAAAGTCATAGAGAGTGTTGCCCCATTAGGAAGCAATGCTTTAGCAGAGCGCGAATGTCTGTGTGGCAGCGAATGCAGTTCCAAGGGACAGTGAAAACCAGCTACAGCTTTCAGTGCTGGCAGCTTTCCTGTGGGCGCAATCTCTGGACGTTTCCAATTTCACTGCCGGGCACTGGGAGAAAGTCATAGAGAGTGTTGCCCCATTAGGAAGCAATGCTTTAGCAGAGCGCGAATGTCTGTGTGGCAGCGAATGCAGTTCCAAGGGACAGTGAAAACCAGCTACAGCTTTCAGTGCTGGCAGCTTTCCTGTGGGCGCAATCTCTGGACGTTTCCAATTTCACTGCCGGGCTCTGCCAGAGAGAGATACAGAGTGTTGCCCCATTACGAAGCAAAGCTTTAGCAGAGCGCGAATGTCTGTGTGGCAGCGAATGCAGTTCCAAGGGACAGTGAAAACCAGCTACAGCTTTCAGTGCTGGCAGCTTTCCTGTGGGCGCAATCTCTGGACGTTTCCAATTTCACTGCCGGGCTCTGCCAGAGAGAGATACAGAGTGTTGCCCCATTACGAAGCAAAGCTTTAGCAGAGCGCGAATGTCTGTGTGGCAGCGAATGCAGTTCCGAGGGACAGTGAAAACCAGCTACAGCTTTCAGTGCTGGCAGCTTTCCTGTGGGCGCAATCTCTGGACGTTTCCAATTTCACTGCCGGGCTCTGCCAGAGAGAGATACAGAGTGTTGCCCCATTACGAAGCAAAGCTTTAGCAGAGCGCGAATGTCTGTGTGGCAGCGAATGCAGTTCCGAGGGACAGTGAAAACCAGCTACAGCTTTCAGTGCTGGCAGCTTTCCTGTGGGCGCAATCTCCGGACGTTTCCAATTTCACTGCCGGGCTCTGCCAGAGAGAGATACAGAGTGTTGCCCCATTAAGAAGCAAAGCTTTAGCAGAGCGCGAATGTCTGTGTGGCAGCGAATGCAGTTCCGAGGGACAGTGAAAACCAGCTACAGCTTTCAGTGCTGGCAGCTTTCCTGTGGGCGCAATCTCTGGACGTTTCCAATTTCACTGCCGGGCTCTGCCAGAGAGAGATACAGAGTGTTGCCCCATTACGAAGCAAAGCTTTAGCAGAGCGCGAATGTCTGTGTGGCAGCGAATGCAGTTCCGAGGGACAGTGAAAACCAGCTACAGCTTTCAGTGCTGGCAGCTTTCCTGTGGGCGCAATCTCTGGACGTTTCCAATTTCACTGCCGGGCTCTGCCAGAGAGAGATACAGAGTGTTGCCCCATTACGAAGTAATGCTTTAGCAGAGCGCGAATGTCTGTGTGGCAGCGAATGCAGTTCCGAGGGACAGTGAAAACCAGCTACAGCTTTCAGTGCTGGCAGCTTTCCTGGGGGCGCAATCTCTGGACGTTTCCAATTTCACTGCCGGGCTCTGCCAGAGAGAGATACAGAGTGTTGCCCCATTACGAAGCAAAGCTTTAGCAGAGCGCGAATGTCTGTGTGGCAGCGAATGCAGTTCCAAGGGACAGTGAAAACCAGCTACAGCTTTCAGTGCTGGCAGCTTTCCTGTGGGCGCAATCTCTGGACGTTTCCAATTTGGCAGCCGGGCTCTGCCAGAGAGAGATACAGAGTTGTTGCCCCATTACGAAGCAAAGCTTTAGCAGAGCGCGAATGTCTGTGTGGCAGCGAATGCAGTTCCAAGGGACAGTGAAAACCAGCTACAGCTTTCAGTGCTGGCAGCTTTCCTGTGGGCGCAATCTCTGGACGTTTCCAATTTCACTGCCGGGCTCTGCCAGAGAGAGATACAGAGTGTTGCCCCATTACGAAGCAATGCTTTAGCAGAGCGCGAATGTCTGTGTGGCAGCGAATGCAGTTCCAAGGGACAGTGAAAACCAGCTACAGCTTTCAGTGCTGGCAGCTTTCCTGTGGGCGCAATCTCTGGACGTTTCCAATTTCACTGCCGGGCTCTGCCAGAGAGAGATACAGAGTGTTGCCCCATTACGAAGCAAAGCTTTAGCAGAGCGCGAATGTCTGTGTGGCAGCGAATGCAGTTCCAAGGGACAGTGAAAACCAGCTACAGCTTTCAGTGCTGGCAGCTTTCCTGTGGGCGCAATCTCTGGACGTTTCCAATTTCACTGCCGGGCTCTGCCAGAGAGAGATACAGAGTGTTGCCCCATTACGAAGTAATGCTTTAGCAGAGCGCGAATGTCTGTGTGGCAGCGAATGCAGTTCCAAGGGACAGTGAAAACCAGCTAGAGCTTTCAGTGCTGGCAGCTTTCCTGTGGGCGCAATCTCTGGACGTTTCCAATTTCACTGCCGGGCTCTGCCAGAGAGAGATACAGAGTGTTGCCCCATTACGAAGCAAAGCTTTAGCAGAGCGCGAATGTCTGTGTGGCAGCGAATGCAGTTCCGAGGGACAGTGAAAACCAGCTACAGCTTTCAGTGCTGGCAGCTTTCCTGTGGGCGCAATCTCTGGACGTTTCCAATTTCACTGCCGGGCTCTGCCAGAGAGAGATACAGAGTGTTGCCCCATTACGAAGCAAAGCTTTAGCAGAGCGCGAATGTCTGTGTGGCAGCGAATGCAGTTCCAAGGGACAGTGAAAACCAGCTACAGCTTTCAGTGCTGGCAGCTTTCCTGTGGGCGCAATCTCTGGACGTTTCCAATTTCACTGCCGGGCTCTGCCAGAGAGAGATACAGAGTGTTGCCCCATTACGAAGCAAAGCTTTAGCAGAGCGCGAATGTCTGTGTGGCAGCGAATGCAGTTCCAAGGGACAGTGAAAACCAGCTACAGCTTTCAGTGCTGGCAGCTTTCCTGTGGGCGCAATCTCTTGGACGTTTCCAATTTCACTGCCGGGCTCTGCCAGAGAGAGATAGAGAGTGTTGCCCCATTACGAAGCAAAGCTTTAGCAGAGCGCGAATGTCTGTGTGGCAGCGAATGCAGTTCCAAGGGACAGTGAAAACCAGCTACAGCTTTCAGTGCTGGCAGCTTTCCTGTGGGCGCAATCTCTGGACGTTTCCAATTTCACTGCCGGGCACTGGGAGAAAGTCAAACAGAGTGTTGCCCCATTACGAAGCAATGCTTTAGCAGAGCGCGAATGTCTGTGTGGCAGCGAATGCAGTTCCAAGGGACAGTGAAAACCAGCTACAGCTTTCAGTGCTGGCAGCTTTCCTGTGGGCGCAATCTCTGGACGTTTCCAATTTCACTGCCGGGCTCTGCCAGAGAGAGATACAGAGTGTTGCCCCATTACGAAGCAAAGCTTTAGCAGAGCGCGAATGTCTGTGTGGCAGCGAATGCAGCTCCAAGGGACAGTGAAAACCAGCTACAGCTTTCAGTGCTGGCAGCTTTCCTGTGGGCGCAATCTCTGGACGTTTCCAATTTCACTGCCGGGCTCTGCCAGAGAGAGATAGAGAGTGTTGCCCCATTACGAAGCAAAGCTTTAGCAGAGCGCGAATGTCTGTGTGGCAGCGAATGCAGTTCCAAGGGACAGTGAAAACCAGCTACAGCTTTCAGTGCTGGCAGCTTTCCTGTGGGCGCAATCTCTGGACGTTTCCAATTTCACTGCCGGGCTCTGCCAGAGAGAGATACAGAGTGTTGCCCCATTACGAAGCAAAGCTTTAGCAGAGCGCGAATGTCTGTGTGGCAGCGAATGCAGTTCCAAGGGACAGTGAAAACCAGCTACAGCTTTCAGTGCTGGCAGCTTTCCTGTGGGCGCAATCTCTGGACGTTTCCAATTTCACTGCCGGGCACTGGGAGAGAGAGATAGAGAGTGTTGCCCCATTACGAAGCAAAGCTTTAGCAGAGCGCGAATGTCTGTGTGGCAGCGAATGCAGTTCCGAGGGACAGTGAAAACCAGCTACAGCTTTCAGTGCTGGCAGCTTTCCTGTGGGCGCAATCTCTGGACGTTTCGAATTTCACTGCCGGGCTCTGCCAGAGAGAGATACAGAGTGTTGCCCCATTACGAAGCAAAGCTTTAGCAGAGCGCGAATGTCTGTGTGGCAGCGAATGCAGTTCCGAGGGACAGTGAAAACCAGCTACAGCTTTCAGTGCTGGCAGCTTTCCTGTGGGCGCAATCTCTGGACGTTTCCAATTTCACTGCCGGGCTCTGCCAGAGAGAGATACAGAGTGTTGCCCCATTACGAAGCAAAGCTTTAGCAGAGCGCGAATGTCTGTGTGGCAGCGAATGCAGTTCCAAGGGACAGTGAAAACCAGCTACAGCTTTCAGTGCTGGCAGCTTTCCTGTGGGCGCAATCTCTGGACGTTTCCAATTTCACTGCCGGGCTCTGCCAGAGAGAGATACAGAGTGTTGCCCCATTACGAAGCAAAGCTTTAGCAGAGCGCGAATGTCTGTGTGGCAGCGAATGCAGTTCCGAGGGACAGTGAAAACCAGCTACAGCTTTCAGTGCTGGCAGCTTTCCTGTGGGCGCAATCTCTGGACGTTTCCAATTTCACTGCCGGGCTCTGCCAGAGAGAGATACAGAGTGTTGCCCCATTACGAAGCAAAGCTTTAGCAGAGCGCGAATGTCTGTGTGGCAGCGAATGCAGTTCCAAGGGACAGTGAAAACCAGCTACAGCTTTCAGTGCTGGCAGCTTTCCTGTGGGAGCAATCTCCGGACGTTTCCAATTTCACTGCCGGGCTCTGCCAGAGAGAGATACAGAGTATTGCCCCATTAAGAAGCAAAGCTTTAGCAGAGCGCGAATGTCTGTGTGGCAGCGAATGCAGTTCCGAGGGACAGTGAAAACCAGCTACAGCTTTCAGTGCTGGCAGCTTTCCTGTGGGCGCAATCTCTGGACGTTTCCAATTTCACTGCCGGGCTCTGCCAGAGAGAGATACAGAGTTGTTGCCCCATTACGAAGCAAAGCTTTAGCAGAGCGCGAATGTCTGTGTGGCAGCGAATGCAGTTCCAAGGGACAGTGAAAACCAGCTACAGCTTTCAGTGCTGGCAGCTTTCCTGTGGGCGCAATCTCTGGACGTTTCCAATTTCACTGCCGGGCTCTGCCAGAGAGAGATACAGAGTGTTGCCCCATTACGAAGCAAAGCTTTAGCAGAGCGCGAATGTCTGTGTGGCAGCGAATGCAGTTCCAAGGGACAGTGAAAACCAGCTACAGCTTTCAGTGCTGGCAGCTTTCCTGTGGGCGCAATCTCTGGACGTTTCCAATTTCACTGCCGGGCTCTGCCAGAGAGAGATACAGAGTGTTGCCCCATTACGAAGTAATGCTTTAGCAGAGCGCGAATGTCTGTGTGGCAGCGAATGCAGTTCCGAGGGACAGTGAAAACCAGCTACAGCTTTCAGTGCTGGCAGCTTTCCTGGGGGCGCAATCTCTGGACGTTTCCAATTTCACTGCCGGGCTCTGCCAGAGAGAGATACAGAGTGTTGCCCCATTACGAAGCAAAGCTTTAGCAGAGCGCGAATGTCTGTGTGGCAGCGAATGCAGTTCCAAGGGACAGTGAAAACCAGCTACAGCTTTCAGTGCTGGCAGCTTTCCTGTGGGCGCAATCTCTGGACGTTTCCAATTTGGCAGCCGGGCTCTGCCAGAGAGAGATACAGAGTTGTTGCCCCATTACGAAGCAAAGCTTTAGCAGAGCGCGAATGTCTGTGTGGCAGCGAATGCAGTTCCAAGGGACAGTGAAAACCAGCTACAGCTTTCAGTGCTGGCAGCTTTCCTGTGGGCGCAATCTCTGGACGTTTCCAATTTCACTGCCGGGCTCTGCCAGAGAGAGATACAGAGTGTTGCCCCATTAGGAAGCAATGCTTTAGCAGAGCGCGAATGTCTGTGTGGCAGCGAATGCAGTTCCAAGGGACAGTGAAAACCAGCTACAGCTTTCAGTGCTGGCAGCTTTCCTGTGGGCGCAATCTCTGGACGTTTCCAATTTCACTGCCGGGCTCTGCCAGAGAGAGATACAGAGTGTTGCCCCATTACGAAGCAATGCTTTAGCAGAGCGCGAATGTCTGTGTGGCAGCGAATGCAGTTCCAAGGGACAGTGAAAACCAGCTACAGCTTTCAGTGCTGGCAGCTTTCCTGTGGGCGCAATCTCTGGACGTTTCCAATTTCACTGCCGGGCTCTGTCAGAGAGAGATACAGAGTGTTGCCCCATTACGAAGCAAAGCTTTAGCAGAGCGCGAATGTCTGTGTGGCAGCGAATGCAGCTCCAAGGGACAGTGAAAACCAGCTACAGCTTTCAGTGCTGGCAGCTTTCCTGTGGGCGCAATCTCTGGACGTTTCCAATTTCACTGCCGGGCTCTGCCAGAGAGAGATAGAGAGTGTTGCCCCATTACGAAGCAAAGCTTTAGCAGAGCGCGAATGTCTGTGTGGCAGCGAATGCAGTTCCAAGGGACAGTGAAAACCAGCTACAGCTTTCAGTGCTGGCAGCTTTCCTGTGGGCGCAATCTCTGGACGTTTCCAATTTCACTGCCGGGCTCTGCCAGAGAGAGATAGAGAGTGTTGCCCCATTACGAAGCAAAGCTTTAGCAGAGCGCGAATGTCTGTGTGGCAGCGAATGCAGTTCCAAGGGACAGTGAAAACCAGCTACAGCTTTCAGTGCTGGCAGCTTTCCTGTGGGAGCAATCTCCGGACGTTTCCAATTTCACTGCCGGGCTCTGCCAGAGAGAGATACAGAGTGTTGCCCCATTAAGAAGCAAAGCTTTAGCAGAGCGCGAATGTCTGTGTGGCAGCGAATGCAGTTCCGAGGGACAGTGAAAACCAGCTACAGCTTTCAGTGCTGGCAGCTTTCCTGTGGGCGCAATCTCTGGACGTTTCCAATTTCACTGCCGGGCTCTGCCAGAGAGAGATACAGAGTTGTTGCCCCATTACGAAGCAAAGCTTTAGCAGAGCGCGAATGTCTGTGTGGCAGCGAATGCAGTTCCAAGGGACAGTGAAAACCAGCTACAGCTTTCAGTGCTGGCAGCTTTCCTGTGGGCGCAATCTCTGGACGTTTCCAATTTCACTGCCGGGCTCTGCCAGAGAGAGATACAGAGTGTTGCCCCATTACGAAGCAAAGCTTTAGCAGAGCGCGAATGTCTGTGTGGCAGCGAATGCAGTTCCAAGGGACAGTGAAAACCAGCTACAGCTTTCAGTGCTGGCAGCTTTCCTGTGGGCGCAATCTCTGGACGTTTCCAATTTCACTGCCGGGCTCTGCCAGAGAGAGATACAGAGTGTTGCCCCATTACGAAGTAATGCTTTAGCAGAGCGCGAATGTCTGTGTGGCAGCGAATGCAGTTCCGAGGGACAGTGAAAACCAGCTACAGCTTTCAGTGCTGGCAGCTTTCCTGGGGGCGCAATCTCTGGACGTTTCCAATTTCACTGCCGGGCTCTGCCAGAGAGAGATACAGAGTGTTGCCCCATTACGAAGCAAAGCTTTAGCAGAGCGCGAATGTCTGTGTGGCAGCGAATGCAGTTCCAAGGGACAGTGAAAACCAGCTACAGCTTTCAGTGCTGGCAGCTTTCCTGTGGGCGCAATCTCTGGACGTTTCCAATTTGGCAGCCGGGCTCTGCCAGAGAGAGATACAGAGTTGTTGCCCCATTACGAAGCAAAGCTTTAGCAGAGCGCGAATGTCTGTGTGGCAGCGAATGCAGTTCCAAGGGACAGTGAAAACCAGCTACAGCTTTCAGTGCTGGCAGCTTTCCTGTGGGCGCAATCTCTGGACGTTTCCAATTTCACTGCCGGGCTCTGCCAGAGAGAGATACAGAGTGTTGCCCCATTAGGAAGCAATGCTTTAGCAGAGCGCGAATGTCTGTGTGGCAGCGAATGCAGTTCCAAGGGACAGTGAAAACCAGCTACAGCTTTCAGTGCTGGCAGCTTTCCTGTGGGCGCAATCTCTGGACGTTTCCAATTTCACTGCCGGGCTCTGCCAGAGAGAGATACAGAGTGTTGCCCCATTACGAAGCAATGCTTTAGCAGAGCGCGAATGTCTGTGTGGCAGCGAATGCAGTTCCAAGGGACAGTGAAAACCAGCTACAGCTTTCAGTGCTGGCAGCTTTCCTGTGGGCGCAATCTCTGGACGTTTCCAATTTCACTGCCGGGCTCTGTCAGAGAGAGATACAGAGTGTTGCCCCATTACGAAGCAAAGCTTTAGCAGAGCGCGAATGTCTGTGTGGCAGCGAATGCAGCTCCAAGGGACAGTGAAAACCAGCTACAGCTTTCAGTGCTGGCAGCTTTCCTGTGGGCGCAATCTCTGGACGTTTCCAATTTCACTGCCGGGCTCTGCCAGAGAGAGATAGAGAGTGTTGCCCCATTACGAAGCAAAGCTTTAGCAGAGCGCGAATGTCTGTGTGGCAGCGAATGCAGTTCCAAGGGACAGTGAAAACCAGCTACAGCTTTCAGTGCTGGCAGCTTTCCTGTGGGCGCAATCTCTGGACGTTTCCAATTTCACTGCCGGGCTCTGCCAGAGAGAGATACAGAGTGTTGCCCCATTACGAAGCAAAGCTTTAGCAGAGCGCGAATGTCTGTGTGGCAGCGAATGCAGTTCCAAGGGACAGTGAAAACCAGCTACAGCTTTCAGTGCTGGCAGCTTTCCTGTGGGCGCAATCTCTGGACGTTTCCAATTTCACTGCCGGGCACTGGGAGAGAGAGATAGAGAGTGTTGCCCCATTACGAAGCAAAGCTTTAGCAGAGCGCGAATGTCTGTGTGGCAGCGAATGCAGTTCCGAGGGACAGTGAAAACCAGCTACAGCTTTCAGTGCTGGCAGCTTTCCTGTGGGCGCAATCTCTGGACGTTTCCAATTTCACTGCCGGGCTCTGCCAGAGAGAGATACAGAGTGTTGCCCCATTACGAAGCAAAGCTTTAGCAGAGCGCGAATGTCTGTGTGGCAGCGAATGCAGTTCCAAGGGACAGTGAAAACCAGCTACAGCTTTCAGTGCTGGCAGCTTTCCTGTGGGCGCAATCTCTGGACGTTTCCAATTTCACTGCCGGGCTCTGCCAGAGAGAGATACAGAGTGTTGCCCCATTACGAAGCAAAGCTTTAGCAGAGCGCGAATGTCTGTGTGGCAGCGAATGCAGTTCCGAGGGACAGTGAAAACCAGCTACAGCTTTCAGTGCTGGCAGCTTTCCTGTGGGCGCAATCTCTGGACGTTTCCAATTTCACTGCCGGGCTCTGCCAGAGAGAGATACAGAGTGTTGCCCCATTACGAAGCAAAGCTTTAGCAGAGCGCGAATGTCTGTGTGGCAGCGAATGCAGTTCCAAGGGACAGTGAAAACCAGCTACAGCTTTCAGTGCTGGCAGCTTTCCTGTGGGCGCAATCTCCGGACGTTTCCAATTTCACTGCCGGGCTCTGCCAGAGAGAGATACAGAGTGTTGCCCCATTAAGAAGCAAAGCTTTAGCAGAGCGCGAATGTCTGTGTGGCAGCGAATGCAGTTCCGAGGGACAGTGAAAACCAGCTACAGCTTTCAGTGCTGGCAGCTTTCCTGTGGGCGCAATCTCTGGACGTTTCCAATTTCACTGCCGGGCTCTGCCAGAGAGAGATACAGAGTTGTTGCCCCATTACGAAGCAAAGCTTTAGCAGAGCGCGAATGTCTGTGTGGCAGCGAATGCAGTTCCAAGGGACAGTGAAAACCAGCTACAGCTTTCAGTGCTGGCAGCTTTCCTGTGGGCGCAATCTCTGGACGTTTCCAATTTCACTGCCGGGCTCTGCCAGAGAGAGATACAGAGTGTTGCCCCGTTACGAAGCAAAGCTTTAGCAGAGCGCGAATGTCTGTGTGGCAGCGAATGCAGTTCCAAGGGACAGTGAAAACCAGCTACAGCTTTCAGTGCTGGCAGCTTTCCTGTGGGCGCAATCTCTGGACGTTTCCAATTTCACTGCCGGGCTCTGCCAGAGAGAGATACAGAGTGTTGCCCCATTACGAAGTAATGCTTTAGCAGAGCGCGAATGTCTGTGTGGCAGCGAATGCAGTTCCGAGGGACAGTGAAAACCAGCTACAGCTTTCAGTGCTGGCAGCTTTCCTGGGGGCGCAATCTCTGGACGTTTCCAATTTCACTGCCGGGCTCTGCCAGAGAGAGATACAGAGTGTTGCCCCATTACGAAGCAAAGCTTTAGCAGAGCGCGAATGTCTGTGTGGCAGCGAATGCAGTTCCAAGGGACAGTGAAAACCAGCTACAGCTTTCAGTGCTGGCAGCTTTCCTGTGGGCGCAATCTCTGGACGTTTCCAATTTGGCAGCCGGGCTCTGCCAGAGAGAGATACAGAGTTGTTGCCCCATTACGAAGCAAAGCTTTAGCAGAGCGCGAATGTCTGTGTGGCAGCGAATGCAGTTCCAAGGGACAGTGAAAACCAGCTACAGCTTTCAGTGCTGGCAGCTTTCCTGTGGGCGCAATCTCTGGACGTTTCCAATTTCACTGCCGGGCTCTGCCAGAGAGAGATACAGAGTGTTGCCCCATTACGAAGCAATGCTTTAGCAGAGCGCGAATGTCTGTGTGGCAGCGAATGCAGTTCCAAGGGACAGTGAAAACCAGCTACAGCTTTCAGTGCTGGCAGCTTTCCTGTGGGCGCAATCTCTGGACGTTTCCAATTTCACTGCCGGGCTCTGCCAGAGAGAGATACAGAGTGTTGCCCCATTACGAAGCAATGCTTTAGCAGAGCGCGAATGTCTGTGTGGCAGCGAATGCAGTTCCAAGGGACAGTGAAAACCAGCTACAGCTTTCAGTGCTGGCAGCTTTCCTGTGGGCGCAATCTCTGGACGTTTCCAATTTCACTGCCGGGCTCTGCCAGAGAGAGATACAGAGTGTTGCCCCATTAGGAAGCAAAGCTTTAGCAGAGCGCGAATGTCTGTGTGGCAGCGAATGCAGTTCCAAGGGACAGTGAAAACCAGCTACAGCTTTCAGTGCTGGCAGCTTTCCTGTGGGCGCAATCTCTGGACGTTTCCAATTTCACTGCCGGGCTCTGCCAGAGAGAGATACAGAGTGTTGCCCCATTACGAAGTAATGCTTTAGCAGAGCGCGAATGTCTGTGTGGCAGCGAATGCAGTTCCAAGGGACAGTGAAAACCAGCTACAGCTTTCAGTGCTGGCAGCTTTCCTGTGGGCGCAATCTCTGGACGTTTCCAATTTCACTGCCGGGCTCTGCCAGAGAGAGATACAGAGTGTTGCCCCATTACGAAGCAAAGCTTTAGCAGAGCGCGAATGTCTGTGTGGCAGCGAATGCAGTTCCAAGGGACAGTGAAAACCAGCTACAGCTTTCAGTGCTGGCAGCTTTCCTGTGGGCGCAATCTCTGGACGTTTCCAATTTCACTGCCGGGCTCTGCCAGAGAGAGATACAGAGTGTTGCCCCATTACGAAGCAAAGCTTTAGCAGAGCGCGAATGTCTGTGTGGCAGCGAATGCAGTTCCAAGGGACAGTGAAAACCAGCTACAGCTTTCAGTGCTGGCAGCTTTCCTGTGGGCGCAATCTCTGGACGTTTCCAATTTCACTGCCGGGCTCTGCCAGAGAGAGATACAGAGTGTTGCCCCATTACGAAGCAAAGCTTTAGCAGAGCGCGAATGTCTGTGTGGCAGCGAATGCAGTTCCAAGGGACAGTGAAAACCAGCTACAGCTTTCAGTGCTGGCAGCTTTCCTGTGGGCGCAATCTCTTGGACGTTTCCAATTTCACTGCCGGGCTCTGCCAGAGAGAGATAGAGAGTGTTGCCCCATTACGAAGCAAAGCTTTAGCAGAGCGCGAATGTCTGTGTGGCAGCGAATGCAGTTCCAAGGGACAGTGAAAACCAGCTACAGCTTTCAGTGCTGGCAGCTTTCCTGTGGGCGCAATCTCTGGACGTTTCCAATTTCACTGCCGGGCACTGGGAGAAAGTCAAACAGAGTGTTGCCCCATTACGAAGCAATGCTTTAGCAGAGCGCGAATGTCTGTGTGGCAGCGAATGCAGTTCCAAGGGACAGTGAAAACCAGCTACAGCTTTCAGTGCTGGCAGCTTTCCTGTGGGCGCAATCTCTGGACGTTTCCAATTTCACTGCCGGGCTCTGCCAGAGAGAGATACAGAGTGTTGCCCCATTACGAAGCAAAGCTTTAGCAGAGCGCGAATGTCTGTGTGGCAGCGAATGCAGCTCCAAGGGACAGTGAAAACCAGCTACAGCTTTCAGTGCTGGCAGCTTTCCTGTGGGCGCAATCTCTGGACGTTTCCAATTTCACTGCCGGGCTCTGCCAGAGAGAGATACAGAGTGTTGCCCCATTACGAAGCAAAGCTTTAGCAGAGCGCGAATGTCTGTGTGGCAGCGAATGCAGTTCCAAGGGACAGTGAAAACCAGCTACAGCTTTCAGTGCTGGCAGCTTTCCTGTGGGCGCAATCTCTGGACGTTTCCAATTTGGCAGCCGGGCTCTGCCAGAGAGAGATACAGAGTGTTGCCGCATTACGAAGCAAAGCTTTAGCAGAGCGCGAATGTCTGTGTGGCAGCGAATGCAGTTCCAAGGGACAGTGAAAACCAGCTACAGCTTTCAGTGCTGGCAGCTTTCCTGTGGGCGCAATCTCTGGACGTTTCCAATTTCACTGCCGGGCACTGGGAGAGAGAGATAGAGAGTGTTGCCCCATTACGAAGCAAAGCTTTAGCAGAGCGCGAATGTCTATGTGGCAGCGAATGCAGTTCCAAGGGACAGTGAAAACCAGCTACAGCTTTCAGTGCTGGCAGCTTTCCTGTGGGCGCAATCTCTGGACGTTTCCAATTTCACTGCCGGGCTCTGCCAGAGAGAGATACAGAGTGTTGCCCCATTACGAAGCAAAGCTTTAGCAGAGCGCGAATGTCTGTGTGGCAGCGAATGCAGTTCCAAGGGACAGTGAAAACCAGCTACAGCTTTCAGTGCTGGCAGCTTTCCTGTGGGCGCAATCTCTGGACGTTTCCAATTTCACTGCCGGGCTCTGCCAGAGAGAGATACAGAGTGTTGCCCCATTACGAAGCAAAGCTTTAGCAGAGCGCGAATGTCTGTGTGGCAGCGAATGCAGTTCCAAGGGACAGTAAAAACCAGCTACAGCTTTCAGTGCTGGCAGCTTTCCTGTGGGCGCAATCTCTGGACGTTTCCAATTTCACTGCCGGGCTCTGCCAGAGAGAGATACAGAGTCTTGCCCCTTTAGGAAGCAAAGCTTTAGCAGAGCGCGAATGTCTGTGTGGCAGCGAATGCAGTTCCAAGGGACAGTGAAAACCAGCTACAGCTTTCAGTGCTGGCACCTTTCCTGTGGGCGCAATCTCTGGACGTTTCCAATTTCACTGCCGGGCACTGGGAGAAAGTCATAGAGAGTGTTGCCCCATTAGGAAGCAAAGCTTTAGCAGAGCGCGAATGTCTGTGTGGCAGCGAATGCAGTTCCAAGGGACAGTGAAAACCAGCTACAGCTTTCAGTGCTGGCAGCTTTCCTGTGGGCGCAATCTCTGGACGTTTCCAATTTCACTGCCGGGCTCTGCCAGAGAGAGATACAGAGTGTTGCCCCATTACGAAGCAAAGCTTTAGCAGAGCGCGAATGTCTGTGTGGCAGCGAATGCAGTTCCAAGGGACAGTAAAAACCAGCTACAGCTTTCAGTGCTGGCAGCTTTCCTGTGGGCGCAATCTCTGGACGTTTCCAATTTGGCAGCCGGGCTCTGCCAGAGAGAGATACAGAGTGTTGCCCCATTACGAAGCAAAGCTTTAGCAGAGCGCGAATGTCTGTGTGGCAGCGAATGCAGTTCCAAGGGACAGTGAAAACCAGCTACAGCTTTCAGTGCTGGCAGCTTTCCTGTGGGCGCAATCTCTGGACGTTTCCAATTTCACTGCCGGGCTCTGCCACAGAGAGACACAGAGTGTTGCCCCATTACGAAGCAAAGCTTTAGCAGAGCGCGAATGTCTGTGTGGCAGCGAATGCAGTTCCAAGGGACAGTGAAAACCACCTACAGCTTTCAGTGCTGGCAGCTTTCCTGTGGGCGCAATCTCTGGACGTTTCCAATTTGGCAGCCGGGCTCTGCCAGAGAGAGATACAGAGTGTTGCCCCATTACGAAGCAAAGCTTTAGCAGAGCGCGAATGTCTGTGTGGCAGCGAATGCAGTTCCAAGGGACAGTGAAAACCAGCTACAGCTTTCAGTGCTGGCAGCTATCCTGTGGGCGCAATCTCTGGACGTTTCCAATTTGGCAGCCGGGCTCTGCCAGAGAGAGATACAGAGTGTTGCCCCATTACGAAGCAAAGCTTTAGCAGAGCGCGAATGTCTGTGTGGCAGCGAATGCAGTTCCGAGGGACAGTGAAAACCAGCTACAGCTTTCAGTGCTGGCAGCTTTCCTGGGGGCGCAATCTCTGGACGTTTCCAATTTCACTGCCGGGCTCTGCCAGAGAGAGATACAGAGTGTTGCCCCATTACGAAGCAAAGCTTTAGCAGAGCGCGAATGTCTGTGTGGCAGCGAATGCAGTTCCAAGGGACAGTGAAAACCAGCTACAGCTTTCAGTGCTGGCAGCTTTCCTGTGGGCGCAATCTCTGGACGTTTCCAATTTCACTGCCGGGCTCTGCCAGAGAGAGATACAGAGTGTTGCCCCATTACGAAGCAAAGCTTTAGCAGAGCGCGAATGTCTGTGTGGCAGCGAATGCAGTTCCAAGGGACAGTGAAAACCAGCTACAGCTTTCAGTGCTGGCAGCTTTCCTGTGGGCGCAATCTCTGGACGTTTCCAATTTCACTGCCGGGCTCTGCCAGAGAGAGATAGAGAGTGTTGCCCCGTTACGAAGCAAAGCTTTAGCAGAGCGCGAATGTCTGTGTGGCAGCGAATGCAGTTCCAAGGGACAGTGAAAACCAGCTACAGCTTTCAGTGCTGGCAGCTTTCCTGTGGGCGCAATCTCTGGACGTTTCCAATTTCACTGCCGGGCTCTGCCAGAGAGATATACAGAGTGTTGCCCCATTACGAAGCAAAGCTTTAGCAAAGCGCGAATGTCTGTGTGGCAGCGAATGCAGTTCCAAGGGACAGTGAAAACCAGCTACAGCTTTCAGTGCTGGCAGCTTTCCTGTGGGCGCAATCTCTGGACGTTTCCAATTTCACTGCCGGGCTCTGCCAGAGAGAGATACAGAGTGTTGCCCCATTACGAAGCAAAGCTTTAGCAGAGCGCGAATGTCTGTGTGGCAGCGAATGCAGTTCCAAGGGACAGTGAAAACCAGCTAGAGCTTTCAGTGCTGGCAGCTTTCCTGTGGGCTCAATCTCTGGACGTTTCCAATTTCACTGCCGGGCACTGGGAGAAAGTCAAACAGAGTGTTGCCCCATTACGAAGCAATGCTTTAGCAGAGCGCGAATGTCTGTGTGGCAGCAAATGCAGTTCCAAGGGACAGTGAAAACCAGCTACAGCTTTCAGTGCTGGCAGCTTTCCTGTGGGCGCAATCTCTGGACGTTTCCAATTTCACTGCCGGGCTCTGCCAGAGAGAGATACAGAGTGTTGCCCCATTACGAAGCAAAGCTTTAGCAGAGCGCGAATGTCTGTGTGGCAGCGAATGCAGTTCCAAGGGACAGTAAAAACCAGCTACAGCTTTCAGTGCTGGCAGCTTTCCTGTGGGCGCAATCTCTGGACGTTTCCAATTTCACTGCCGGGCTCTGCCAGAGAGAGATACAGAGTGTTGCCCCATTACGAAGCAAAGCTTTAGCAGAGCGCGAATGTCTGTGTGGCAGCGAATGCAGTTCCAAGGGACAGTGAAAACCAGCTACAGCTTTCAGTGCTGGCAGCTTTCCTGTGGGCGCAATCTCTGGACGTTTCCAATTTCACTGCCGGGCTCTGCCAGAGAGAGATACAGAGTGTTGCCCCATTACGAAGCAAAGCTTTAGCAGAGCGCGAATGTCTGTGTGGCAGCGAATGCAGTTCCAAGGGACAGTGAAAACCACCTACAGCTTTCAGTGCTGGCACCTTTCCTGTGGGCGCAATCTCTGGACGTTTCCAATTTGGCAGCCGGGCTCTGCCAGAGAGAGATACAGAGTGTTGCCCCATTAGGAAGCAATGCTTTAGCAGAGCACGAATGTCTGTGTGGCAGCGAATGCAGTTCCAAGGGACAGTGAAAACCAGCTACAGCTTTCAGTGCTGGCACCTTTCCTGTGGGCGCAATGTCTAGACGTTTCCAATTTGGCAGCCGGGCTCTGCCACAGAGAGACACAGAGTGTTGCCCCATTACGAAGCAAAGCTTTAGCAGAGCGCGAATGTCTGTGTGGCAGCGAATGCAGTTCCAAGGGACAGTGAAAACCAGCTACAGCTTTCAGTGCTGGCAGCTTTCCTGTGGGCGCAATCTCTGGACGTTTCCAATTTGGCAGCCGGGCTCTGCCAGAGAGAGATACAGAGTGTTGCCCCATTACGAAGCAAAGCTTTAGCAGAGCGCGAATGTCTGTGTGGCAGCGAATGCAGTTCCGAGGGACAGTGAAAACCAGCTACAGCTTTCAGTGCTGGCAGCTTTCCTGTGGGCGCAATCTCTGGACGTTTCCAATTTCACTGCCGGGCTCTGCCAGAGAGAGATACAGAGTGTTGCCCCATTACGAAGCAAAGCTTTAGCAGAGCGCGAATGTCTGTGTGGCAGCGAATGCAGTTCCAAGGGACAGTGAAAACCAGCTACAGCTTTCAGTGCTGGCAGCTTTCCTGTGGGCGCAATCTCTGGACGTTTCCAATTTCACTGCCGGGCTCTGCCAGAGAGAGATAGAGAGTGTTGCCCCGTTACGAAGCAAAGCTTTAGCAGAGCGCGAATGTCTGTGTGGCAGCGAATGCAGTTCCAAGGGACAGTGAAAACCAGCTACAGCTTTCAGTGCTGGCAGCTTTCCTGTGGGCGCAATCTCTGGACGTTTCCAATTTCACTGCCGGGCTCTGCCAGAGAGAGATACAGAGTGTTGCCCCATTACGAAGCAAAGCTTTAGCAGAGCGCGAATGTCTGTGTGGCAGCGAATGCAGTTCCAAGGGACAGTGAAAACCAGCTACAGCTTTCAGTGCTGGCAGCTTTCCTGTGGGCGCAATCTCTGGACGTTTCCAATTTCACTGCCGGGCTCTGCCAGAGAGAGATACAGAGTGTTGCCCCATTACGAAGCAAAGCTTTAGCAGAGCGCGAATGTCTGTGTGGCAGCGAATGCAGTTCCAAGGGACAGTGAAAACCAGCTAGAGCTTTCAGTGCTGGCAGCTTTCCTGTGGGCGCAATCTCTGGACGTTTCCAATTTCACTGCCGGGCACTGGGAGAAAGTCAAACAGAGTGTTGCCCCATTACGAAGCAATGCTTTAGCAGAGCGCGAATGTCTGTGTGGCAGCGAATGCAGTTCCAAGGGACAGTGAAAACCAGCTACAGCTTTCAGTGCTGGCAGCTTTCCTGTGGGCGCAATCTCTGGACGTTTCCAATTCCACTGCCGGGCTCTGCCAGAGAGAGATACAGAGTGTTGCCCCATTACGAAGCAAAGCTTTAGCAGAGCGCGAATGTCTGTGTGGCAGCGAATGCAGTTCCGAGGGACAGTGAAAACCAGCTACAGCTTTCAGTGCTGGCAGCTTTCCTGTGGGCGCAATCTCTGGACGTTTCCAATTTCACTGCCGGGCTCTGCCAGAGAGAGATAGAGAGTGTTGCCCCATTACGAAGCAAAGCTTTAGCAGAGCGCGAATGTCTGTGTGGCAGCGAATGCAGTTCCAAGGGACAGTGAAAACCAGCTACAGCTTTCAGTGCTGGCAGCTTTCCTGTGGGCGCAATCTCTGGACGTTTCCAATTTCACTGCCGGGCTCTGCCAGAGAGAGATACAGAGTGTTGCCCCATTACGAAGCAAAGCTTTAGCAGAGCGCGAATGTCTGTGTGGCAGCGAATGCAGCTCCAAGGGACAGTGAAAACCAGCTACAGCTTTCAGTGCTGGCAGCTTTCCTGTGGGCGCAATCTCTGGACGTTTCCAATTTCACTGCCGGGCTCTGCCAGAGAGAGATAGAGAGTGTTGCCCCATTACGAAGCAAAGCTTTAGCAGAGCGCGAATGTCTGTGTGGCAGCGAATGCAGTTCCAAGGGACAGTGAAAACCAGCTACAGCTTTCAGTGCTGGCAGCTTTCCTGTGGGCGCAATCTCTGGACGTTTCCAATTTCACTGCCGGGCTCTGCCAGAGAGAGATACAGAGTGTTGCCCCATTACGAAGCAAAGCTTTAGCAGAGCGCGAATGTCTGTGTGGCAGCGAATGCAGTTCCAAGGGACAGTGAAAACCAGCTACAGCTTTCAGTGCTGGCAGCTTTCCTGTGGGCGCAATCTCTGGACGTTTCCAATTTCACTGCCGGGCTCTGCCAGAGAGAGATACAGAGTGTTGCCCCATTACGAAGCAAAGCTTTAGCAGAGCGCGAATGTCTGTGTGGCAGCGAATGCAGTTCCAAGGGACAGTGAAAACCAGCTACAGCTTTCAGTGCTGGCAGCTTTCCTGTGGGCGCAATCTCTGGACGTTTCCAATTTCACTGCCGGGCACTGGGAGAAAGTCATAGAGAGTGTTGCCCCATTAGGAAGCAATGCTTTAGCAGAGCGCGAATGTCTGTGTGGCAGCGAATGCAGTTCCAATGGACAGTGAAAACCAGCTACAGCTTTCAGTGCTGGCAGCTTTCCTGTGGGCGCAATCTCTGGACGTTTCCAATTTCACTGCCGGGCTCTGCCAGAGAGAGATACAGAGTGTTGCCCCATTACGAAGCAAAGCTTTAGCAGAGCGCGAATGTCTGTGTGGCAGCGAATGCAGTTCCAAGGGACAGTGAAAACCAGCTACAGCTTTCAGTGCTGGCAGCTTTCCTGTGGGCGCAATCTCTGGACGTTTCCAATTTCACTGCCGGGCACTGGGAGAAAGTCAAACAGAGTGTTGCCCCATTACGAAGCAATGCTTTAGCAGAGCGCGAATGTCTGTGTGGCAGCGAATGCAGTTCCAAGGGACAGTGAAAACCAGCTACAGCTTTCATTGCTGGCAGCTTTCCTGTGGGCGCAATCTCTGGACGTTTCCAATTTCACTGCCGGGCTCTGCCAGAGAGAGATACAGAGTGTTGCCCCATTACGAAGCAAAGCTTTAGCAGAGCGCGAATGTCTGTGTGGCAGCGAATGCAGTTCCAAGGGACAGTGAACACCAGCTACAGCTTTCAGCGCTGGCAGCTTTCCTGTGGGCGCAATCTCTGGACGTTTCCAATTTCACTGCCGGGCTCTGCCAGAGAGAGATAAAGAGTGTTGCCCCATTACGAAGCAAAGCTTTAGCAGAGCGCGAATGTCTGTGTGGCAGCGAATGCAGTTCCAAGGGACAGTGAAAACCAGCTACAGCTTTCAGTGCTGGCAGCTTTCCTGTGGGCGCAATCTCTGGACGTTTCCAATTTCACTGCCGGGCTCTGCCAGAGAGAGATACAGAGTGTTGCCCCATTACGAAGCAATGCTTTAGCAGAGCGCAAATGTCTGTGTGGCAGCGAATGCAGTTCCAAGGGACAGTGAAAACCAGCTACAGCTTTCAGTGCTGGCAGCTTTCCTGTGGGCGCAATCTCTGGACGTTTCCAATTTCACTGCCGGGCACTGGGAGAAAGTCAAACAGAGTGTTGCCCCATTACGAAGCAATGCTTTAGCAGAGCGCGAATGTCTGTGTGGCAGCGAATGCAGTTCCAAGGGACAGTGAAAACCAGCTACAGCTTTCAGTGCTGGCAGCTTTCCTGTGGGCGCAATCTCTGGACGTTTCCAATTTCACTGCCGGGCTCTGCCAGAGAGAGATACAGAGTGTTGCCCCATTACGAAGCAAAGCTTTAGCAGAGCGCGAATGTCTGTGTGGCAGCGAATGCAGTTCCAAGGGACAGTGAACACCAGCTACAGCTTTCAGTGCTGGCAGCTTTCCTGTGGGCGCAATCTCTGGACGTTTCCAATTTCACTGCCGGGCTCTGCCAGAGAGAGATAAAGAGTGTTGCCCCATTACGAAGCAATGCTTTAGCAGAGCGCGAATGTCTGTGTGGCAGCGAATGCAGTTCCAAGGGACAGTGAAAACCAGCTACAGCTTTCAGTGCTGGCAGCTTTCCTGTGGGCGCAATCTCTGGACGTTTCCAATTTCACTGCCGGGCTCTGCCAGAGAGAGATACAGAGTGTTGCCCCATTACGAAGCAAAGCTTTAGCAGAGCGCGAATGTCTGTGTGGCAGCGAATGCAGCTCCAAGGGACAGTGAAAACCAGCTACAGCTTTCAGTGCTGGCAGCTTTCCTGTGGGCGCAATCTCTGGACGTTTCCAATTTCACTGCCGGGCTCTGCCAGAGAGAGATACAGAGTGTTGCCCCATTACGAAGCAAAGCTTTAGCAGAGCGCGAATGTCTGTGTGGCAGCGAATGCAGTTCCAAGGGACAGTGAAAACCAGCTACAGCTTTCAGTGCTGGCAGCTTTCCTGTGGGCGCAATCTCTGGACGTTTCCAATTTCACTGCCGGGCACTGGGAGAAAGTCAAACACAGTGTTGCCCCATTACGAAGCAATGCTTTAGCAGAGCGCGAATGTCTGTGTGGCAGCGAATGCAGTTCCAAGGGACAGTGAAAACCAGCTACAGCTTTCAGTGCTGGCAGCTTTCCTGTGGGCGCAATCTCTGGACGTTTCCAATTTCACTGCCGGGCTCTGCCAGAGAGAGATACAGAGTGTTGCCCCATTACGAAGCAAAGCTTTAGCAGAGCGCGAATGTCTGTGTGGCAGCGAATGCAGCTCCGAGGGACAGTGAAAACCAGCTACAGCTTTCAGTGCTGGCAGCTTTCCTGTGGGCGCAATCTCTGGACGTTTCCAATTTCACTGCCGGGCTCTGCCAGAGAGAGATAGAGAGTGTTGCCCCATTACGAAGCAAAGCTTTAGCAGAGCGCGAATGTCTGTGTGGCAGCGAATGCAGTTCCAAGGGACAGTGAAAACCAGCTACAGCTTTCAGTGCTGGCAGCTTTCCTGTGGGCGCAATCTCTGGACGTTTCCAATTTCACTGCCGGGCTCTGCCAGAGAGAGATAGAGAGTGTTGCCCCATTACGAAGCAAAGCTTTAGCAGAGCGCGAATGTCTGTGTGGCAGCGAATGCAGTTCCAAGGGACAGTGAAAACCAGCTACAGCTTTCAGTGCTGGCAGCTATCCTGTGGGCGCAATCTCTGGACGTTTCCAATTTGGCAGCCGGGCTCTGCCAGAGAGAGATACAGAGTGTTGCCCCATTACGAAGCAAAGCTTTAGCAGAGCGCGAATGTCTGTGTGGCAGCGAATGCAGTTCCAAGGGACAGTGAAAACCAGCTAGAGCTTTCAGTGCTGGCAGCTTTCCTGTGGGCGCAATCTCTGGACGTTTCCAATTTCATTGCCGGGCTCTGCCAGAGAGAGATACAGAGTGTTGCCCCATTACGAAGCAAAGCTTTAGCAGAGCGCGAATGTCTGTGTGGCAGCGAATGCAGTTCCAAGGGACAGTGAAAACCAGCTACAGCTTTCAGTGCTGGCAGCTTTCCTGTGGGCGCAATCTCTGGACGTTTCCAATTTCACTGCCGGGCTCTGCCAGAGAGAGATAGAGAGTGTTGCCCCATTACGAAGCAAAGCTTTAGCAGAGCGCGAATGTCTGTGTGGCAGCGAATGCAGTTCCAAGGGACAGTGAAAACCAGCTACAGCTTTCAGTGCTGGCAGCTTTCCTGTGGGCGCAATCTCTGGACGTTTCCAATTTCACTGCCGGGCTCTGCCAGAGAGAGATACAGAGTGTTGCCCCATTACGAAGCAAAGCTTTAGCAGAGCGCGAATGTCTGTGTGGCAGCGAATGCAGTTCCAAGGGACAGTGAAAACCAGCTACAGCTTTCAGTGCTGGCAGCTTTCCTGTGGGCGCAATCTCTGGACGTTTCCAATTTCACTGCCGGGCACTGGGAGAAAGTCAAAGAGAGTGTTGCCCCATTACGAAGCAATGCTTTAGCAGAGCGCGAATGTCTGTGTGGCAGCGAATGCAGTTCCAATGGACAGTGAAAACCAGCTACAGCTTTCAGTGCTGGCAGCTTTCCTGTGGGCGCAATCTCTGGACGTTTCCAATTTCACTGCCGGGCTCTGCCAGAGAGAGATACAGAGTGTTGCCCCATTACGAAGCAAAGCTTTAGCAGAGCGCGAATGTCTGTGTGGCAGCGAATGCAGTTCCAAGGGACAGTAAAAACCAGCTACAGCTTTCAGTGCTGGCAGCTTTCCTGTGGGCGCAATCTCTGGACGTTTCCAATTTGGCAGCCGGGCTCTGCCAGAGAGAGATACAGAGTGTTGCCCCATTACGAAGCAAAGCTTTAGCAGAGCGCGAATGTCTGTGTGGCAGCGAATGCAGTTCCAAGGGACAGTGAAAACCAGCTACAGCTTTCAGTGCTGGCAGCTTTCCTGTGGGCGCAATCTCTGGACGTTTCCAATTTGGCAGCCGGGCTCTGCCAGAGAGAGATAGAGAGTGTTGCCCCATTACGAAGCAAAGCTTTAGCAGAGCGCGAATGTCTGTGTGGCAGCGAATGCAGTTCCAAGGGACAGTGAAAACCAGCTACAGCTTTCAGTGCTGGCAGCTTTCCTGTGGGCGCAATCTCTGGACGTTTCCAATTTCACTGCCGGGCTCTGCCAGAGAGAGATACAGAGTGTTGCCCCATTACGAAGCAAAGCTTTAGCAGAGCGCGAATGTCTGTGTGGCAGCGAATGCAGTTCCAAGGGACAGTGAAAACCAGGTAGAGCTTTCAGTGCTGGCAGCTTTCGTGTGGGCGCAATCGCGGGACGTTGCGAATTTGGCAGCTGGGCTCTGCCAGAGTCACGTAGGCATTGTTGCATCATAAACAATCAACGCTCTTGCAGAGCGCGAATGTCTGTGCGGCAGCGAATGCAGTTCCAAGGGACAGTGAAAACCAGGTAGAGCTTTCAGTGCTGGCAGCTTTCGTGTGGGCGCAATCGCTGGACGTTTCGAATTTGGCAGCCGGGCTCTGCGACAGTCACATAGGCATTGTTGCATCATAACCAACCAAAGGTTTTGCAGAGCGCGAATGTCTGTGCGGCAGCGAATGCAGTTCCAAGGGACAGTGAAAACCAGGTAGAGCTTTCAGTGCTGGCAGCTTTCGTGTGGGCGCAATCGCGGGACGTTTCGAATTTGGCAGCCGGGCTCTGCGACAGTCACATAGGCATTGTTGCATCATAACGAACCAAAGCTCTTGCAGAGCGCAAATGTCTATGCGTCAGCGAATGCAGTTCCAAGGGACAGTGAAAACCAGGTATAGCTTTCAGTGCTGGCAGCTTTCGTGTGGGCGCAATCGCTGGACGTTTCGAATTTGGCAGCCGGGCTCTGCCAGAGTCACATAGGGATTGTTGCATCATAGCCAACCAAGGCATTTGCAGAGCGCGAATGTCTGTGCGGCAGCGAATGCAGTTCCAAGGGACAGTGAAAACCAGGTAGACCTTTCAGTGCTGGCAGCTTTCGTGTGGGCGCAATCGCGGGACGTTTTGAATTTGGCAGCTGGGCTCTGCCAGAGTCACGTAGGCATTGTTGCATCATAAACAATCAACGCTCTTGCAGAGCGCGAATGTCTGTGCGGCAGCGAATGCAGTTCCAAGGGACAGTGAAAACCAGGTAGAGCTTTCAGTGCTGGCAGCTTTCGTGTGGGCGCAATCGCTGGACGTTTCGAATTTGGCAGCCGGGCTCTGCGACAGTCACATAGGCATTGTTGCATCATAACCAACCAAAGGTTTTGCAGAGCGCGAATGTCTGTGCGGCAGCGAATGCAGTTCCAAGGGACAGTGAAAACCAGGTAGAGCTTTCAGTGCTGGCAGCTTTCGTGTGGGCGCAATCGCGGGACGTTTCGAATTTGGCAGCCGGGCTCTGCGACAGTCACATAGGCATTGTTGCATCATAGCCAACCAAGGCATTTGCAGAGCGCGAATGTCTGTGCGGCAGCGAATGCAGTTCCAAGGGACAGTGAAAACCAGGTAGAGCTTGCAGTGCTGGCAGATCTCGTGTGGGCGCTATCGCTGGACGTTTCGAATTTGGCAGCCGGGCTCTGCCAGAGTCACATAGGCATTGTTGCATCATAGCCAACCAAGGCATTTGCAGAGCGCGAATGTCTGTGCGGCAGCGAATGCAGTTCCAAGGGACAGTGAAAACCAGGTAGAGCTTTCAGTGCTGGCAGCTTTCGTGTGGGCGCAATCGCGGGACGTTTCGAATTTGGCAGCTGGGCTCTGCCAGAGTCACGTAGGCATTGTTGCATCATAAACAATCAACGCTCTTGCAGAGCGCGAATGTCTGTGCGGCAGCGAATGCAGTTCCAAGGGACAGTGAAAACCAGGTAGAGCTTTCAGTGCTGGCAGCTTTCGTGTGGGCGCAATCGCTGGACGTTTCGAATTTGGCAGCCGGGCTCTGCGACAGTCACATAGGCATTGTTGCATCATAACCAACCAAAGGTTTTGCAGAGCGCGAATGTCTGTGCGGCAGCGAATGCAGTTCCAAGGGACAGTGAAAACCAGGTAGAGCTTGCAGTGCTGGCAGCTTTCGTGTGGGCGCAATCGCTGGACGTTTCGAATTTGGCAGCCGGGCTCTGCCAGAGTCACATAGGAATTGTTGCATCATAACCAACCAAGGAATTTGCAGAGCGTGAATGTCTGTGCGGCAGCGAATGCAGTTCCAAGGGACAGTGAAAACCAGGTAGAGCTTGCAGTGCTGGCAGCTTTCGTGTGGGCGCTATCGCTGGACGTTTCGAATTTGGCAGCCGGGCTCTGTCACAGTCACATAGGCATTGTTGCATCATAACTAACCAAGGCTTTTGCAGAGCGCGAATGTCTGTGCGGCAGCGAATGCAGTTCCAAGGGACAGTGAAAACCAGGTAGAGCTTTCAGTGCTGGCAGCTTTCGTGTGGGCGCAATCTCTGGACGTTTCGAATTTGGCAGCCGGGCTCTGCGACAGTCACATAGGCATTGTTGCATCATAACCAAGCAAACATCTTGCAGAGGGCGAATGTCTGTGCGGCAGCGAATGCAGTTCCAAGGGACAGTGAAAACCAGGTAGAGCTTGCAGTGCTGGCAGCTTTCGTGTGGACTCAATCGCTGGACGTTTCGAATTTGGCAGCCGGGCTCTGCGACAGTCACATAGGCATTGTTGCATCATAACCAACCAAAGCTCTTGCAGAGCGCGAATGTCTGTGCGGCAGCGAATGCAGTTCCAAGGGACAGTGAAAACCAGGTAGACCTTTCAGTGCTGGCAGCTTTCGTGTGGGCGCAATCACTGGACGTTTCGAATTTGGCAGCCGGATTCGGCCAGAGTCACATAGGCATTTTTGCATCATAGCCAACCAAGGCATTTGCAGAGCGCGAATGTCTGTGCGGCAGCGAATGCAGTTCCAAGGGACAGTGAAAACCAGGTAGAGCTTTCAGTGCTGGCAGCTTTCGTGTGGGCGCAATCGCTGGACGTTTCGAATTTGGCAGCCGGGCTCTGCCAGAGTCACATAGGAATTGTTGCATCATAACCAACCAAGGAATTTGCAGAGCGTGAATGTCTGTGCGGCAGCGAATGCAGTTCCAAGGGACAGTGAAAACCAGGTAGAGCTTGCAGTGCTGGCAGCTTTCGTGTGGGCGCTATCGCTGGACGTTTCGAATTTGGCAGCCGGGCTCTGTCACAGTCACATAGGCATTGTTGCATCATAACTAACCAAGGCTTTTGCAGAGCGCGAATGTCTGTGCGGCAGCGAATGCAGTTCCAAGGGACAGTGAAAACCAGGTAGAGCTTTCAGTGCTGGCAGCTTTCGTGTGGGCGCAATCTCTGGACGTTTCGAATTTGGCAGCCGGGCTCTGCGACAGTCACATAGGCATTGTTGCATCATAACCAACCAAACATCTTGCAGAGGGCGAATGTCTGTGCGGCAGCGAATGCAGTTCCAAGGGACAGTGAAAACCAGGTAGACCTTTCAGTGCTGGCAGCTTTCGTGTGGACTCAATCGCTGGACGTTTCGAATTTGGCAGCCGGGCTGTGCGACAGTCACATAGGCATTGTTGCATCATAACCAACCAAGGCATTTGCAGAGCGCGAATGTCTGTGCGGCAGCGAATGCAGTTCCAAGGGACAGTGAAAACCAGGTAGAGCTTTCAGTGCTGGCAGCTTTCGTCTGGGCGCAATCGCGGGACGTTTCGAATTTGGCAGCTGGGCTCGGCCGGAGTCACATAGGCATTGTTGCATCATAACCAACCAAAGCTCTTGCAGAGCGCGAATATCTGTGCGGCAGCGAATGCAGTTCCAAGGGACAGTGAAAACCAGGTAGAGCGTTCAGTGCTGGCAGATTTCGTGTGGGCGCAATCACTGGACGTTTCGAATTTGGCAGCCGGGCTCGGCCAGAGTCACATAGGCATTGTTGCATCATAACCAACCAAAGCTTTTGCACAGCGTGAATGTCTGTGCGGCAGCGAATGCAGTTCCAAGGGACAGTGAAAACCAGGTAGAGCTTTCAGTGCTGGCAGCTTTCGTGTGGGCGCAATCGCGGGACGTTTCGAATTTGGCAGCCGGGCTCTGCGACAGTCACATAGGCATTGTTGCATCATAACGAACCAAGGCATTTGCAGAGCGCGAATGTCTGTGCGGCAGCGAATGCAGTTCCAAGGGACAGTGAAAACCAGGTAGAGCTTGCAGTGCTGGCAGCTTTCGTGTGGGCGCAATCGCTGGACGTTTCGAATTTGGCAGCCGGGCTCGGCCAGAGTCACATAGGCATTGTTGCATCATAACCAACCAAAGCTTTTGCATAGCGTGAATGTCTGTGCGGCAGCGAATGCAGTTCCAAGGGACAGTGAAAACCAGGTAGAGCTTTCAGTGCTGGCAGCTTTCGTGTGGGCGCAATCGCGGGACGTTTCGAATTTGGCAGCCGGGCTCTGCGACAGTCACATAGGCATTGTTGCATCATAACCAACCAAGGCATTTGCAGAGCGCGAATGTCTGTGCGGCAGCGAATGCAGTTCCAAGGGACAGTGAAAACCAGGTAGAGCTTGCAGTGCTGGCAGCTCTCGTGTGGGCGCTATCGCTGGACGTTTCGAATTTGGCAGCCGGGCTCTGCCAGAGTCACATAGGCATTGTTGCATCATAGCCAACCAAGGCATTTGCAGAGCGCGAATGTCTGTGCGGCAGCGAATGCAGTTCCAAGGGACAGTGAAAACCAGGTAGACCTTTCAGTGCTGGCAGCTTTCGTGTGGGCGCAATCGCGGGACGTTGCGAATTTGGCAGCTGGGCTCTGCCAGAGTCACGTAGGCATTGTTGCATCATAAACAATCAACGCTCTTGCAGAGCGCGAATGTCTGTGCGGCAGCGAATGCAGTTCCAAGGGACAGTGAAAACCAGGTAGAGCTTTCAGTGCTGGCAGCTTTCGTGTGGGCGCAATCGCTGGACGTTTCGAATTTGGCAGCCGGGCTCTGCGACAGTCACATAGGCATTGTTGCATCATAACCAACCAAAGGTTTTGCAGAGCGCGAATGTCTGTGCGGCAGCGAATGCAGTTCCAAGGGACAGTGAAAACCAGGTAGAGCTTTCAGTGCTGGCAGCTTTCGTGTGGGCGCAATCGCGGGACGTTTCGAATTTGGCAGCCGGGCTCTGCGACAGTCACATAGGCATTGTTGCATCATAACCAACCAAGGCATTTGCAGAGCGCGAATGTCTGTGCGGCAGCGAATGCAGTTCCAAGGGACAGTGAAAACCAGGTAGAGCTTTCATGCTGGCAGCTTTCGTGTGGGCGCTATCGCTGGACGTTTCTAATTTGGCAGCCGGGCTCTGCGACAGTCACATAGGCATTGTTGCATCATAACGAACCAAAGCTCTTGCAGAGCGCAAATGTCTATGCGTCAGCGAATGCAGTTCCAAGGGACAGTGAAAACCAGGTATAGCTTTCAGTGCTGGGAGCTTTCGTGTGGGCGCAATCGCTGGACGTTTCGAATTTGGCAGCCGGGCTCTGCCAGAGTCACATAGGGATTGTTGCATCATAGCCAACCAAGGCATTTGCAGAGCGCGAATGTCTGTGCGGCAGCGAATGCAGTTCCAAGGGACAGTGAAAACCAGGTAGACCTTTCAGTGCTGGCAGCTTTCGTGTGGGCGCAATCGCGGGACGTTTTGAATTTGGCAGCTGGGCTCTGCCAGAGTCACGTAGGCATTGTTGCATCATAAACAATCAACGCTCTTGCAGAGCGCGAATGTCTGTGCGGCAGCGAATGCAGTTCCAAGGGACAGTGAAAACCAGGTAGAGCTTTCAGTGCTGGCAGCTTTCGTGTGGGCGCAATCGCGGGACGTTTCGAATTTGGCAGCCGGGCTCTGCGACAGTCACATAGGCATTGTTGCATCATAACCAACCAAAGGTTTTGCAGAGCGCGAATGTCTGTGCGGCAGCGAATGCAGTTCCAAGGGACAGTGAAAACCAGGTAGAGCTTTCAGTGCTGGCAGCTCTCGTGTGGGCGCAATCGCGGGACGTTTCGAATTTGGCAGCCGGGCTCTGCGACAGTCACATAGGCATTGTTGCATCATAACCAACCAAGGCATTTGCAGAGCGCGAATGTCTGTGCGGCAGCGAATGCAGTTCCAAGGGACAGTGAAAACCAGGTAGAGCTTGCAGTGCTGGCAGCTTTCGTGTGCGCGCTATCGCTGGACGTTTCGAATTTGGCAGCCGGGCTCTGCGACAGTCACATAGGCATTGTTGCATCATAACCAACCAAAGCTCTTGCAGAGCGCAAATGTCTATGTGTCAGCGAATGCAGTTCCAAGGGACAGTGAAAACCAGGTAGACCTTTCAGTGCTGGGAGCTTTCGTGTGGGCGCAATCTCTGGACGTTTCGAATTTGGCAGCCGGGCTCTGCGACAGTCACATAGGCATTGTTGCATCATAAGCAACCAAGGCATATGCAGAGCGCGAATGTCTGTGCGGCAGCGAATGCAGTTCCAAGGGACAGTGAAAACCAGGTAGACCTTTCAGTGCTGGCAGCTTTCGTGTGGGCGCTATCGCTGGACGTTTCGAATTTGGCAGCCGGGCTCTGCCAGAGTCACATAGGCATTGTTGCATCATAGCCAACCAAGGCATTTGCAGAGGGCGAATGTCTGTGCGGCAGCGAATGCAGTTCCAAGGGACAGTGAAAACCAGGTAGACCTTTCAGTGCTGGCAGCTTTCGTCTGGGCGCAATCGCGGGACGTTTCGAATTTGGCAGCTGGGCTCTGCCAGAGTCACGTAGGCATTGTTGCATCATAAACAAACAACGCTCTTGCAGAGCGCGAATGTCTGTGCGGCAGCGAATGCAGTTCCAAGGGACAGTGAAAACCAGGTAGAGCTTTCATGCTGGCAGCTTTCGTGTGGGCGCAATCGCTGGACGTTTCGAATTTGGCAGCCGGGCTCTGCGATAGTCACATAGGCATTGTTGCATGATAAACAATCAAAGCTCTTGCAGAGCGCGAATGTCTGTGCGGCAGCGAATGCAGTTCCAAGGGACAGTGAAAACCAGGTAGAGCTTTCAGTGCTGGCAGCTTTCGTGTGGGCGCAATCGCGGGACGTTTCGAATTTGGCAGCCGGGCTCTGCCAGAGTCACATAGGCATTGTTGCATCATAACCAACGAAGGCATTTGCAGAGCGCGAATGTCTGTGCGGCAGCGAATGCAGTTCCAAGGGACAGTGAAAACCAGGTAGAGCTTTCATGCTGGCAGCTTTCGTGTGGGCGCAATCTCTGGACGTTTCGAATTTGGCAGCCGGGCTCTGCGACAGTCACATAGGCATTGTTGCATCATAGCCAACCAAGGCATTTGCAGAGCGCGAATGTCTGTGCGGCAGCGAATGCAGTTCCAAGGGGCAGTGAAAACCAGGTATAGCTTTCAGTGCTGGCAGCTTTCGTGTGGGTGCAATCGCTGGACGTTTCGAATTTGGCAGCCGGGCTCGGCCAGAGTCACATAGGCATTGTTGCATCATAACCAACCAAAGCTTTTGCATAGCGTGAATGTCTGTGCGGCAGCGAATGCAGTTCCAAGGGACAGTGAAAACCAGGTAGAGCTTTCAGTGCTGGCAGCTTTCGTGTGGGCGCAATCGCGGGACGTTTCGAATTTGGCAGCCGGGCTCTGCGACAGTCACATAGGCATTGTTGCATCATAACCAACCAAGGCATTTGCAGAGCGCGAATGTCTGTGCGGCAGCGAATGCAGTTCCAAGGGACAGTGAAAACCAGGTAGAGCTTGCAGTGCTGGCAGCTCTCGTGTGGGCGCTATCACTGGACGTTTCGAATTTGGCAGCTGGGCTCTGCCAGAGTCACGTAGGCATTGTTGCATCATAAACAATAAACGCTCTTGCAGAGCGCGAATGTCTGTGCGGCAGCGAATGCAGTTCCAAGGGACAGTGAAAACCAGGCAGAGCTTTCAGTGCTGGCAGCTTTCGTGTGGGCGCAATCGCTGGACGTTTCGAATTTGGCAGCCGGGCTCTGCGACAGTCACATAGGCATTGTTGCATCATAACCAACCAAAGGTTTTGCAGAGCGCGAATGTCTGTGCGGCAGCGAATGCAGTTCCAAGGGACAGTGAAAACCAGGTAGAGCTTTCAGTGCTGGCAGCTTTCGTGTGGGCGCAATCGCGGGACGTTTCGAATTTGGCAGCCGGGCTCTGCGACAGTCACATAGGCATTGTTGCATCATAACCAACCAAGGCATTTGCAGAGCGCGAATGTCTGTGCGGCAGCGAATGCAGTTCCAAGGGACAGTGAAAACCAGGTAGAGCTTTCATGCTGGCAGCTTTCGTGTGGGCGCAATCGCTGGACGTTTCGAATTTGGCAGCCGGATTCGTCCAGAGTCACATAGGCATTGTTGCATCATAACCAACCAAAGCTTTTGCATAGCGTGAATGTCTGTGCGGCAGCGAATGCAGTTCCAAGGGACAGTGAAAACCAGGTAGACCTTTCAGTGCTGGGAGCTTTCGTGTGGGCGCAATCTCTGGACGTTTCGAATTTGGCAGCCGGGCTCTGCGACAGTCACATAGGCATTGTTGCATCATAACCAACCAAGGCATTTGCAGAGCGCGAATGTCTGTGCGGCAGCGAATGCAGTTCCAAGGGAGAGTGAAAACCAGGCAGAGCTTTCAGTGCTGGCAGCTTTCGTGTGGGCGCAATCTCTGGACGTTTCGAATTTGGCAGCCGGGCTCTGCGACAGTCACATAGGCATTGTTGCATCATAAGCAACCAAGGCATTTGCAGAGCGCGAATGTCTGTGCGGCAGCGAATGCAGTTCCAAGGGACAGTGAAAACCAGGTAGACCTTTCAGTGCTGGCAGCTTTCGTGTGGGCGCTATCGCTGGACGTTTCGAATTTGGCAGCCGGGCTCTGCCAGAGTCACATAGGCATTGTTGCATCATAGCCAACCAAGGCATTTGCAGAGCGCGAATGTCTGTGCGGCAGCGAATGCAGTTCCAAGGGACAGTGAAAACCAGGTAGACCTTTCAGTGCTGGCAGCTTTCGTCTGGGCGCAATCGCGGGACGTTTCGAATTTGGCAGCTGGGCTCTGCCAGAGTCACGTAGGCATTGTTGCATCATAAACAAACAACGCTCTTGCAGAGCGCGAATGTCTGTGCGGCAGCGAATGCAGTTCCAAGGGACAGTGAAAACCAGGTAGAGCTTTCATGCTGGCAGCTTTCGTGTGGGCGCAATCGCTGGACGTTTCGAATTTGGCAGCCGGGCTCTGCGATAGTCACATAGGCATTGTTGCATCATAACCAACCAAGGCATTTGCAGAGCGCGAATGTCTGTGCGGCAGCGAATGCAGTTCCAAGGGACAGTGAAAACCAGGTAGAGCTTGCAGTGCTGGCAGCTCTCGTGTGGGCGCTATCGCTGGACGTTTCGAATTTGGCAGCCGGGCTCTGCCAGAGTCACGTAGGCATTGTTGCATGATAAACAATCAAAGCTCTTGCAGAGCGCGAATGTCTGTGCGGCAGCGAATGCAGTTCCAAGGGACAGTGAAAACCAGGTAGAGCTTTCAGTGCTGTCAGCTTTCGTGTGGGCGCAATCGCGGGACGTTTCGAATTTGGCAGCTGGGCTCTGCCAGAGTCACGTAGGCATTGTTGCATCATAGCCAACCAAGGCATTTGCAGAGCGCGAATGTCTGTGCGGCAGCGAATGCAGTTCCAAGGGACAGTGAAAACCAGGTAGAGCTTTCAGTGCTGGCAGCTTTCGTGTGGGCGCTATCGCTGGACGTTTCGAATTTGGCAGCCGGGCACTGCCAGAGTCACATAGGAATTGTTGCATCATAACCAACCAAGGCATTTGCAGAGCGCGAATGTCTGTGCGGCAGCGAATGCAGTTCCAAGGGACAGTGAAAACCAGGTAGACCTTTCAGTGCTGGCAGCTTTCGTGTGGGCGCAATCTCTGGATGTTTCGAATTTGGCAGCCGGGCTCTGCGACAGTCACATAGGCATTGTTGCATCATAACCAACCAAAGGTTTTGCAGAGCGCGAATGTCTGTGCGGCAGCGAATGCAGTTCCAAGGGACAGTGAAAACCAGGTAGAGCTTTCAGTGCTGGCAGCTTTCGTGTGGGCGCAATCGCTGGACGTTTCGAATTTGGCAGCCGGGCTCTGCGACAGTCACATAGGCATTGTTGCATCATAGCCAACCAAGGCATTTGCAGAGCGCGAATGTCTGTGCGGCAGCGAATGCATTTCCAAGGGGCAGTGAAAACCAGGTATAGCTTTCAGTGCTGGCAGCTTTCGTGTGGGTGCAATCGCTGGACGTTTCGAATTTGGCAGCCGGGCTCGGCCAGAGTCACATAGGCATTGTTGCATCATAACCAACCAAAGCTCTTGCAGAGCGCGAATGTCTGTGCGGCAGCGAATGCAGTTCCAAGGGACAGTGAAAACCAGGTAGAGCTTTCAGTGCTGGCAGCTTTCGTCTGGGCGCAATAGCTGGACGTTTCGAATTTGGCAGCCGGGCTCTGCCAGAGTCACGTAGGCATTGTTGCATCATAAACAATCAAAGCTCTTGCAGAGCGCGAATGTCTGTGCGGCAGCGAATGCAGTTCCAAGGGACAGTGAAAACCAGGTAGAGCTTTCATGCTGGCAGCTTTCGTGTGGGCGCAATCGCTGGACGTTTCGAATTTGGCAGCCGGGCTCTGCGACAGTCACATAGGCATTGTTGCATCATAGCCAACCAAGGCATTTGCAGAGCGCGAATGTCTGTGCGGCAGCGAATGCATTTCCAAGGGGCAGTGAAAACCAGGTATAGCTTTCAGTGCTGGCAGCTTTCGTGTGGGTGCAATCGCTGGACGTTTCGAATTTGGCAGCCGGGCTCGGCCAGAGTCACATAGGCATTGTTGCATCATAACCAACCAAAGCTTTTGCATAGCGTGAATGTCTGTGCGGCAGCGAATGCAGTTCCAAGGGACAGTGAAAACCAGGTAGAGCTTTCAGTGCTGGCAGCTTTCGTGTGGGCGCAATCGCGGGACGTTTCGAATTTGGCAGCCGGGCTCTGCGACAGTCACATAGGCATTGTTGCATCATAACCAACCAAGGCATTTGCAGAGCGCGAATGTCTGTGCGGCAGCGAATGCAGTTCCAAGGGACAGTGAAAACCAGGTAGAGCTTGCAGTGCTGGCAGCTCTCGTGTGGGCGCTATCACTGGACGTTTCGAATTTGGCAGCTGGGCTCTGCCAGAGTCACGTAGGCATTGTTGCATCATAAACAATCAATGCTCTTGCAGAGCGCGAATGTCTGTGCGGCAGCGAATGCAGTTCCAAGGGACAGTGAAAACCAGGTAGAGCTTTCAGTGCTGGCAGCTTTCGTGTGGGCGCAATCGCTGGACGTTTCGAATTTGGCAGCCGGGCTCTGCGACAGTCACATAGGCATTGTTGCATCATAACCAACCAAGGAATTTGCAGAGCGCGAATGTCTGTGCGGCAGCGAATGCAGTTCCAAGGGACAGTGAAAACCAGGTAGAGCTTTCAGTGCTGGCAGCTTTCGTGTGGGCGCAATCGCGGGACGTTTCGAATTTGGCAGCCGGGCTCTGCGACAGTCACATAGGCATTGTTGCATCATAACCAACCAAGGCATTTGCAGAGCGCGAATGTCTGTGCGGCAGCGAATGCAGTTCCAAGGGACAGTGAAAACCAGGTAGAGCTTTCACGCTGGCAGCTTTCGTGTGGGCGCAATCGCTGGACGTTTCGAATTTGGCAGCCGGGCTCTGCGACAGTCACATAGGCATTGTTGCATCATAACCAACCAAAGGTCTTGCAGAGCGCAAATGTCTGTGCGGCAGCGAATGCAGTTCCAAGGGACAGTGAAAACCAGGTAGAGCTTTCAGTGCTGGCAGCTTTCGTGTGGGCGCAATCGCTGGACGTTTCGAATTTGGCAGCCGGATTCGTCCAGAGTCACATAGGCATTGTTGCATCATAACCAACCAAAGCTTTTGCATAGCGTGAATGTCTGTGCGGCAGCGAATGCAGTTCCAAGGGACAGTGAAAACCAGGTAGACCTTTCAGTGCTGGGAGCTTTCGTGTGGGCGCAATCTCTGGACGTTTCGAATTTGGCAGCCGGGCTCTGCGACAGTCACATAGGCATTGTTGCATCATAACCAACCAAGGCATTTGCAGAGCGCGAATGTCTGTGCGGCAGCGAATGCAGTTCCAAGGGAGAGTGAAAACCAGGCAGAGCTTTCAGTGCTGGCAGCTTTCGTGTGGGCGCTATCGCTGGACGTTTCGAATTTGGCAGCCGGGCTCGGCCAGAGTCACATAGGTATTGTTGCATCATAGCCAACCAAGGCATTTGCAGAGCGCGAATGTCTGTGCGGCAGCGAATGCAGTTCCAAGGGACAGTGAAAACCAGGTAGAGCTTTCAGTGCTGGCAGCTTTCGTGTGGGCGCAATCGCTGGACGTTTCGAATTTGGCAGCCGGGCTCTGCCAGAGTCACATAGGAATTGTTGCATCATAACCAACCAAGGAATTTGCAGAGCGTGAATGTCTGTGCGGCAGCGAATGCAGTTCCAAGGGACAGTGAAAACCAGGTAGAGCTTTCATGCTGGCAGCTTTCGTGTGGGCGCTATCGCTGGACGTTTCGAATTTGGCAGCCGGGCTCTGCGAGTGTCACATAGGCATTGTTGCATCATAACTAACCAAGGCTTTTGCAGAGCGCGAATGTCTGTGCGGCAGCGAATGCAGTTCCAAGGGACAGTGAAAACCAGGTAGAGCTTTCAGTACTGGCAGCTTTCATGTGGGCGTAATCGCTGGACGTTTCGAATTTGGCAGCCGGACTCTGCGACAGTCACATAGGAATTGTTGCATCATAACCAACCAAGGCATTTGCAGAGCGCGAATGTCTGTGCGGCAGCGAATGCAGTTCCAAGGGACAGTGAAAACCAGGTAGAGCTTCCAGTGCTGGCAGCTCTCGTGTGGGCGCTATCGCTGGACGTTTCGACTTTGGCAGCCGGGCTCTGCCAGAGTCACATAGGCATTGTTGCATCATAGCCAACCAATCATTTGCAGAGCGCGAATGTCTGTGCGGCAGCGAATGCAGTTCCAAGGGACAGTGAAAACCAGGTAGACCTTTCAGTACTGGCAGCTTTCATGTGGGCGTAATCGCTGGACGTTTCGAATTTGGCAGCCGGACTCTGCGACAGTCACATAGGAATTGTTGCATCATAACCAACCAAGGCATTTGCAGAGCGCGAATGTCTGTGCGGCAGCGAATGCAGTTCCAAGGGACAGTGAAAACCAGGTAGAGCTTGCAGTGCTGGCAGCTCTCGTGTGGGCGCTATCGCTGGACGTTTCGAATTTGGCAGCCGGGCTCTGCCAGAGTCACATAGGCATTGTTGCATCATAGCCAACCAAGGCATTTGCAGAGCGCGAATGTCTGTGCGGCAGCGAATGCAGTTCCAAGGGACAGTGAAAACCAGGTAGAGCTTTCAGTGCTGGCAGCTTTCGTGTGGGCGCAATCGCGGGACGTTTCGAATTTGGCAGCCGGGCTCTGCGAGTGTCACATAGGAATTGCTGCATCATAACCAACCAAGGCATTTGCAGAGCGCGAATGTCTGTGCGGCAGCGAATGCAGTTCCAAGGGACAGTGAAAACCAGGTAGAGCTTGCAGTGCTGGCAGCTCTCGTGTGGGCGCTATCACTGGACGTTTCGAATTTGGCAGCTGGGCTCTGCCAGAGTCACGTAGGCATTGTTGCATCATAAACAATCAACGCTCTTGCAGAGCGCGAATGTCTGTGCGGCAGCGAATGCAGTTCCAAGGGACAGTGAAAACCAGGCAGAGCTTTCAGTGCTGGCAGCTTTCGTGTGGGCGCAATCGCTGGACGTTTCGAATTTGGCAGCCGGGCTCTGCGACAGTCACATAGGCATTGTTGCATCATAACCAACCAAAGGTTTTGCAGAGCGCGAATGTCTGTGCGGCAGCGAATGCAGTTCCAAGGGACAGTGAAAACCAGGTAGAGCTTTCAGTGCTGGCAGCTTTCGTGTGGGCGCAATCGCGGGACGTTTCGAATTTGGCAGCCGGGCTCTGCGACAGTCACATAGGCATTGTTGCATCATAACCAACCAAGGCATTTGCAGAGCGCGAATGTCTGTGCGGCAGCGAATGCAGTTCCAAGGGACAGTGAAAACCAGGTAGAGCTTTCATGCTGGCAGCTTTCGTGTGGGCGCAATCTCTGGACGTTTCGAATTTGGCAGCCGGGCTCTGCGACAGTCACATAGGCATTGTTGCATCATAACTAACCAAAGGTCTTGCAGAGCGCAAATGTCTGTGTGGCAGCGAATGCAGTTCCAAGGGACAGTGAAAACCAGGTAGAGCTTTCAGTGCTGGCAGCTTTCGTGTGGGCGCAATCGCTGGACGTTTCGAATTTGGCAGCCGGATTCGTCCAGAGTCACATAGGCATTGTTGCATCATAACCAACCAAAGCTTTTGCATAGCGTGAATGTCTGTGCGGCAGCGAATGCAGTTCCAAGGGACAGTGAAAACCAGGTAGACCTTTCAGTGCTGGGAGCTTTCGTGTGGGCGCAATCTCTGGACGTTTCGAATTTGGCAGCCGGGCTCTGCGACAGTCACATAGGCATTGTTGCATCATAACCAACCAAGGCATTTGCAGAGCGCGAATGTCTGTGCGGCAGCGAATGCAGTTCCAAGGGAGAGTGAAAACCAGGCAGAGCTTTCAGTGCTGGCAGCTTTCGTGTGGGCGCAATCTCTGGACGTTTCGAATTTGGCAGCCGGGCTCTGCGACAGTCACATAGGCATTGCTGCATCATAAGCAACCAAGGCATTTGCAGAGCGCGAATGTCTGTGCGGCAGCGAATGCAGTTCCAAGGGACAGTGAAAACCAGGTAGACCTTTCAGTGCTGGCAGCTTTCGTGTGGGCGCTATCGCTGGACGTTTCGAATTTGGCAGCCGGGCTCTGCCAGAGTCACATAGGCATTGTTGCATCATAGCCAACCAAGGCATTTGCAGAGCGCGAATGTCTGTGCGGCAGCGAATGCAGTTCCAAGGGACAGTGAAAACCAGGTAGACCTTTCAGTGCTGGCAGCTTTCGTCTGGGCGCAATCGCGGGACGTTTCGAATTTGGCAGCTGGGCTCTGCCAGAGTCACGTAGGCATTGTTGCATCATAAACAAACAACGCTCTTGCAGAGCGCGAATGTCTGTGCGGCAGCGAATGCAGTTCCAAGGGACAGTGAAAACCAGGTAGAGCTTTCATGCTGGCAGCTTTCGTGTGGGCGCAATCGCTGGACGTTTCGAATTTGGCAGCCGGGCTCTGCGATAGTCACATAGGCATTGTTGCATCATAACCAACCAAGGCATTTGCAGAGCGCGAATGTCTGTGCGGCAGCGAATGCAGTTCCAAGGGACAGTGAAAACCAGGTAGAGCTTGCAGTGCTGGCAGCTCTCGTGTGGGCGCTATCGCTGGACGTTTCGAATTTGGCAGCCGGGCTCTGCCAGAGTCACGTAGGCATTGTTGCATGATAAACAATCAAAGCTCTTGCAGAGCGCGAATGTCTGTGCGGCAGCGAATGCAGTTCCAAGGGACAGTGAAAACCAGGTAGAGCTTTCAGTGCTGTCAGCTTTCGTGTGGGCGCAATCGCGGGACGTTTCGAATTTGGCAGCTGGGCTCTGCCAGAGTCACGTAGGCATTGTTGCATCATAGCCAACCAAGGCATTTGCAGAGCGCGAATGTCTGTGCGGCAGCGAATGCAGTTCCAAGGGACAGTGAAAACCAGGTAGAGCTTTCAGTGCTGGCAGCTTTCGTGTGGGCGCTATCGCTGGACGTTTCGAATTTGGCAGCCGGGCACTGCCAGAGTCACATAGGAATTGTTGCATCATAACCAACCAAGGCATTTGCAGAGCGCGAATGTCTGTGCGGCAGCGAATGCAGTTCCAAGGGACAGTGAAAACCAGGTAGACCTTTCAGTGCTGGCAGCTTTCGTGTGGGCGCAATCTCTGGATGTTTCGAATTTGGCAGCCGGGCTCTGCGACAGTCACATAGGCATTGTTGCATCATAACCAACCAAAGGTTTTGCAGAGCGCGAATGTCTGTGCGGCAGCGAATGCAGTTCCAAGGGACAGTGAAAACCAGGTAGAGCTTTCAGTGCTGGCAGCTTTCGTGTGGGCGCAATCGCGGGACGTTTCGAATTTGGCAGCCGGGCTCTGCCAGAGTCACATAGGCATTGTTGCATCATAACCAACGAAGGCATTTGCAGAGCGCGAATGTCTGTGCGGCAGCGAATGCAGTTCCAAGGGACAGTGAAAACCAGGTAGAGCTTTCATGCTGGCAGCTTTCGTGTGGGCGCAATCGCTGGACGTTTCGAATTTGGCAGCCGGGCTCTGCGACAGTCACATAGGCATTGTTGCATCATAGCCAACCAAGGCATTTGCAGAGCGCGAATGTCTGTGCGGCAGCGAATGCATTTCCAAGGGGCAGTGAAAACCAGGTATAGCTTTCAGTGCTGGCAGCTTTCGTGAGGGTGCAATCGCTGGACGTTTCGAATTTGGCAGCCGGGCTCGGCCAGAGTCACATAGGCATTGTTGCATCATAACCAACCAAAGCTCTTGCAGAGCGCGAATGTCTGTGCGGCAGCGAATGCAGTTCCAAGGGACAGTGAAAACCAGGTAGAGCTTTCAGTGCTGGCAGCTTTCGTCTGGGCGCAATAGCTGGACGTTTCGAATTTGGCAGCCGGGCTCTGCCAGAGTCACGTAGGCATTGTTGCATCATAAACAATCAAAGCTCTTGCAGAGCGCGAATGTCTGTGCGGCAGCGAATGCAGTTCCAAGGGACAGTGAAAACCAGGTAGAGCTTTCATGCTGGCAGCTTTCGTGTGGGCGCAATCGCTGGACGTTTCGAATTTGGCAGCCGGGCTCTGCGACAGTCACATAGGCATTGTTGCATCATAGCCAACCAAGGCATTTGCAGAGCGCGAATGTCTGTGCGGCAGCGAATGCATTTCCAAGGGGCAGTGAAAACCAGGTATAGCTTTCAGTGCTGGCAGCTTTCGTGTGGGTGCAATCGCTGGACGTTTCGAATTTGGCAGCCGGGCTCGGCCAGAGTCACATAGGCATTGTTGCATCATAACCAACCAAAGCTTTTGCATAGCGTGAATGTCTGTGCGGCAGCGAATGCAGTTCCAAGGGACAGTGAAAACCACGTAGAGCTTTCAGTGCTGGCAGCTTTCGTGTGGGCGCAATCGCGGGACGTTTCGAATTTGGCAGCCGGGCTCTGCGACAGTCACATAGGCATTGTTGCATCATAACCAACCAAGGCATTTGCAGAGCGCGAATGTCTGTGCGGCAGCGAATGCAGTTCCAAGGGACAGTGAAAACCAGGTAGAGCTTGCAGTGCTGGCAGCTCTCGTGTGGGCGCTATCACTGGACGTTTCGAATTTGGCAGCTGGGCTCTGCCAGAGTCACGTAGGCATTGTTGCATCATAAACACTCAACGCTCTTGCAGAGCGCGAATGTCTGTGCGGCAGCGAATGCAGTTCCAAGGGACAGTGAAAACCAGGTAGAGCTTTCAGTGCTGGCAGCTTTCGTGTGGCCGCAATCGCTGGACGTTTCGAATTTGGCAGCCGGGCTCTGCGACAGTCACATAGGCATTGTTGCATCATAACCAACCAAGGAATTTGCAGAGCGCGAATGTCTGTGCGGCAGCGAATGCAGTTCCAAGGGACAGTGAAAACCAGGTAGAGCTTTCAGTGCTGGCAGCTTTCGTGTGGGCGCAATCGCGGGACGTTTCGAATTTGGCAGCCGGGCTCTGCGACAGTCACATAGGCATTGTTGCATCATAACCAACCAAGGCATTTGCAGAGCGCGAATGTCTGTGCGGCAGCGAATGCAGTTCCAAGGGACAGTGAAAACCAGGTAGAGCTTTCACGCTGGCAGCTTTCGTGTGGGCGCAATCGCTGGACGTTTCGAATTTGGCAGCCGGGCTCTGCGACAGTCACATAGGCATTGTTGCATCATAACCAACCAAAGGTCTTGCAGAGCGCAAATGTCTGTGCGGCAGCGAATGCAGTTCCAAGGGACAGTGAAAACCAGGTAGAGCTTTCAGTGCTGGCAGCTTTCGTGTGGGCGCAATCGCTGGACGTTTCGAATTTGGCAGCCGGATTCGTCCAGAGTCACATAGGCATTGTTGCATCATAACCAACCAAAGCTTTTGCATAGCGTGAATGTCTGTGCGGCAGCGAATGCAGTTCCAAGGGACAGTGAAAACCAGGTAGACCTTTCAGTGCTGGGAGCTTTCGTGTGGGCGCAATCTCTGGACGTTTCGAATTTGGCAGCCGGGCTCTGCGACAGTCACATAGGCATTGTTGCATCATAACCAACCAAGGCATTTGCAGAGCGCGAATGTCTGTGCGGCAGCGAATGCAGTTCCAAGGGAGAGTGAAAACCAGGCAGAGCTTTCAGTGCTGGCAGCTTTCGTGTGGGCGCTATCGCTGGACGTTTCGAATTTGGCAGCCGGGCTCGGCCAGAGTCACATAGGTATTGTTGCATCATAGCCAACCAAGGCATTTGCAGAGCGCGAATGTCTGTGCGGCAGCGAATGCAGTTCCAAGGGACAGTGAAAACCAGGTAGAGCTTTCAGTGCTGGCAGCTTTCGTGTGGGCGCAATCGCTGGACGTTTCGAATTTGGCAGCCGGGCTCTGCCAGAGTCACATAGGAATTGTTGCATCATAACCAACCAAGGAATTTGCAGAGCGTGAATGTCTGTGCGGCAGCGAATGCAGTTCCAAGGGACAGTGAAAACCAGGTAGAGCTTTCATGCTGGCAGCTTTCGTGTGGGCGCTATCGCTGGACGTTTCGAATTTGGCAGCCGGGCTCTGCGAGTGTCACATAGGCATTGTTGCATCATAACTAACCAAGGCTTTTGCAGAGCGCGAATGTCTGTGCGGCAGCGAATGCAGTTCCAAGGGACAGTGAAAACCAGGTAGAGCTTTCAGTACTGGCAGCTTTCATGTGGGCGTAATCGCTGGACGTTTCGAATTTGGCAGCCGGACTCTGCGACAGTCACATAGGAATTGTTGCATCATAACCAACCAAGGCATTTGCAGAGCGCGAATGTCTGTGCGGCAGCGAATGCAGTTCCAAGGGACAGTGAAAACCAGGTAGAGCTTCCAGTGCTGGCAGCTCTCGTGTGGGCGCTATCGCTGGACGTTTCGACTTTGGCAGCCGGGCTCTGCCAGAGTCACATAGGCATTGTTGCATCATAGCCAACCAATCATTTGCAGAGCGCGAATGTCTGTGCGGCAGCGAATGCAGTTCCAAGGGACAGTGAAAACCAGGTAGACCTTTCAGTACTGGCAGCTTTCATGTGGGCGTAATCGCTGGACGTTTCGAATTTGGCAGCCGGACTCTGCGACAGTCACATAGGAATTGTTGCATCATAACCAACCAAGGCATTTGCAGAGCGCGAATGTCTGTGCGGCAGCGAATGCAGTTCCAAGGGACAGTGAAAACCAGGTAGAGCTTGCAGTGCTGGCAGCTCTCGTGTGGGCGCTATCGCTGGACGTTTCGAATTTGGCAGCCGGGCTCTGCCAGAGTCACATAGGCATTGTTGCATCATAGCCAACCAAGGCATTTGCAGAGCGCGAATGTCTGTGCGGCAGCGAATGCAGTTCCAAGGGACAGTGAAAACCAGGTAGAGCTTTCAGTGCTGGCAGCTTTCGTGTGGGCGCAATCGCGGGACGTTTCGAATTTGGCAGCCGGGCTCTGCGAGTGTCACATAGGAATTGCTGCATCATAACCAACCAAGGCATTTGCAGAGCGCGAATGTCTGTGCGGCAGCAAATGCAGTTCAAGGGACAGTGAAAACCAGGTAGAGCTTTCATGCTGGCAGCTTTCGTGTGGGCGCAATCGCTGGACGTTTCGAATTTGGCAGCCGGGCTCTGCGACAGTCACATAGGCATTGTTGCATCATAACCAACCAAAGCTCTTGCAGAGCGCGAATGTCTGTGCGGCAGCGAATGCAGTTCCAAGGGACAGTGAAAACCAGGTATAGCTTTCAGTGCTGGCAGCTTTCATGTGGGCGCAATCGCTGGACGTTTCGAATTTGGCAGCCGGATTCGGCCAGAGTCACATAGGCATTGTTGCATCATAACCAACCAAAGCTTTTGCATAGCGTGAATGTCTGTGCGGCAGCGAATGCAGTTCCAAGGGACAGTGAAAACCAGGTAGACCTTTCAGTGCTGGGAGCTTTCGTGTGGGCGCAATCTCTGGACGTTTCGAATTTGGCAGCCGGGCTCTGCCAGAGTCACATAGGAATTGTTGCATCATAACCAACCAAGGAATTTGCAGAGCGTGAATGTCTGTGCGGCAGCGAATGCAGTTCCAAGGGACAGTGAAAACCAGGTAGAGCTTTCATGCTGGCAGCTTTCGTGTGGGCGCAATCGCTGGACGTTTCGAATTTGGCAGCCGGGCTCTGCGAGTGTCACATAGGCATTGTTGCATCATAACTAACCAAGGCTTTTGCAGAGCGCGAATGTCTGTGCGGCAGCGAATGCAGTTCCAAGGGACAGTGAAAACCAGGTAGACCTTTCAGTACTGGCAGCTTTCATGTGGGCGTAATCGCTGGACGTTTCGAATTTGGCAGCCGGACTCTGCGACAGTCACATAGGAATTGTTGCATCATAACCAACCAAGGCATTTGCAGAGCGCGAATGTCTGTGCGGCAGGGAATGCAGTTCCAAGGGACAGTGAAAACCAGGTAGAGCTTGCAGTGCTGGCAGCTCTCGTGTGGGCGCTATCGCTGGACGTTTCGAATTTGGCAGCCGGGCTCTGCCAGAGTCACATAGGCATTGTTGCATCATAGCCAACCAAGGCATTTGCAGAGCGCGAATGTCTGTGCGGCAGCGAATGCAGTTCCAAGGGACAGTGAAAACCAGGTAGACCTTTCAGTGCTGGCAGCTTTCGTCTGGGCGCAATCGCGGGACGTTTCGAATTTGGCAGCTGGGCTCTGCCACAGTCACGTAGGCATTGTTGCATCATAAACACTCAACGCTCTTGCAGAGCGCGGATGTCTGTGCAGCAGCGAATGCAGTTCCAAGGGACAGTGAAAACCAGGTAGAGCTTTCAGTGCTGGCAGCTTTCGTGTGGGCGCAATCGCTGGACGTTTCGAATTTGGCAGCCGGGCTCTGCGACAGTCACATAGGCATTGTTGCATCATAACCAACCAAAGGTTTTGCAGAGCGCAAATGTCTGTGCGGCAGCGAATGCAGTTCCAAGGGACAGTGAAAACCAGGTAGAGCTTTCAGTGCTGGCAGCTTTCGTGTGGGCGCAATCGCTGGACGTTTCGAATTTGGCAGCCGGATTCGTCCAGAGTCACATAGGCATTGTTGCATCATAACCAACCAAAGCTTTTGCATAGCGTGAATGTCTGTGCGGCAGCGAATGCAGTTCCAAGGGACAGTGAAAACCAGGTAGACCTTTCAGTGCTGGGAGCTTTCGTGTGGGCGCAATCTCTGGACGTTTCGAATTTGGCAGCCGGGCTCTGCGACAGTCACATAGGCATTGTTGCATCATAACCAACCAAGGCATTTGCAGAGCGCGAATGTCTGTGCGGCAGCGAATGCAGTTCCAAGGGAGAGTGAAAACCAGGCAGAGCTTTCAGTGCTGGCAGCTTTCGTGTGGGCGCTATCGCTGGACGTTTCGAATTTGGCAGCCGGGCTCGGCCAGAGTCACATAGGTATTGTTGCATCATAGCCAACCAAGGCATTTGCAGAGCGCGAATGTCTGTGCGGCAGCGAATGCAGTTCCAAGGGACAGTGAAAACCAGGTAGAGCTTTCAGTGCTGGAAGCTTTCGTGTGGGCGCAATCGCTGGACGTTTCGAATTTGGCAGCCGGGCTCTGCCAGAGTCACATAGGAATTGTTGCATCATAACCAACCAAGGAATTTGCAGAGCGTGAATGTCTGTGCGGCAGCGAATGCAGTTCCAAGGGACAGTGAAAACCAGGTAGAGCTTTCATGCTGGCAGCTTTCGTGTGGGCGCTATCGCTGGACGTTTCGAATTTGGCAGCCGGGCTCTGCGAGTGTCACATAGGCATTGTTGCATCATAACTAACCAAGGCTTTTGCAGAGCGCGAATGTCTGTGCGGCAGCGAATGCAGTTCCAAGGGACAGTGAAAACCAGGTAGAGCTTTCAGTACTGGCAGCTTTCATGTGGGCGTAATCGCTGGACGTTTCGAATTTGGCAGCCGGACTCTGCGACAGTCACATAGGAATTGTTGCATCATAACCAACCAAGGCATTTGCAGAGCGCGAATGTCTGTGCGGCAGCGAATGCAGTTCCAAGGGACAGTGAAAACCAGGTAGAGCTTCCAGTGCTGGCAGCTCTCGTGTGGGCGCTATCGCTGGACGTTTCGACTTTGGCAGCCGGGCTCTGCCAGAGTCACATAGGCATTGTTGCATCATAGCCAACCAATCATTTGCAGAGCGCGAATGTCTGTGCGGCAGCGAATGCAGTTCCAAGGGACAGTGAAAACCAGGTAGACCTTTCAGTACTGGCAGCTTTCATGTGGGCGTAATCGCTGGACGTTTCGAATTTGGCAGCCGGACTCTGCGACAGTCACATAGGAATTGTTGCATCATAACCAACCAAGGCATTTGCAGAGCGCGAATGTCTGTGCGGCAGCGAATGCAGTTCCAAGGGACAGTGAAAACCAGGTAGAGCTTGCAGTGCTGGCAGCTCTCGTGTGGGCGCTATCGCTGGACGTTTCGAATTTGGCAGCCGGGCTCTGCCAGAGTCACATAGGCATTGTTGCATCATAGCCAACCAAGGCATTTGCAGAGCGCGAATGTCTGTGCGGCAGCGAATGCAGTTCCAAGGGACAGTGAAAACCAGGTAGAGCTTTCAGTGCTGGCAGCTTTCGTGTGGGCGCAATCGCGGGACGTTTCGAATTTGGCAGCCGGGCTCTGCGAGTGTCACATAGGAATTGCTGCATCATAACCAACCAAGGCATTTGCAGAGCGCGAATGTCTGTGCGGCAGCAAATGCAGTTCAAGGGACAGTGAAAACCAGGTAGAGCTTTCATGCTGGCAGCTTTCGTGTGGGCGCAATCGCTGGACGTTTCGAATTTGGCAGCCGGGCTCTGCGACAGTCACATAGGCATTGTTGCATCATAACCAACCAAAGCTCTTGCAGAGCGCGAATGTCTGTGCGGCAGCGAATGCAGTTCCAAGGGACAGTGAAAACCAGGTATAGCTTTCAGTGCTGGCAGCTTTCATGTGGGCGCAATCGCTGGACGTTTCGAATTTGGCAGCCGGATTCGGCCAGAGTCACATAGGCATTGTTGCATCATAACCAACCAAAGCTTTTGCATAGCGTGAATGTCTGTGCGGCAGCGAATGCAGTTCCAAGGGACAGTGAAAACCAGGTAGACCTTTCAGTGCTGGGAGCTTTCGTGTGGGCGCAATCTCTGGACGTTTCGAATTTGGCAGCCGGGCTCTGCCAGAGTCACATAGGAATTGTTGCATCATAACCAACCAAGGAATTTGCAGAGCGTGAATGTCTGTGCGGCAGCGAATGCAGTTCCAAGGGACAGTGAAAACCAGGTAGAGCTTTCATGCTGGCAGCTTTCGTGTGGGCGCAATCGCTGGACGTTTCGAATTTGGCAGCCGGGCTCTGCGAGTGTCACATAGGCATTGTTGCATCATAACTAACCAAGGCTTTTGCAGAGCGCGAATGTCTGTGCGGCAGCGAATGCAGTTCCAAGGGACAGTGAAAACCAGGTAGAGCTTTCAGTACTGGCAGCTTTCATGTGGGCGTAATCGCTGGACGTTTCGAATTTGGCAGCCGGACTCTGCGACAGTCACATAGGAATTGTTGCATCATAACCAACCAAGGCATTTGCAGAGCGCGAATGTCTGTGCGGCAGGGAATGCAGTTCCAAGGGACAGTGAAAACCAGGTAGAGCTTGCAGTGCTGGCAGCTCTCGTGTGGGCGCTATCGCTGGACGTTTCGAATTTGGCAGCCGGGCTCTGCCAGAGTCACATAGGCATTGTTGCATCATAGCCAACCAAGGCATTTGCAGAGCGCGAATGTCTGTGCGGCAGCGAATGCAGTTCCAAGGGACAGTGAAAACCAGGTAGACCTTTCAGTGCTGGCAGCTTTCGTCTGGGCGCAATCGCGGGACGTTTCGAATTTGGCAGCTGGGCTCTGCCACAGTCACGTAGGCATTGTTGCATCATAAACACTCAACGCTCTTGCAGAGCGCGGATGTCTGTGCAGCAGCGAATGCAGTTCCAAGGGACAGTGAAAACCAGGTAGAGCTTTCAGTGCTGGCAGCTTTCGTGTGGGCGCAATCGCTGGACGTTTCGAATTTGGCAGCCGGGCTCTGCGACAGTCACATAGGCATTGTTGCATCATAACCAACCAAAGGTTTTGCAGAGCGCGAATGTCTGTGCGGCAGCGAATGCAGTTCCAAGGGACAGTGAAAACCAGGTAGAGCTTTCAGTGCTGGCAGCTTTCGTGTGGGCGCAATCGCGGGACGTTTCGAATTTGGCAGCTGGGCTCTGCGAGTGTCACATAGGAATTGTTGCATCATAACCAACCAAGGCATTTGCAGAGCGCGAATGTCTGTGCGGCAGCGAATGCAGTTCAAGGGACAGTGAAAACCAGGTAGAGCTTTCATGCTGGCAGCTTTCGTGTGGGCGCAATCGCTGGACGTTTCGAATTTGGCAGCCGGGCTCTGCGACAGTCACATAGGCATTGTTGCATCATAACCAACCAAAGCTCTTGCAGAGCGCAAATGTCTGTGCGGCAGCGAATGCAGTTCCAAGGGACAGTGAAAACCAGGTATAGCTTTCAGTGCTGGCAGCTTTCGTGTGGGCGCAATCGCTGGACATTTCGAATTTGGCAGCCGGATTCGGCCAGAGTCACATAGGCATTGTTGCATCATAACCAACCAAAGCTTTTGCATAGCGTGAATGTCTGTGCGGCAGCGAATGCAGTTCCAAGGGACAGTGAAAACCAGGTAGAGCTTTCATGCTGGCAGCTTTCGTGTGGGCGCTATCGCTGGACGTTTCGAATTTGGCAGCCGGGCTCTGCGAGTGTCACATAGGCATTGTTGCATCATAAACAACCAAGGCTTTTGCAGAGCGCGAATGTCTGTGCGGCATCGAATGCAGTTCCAAGGGACAGTGAAAACCAGGTAGACCTTTCAGGCTGGCAGCTTTCGTGTGGGCGTAATCGCTGGACGTTTCGAATTTGGCAGCCGGGCTCTGCGACAGTCACATAGGCATTGTTGCATCATAACCAACCAAGGCATTTGCAGAGCGCGAATGTCTGTGCGGCAGCGAATGCAGTTCCAAGGGACAGTGAAAACCAGGTAGAGCTTTCAGTGCTGGCAGCTCTCGTGTGGGCGCTATCGCTGGACGTTTCGAATTTGGCAGCCGGGCTCTGCCAGAGTCACATAGGCATTGTTGCATCATAGCCAACCAAGGCATTTGCAGAGCGCGAATGTCTGTGCGGCAGCGAATGCAGTTCCAAGGGACAGTGAAAACCAGGTAGACCTTTCAGTGCTGGGAGCTTTCGTGTGGGCGCAATCTCTGGACGTTTCGAATTTGGCAGCCGGGCTCTGCGACAGTCACATAGGCATTGTTGCATCATAACCAACCAAGGCATTTGCAGAGCGCGAATGTCTGTGCGGCAGCGAATGCAGTTCCAAGGGAGAGTGAAAACCAGGTAGAGCTTTCAGTGCTGGCAGCTTTCGTGTGGGCGCTATCGCTGGACGTTTCGAATTTGGCAGCCGGGCTCTGCCAGAGTCACATAGGCATTGTTGCATCATAGCCAACCAAGGCATTTGCAGAGCGCGAATGTCTGTGCGGCAGCGAATGCAGTTCCAAGGGACAGTGAAAACCAGGTAGAGCTTTCAGTGCTGGCAGCTTTCGTGTGGGCGCAATCGCTGGACGTTTCGAATTTGGCAGCCGGGCTCTGCCAGAGTCACATAGGAATTGTTGCATCATAACCAACCAAGGAATTTGCAGAGCGTGAATGTCTGTGCGGCAGCGAATGCAGTTCCAAGGGACAGTGAAAACCAGGTAGAGCTTTCATGCTGGCAGCTTTCGTGTGGGCGCTATCGCTGGACGTTTCGAATTTGGCAGCCGGGCTCTGCGAGTGTCACATAGGCATTGTTGCATCATAAACAACCAAGGCTTTTGCAGAGCGCGAATGTCTGTGCGGCATCGAATGCAGTTCCAAGGGACAGTGAAAACCAGGTAGAGCTTTCATGCTGGCAGCTTTCGTGTGGGCGTAATCGCTGGACGTTTCGAATTTGGCAGCCGGGCTCTGCGACAGTCACATAGGCATTGTTGCATCATAACCAACCAAGGCATTTGCAGAGCGCGAATGTCTGTGCGGCAGCGAATGCAGTTCCAAGGGACAGTGAAAACCAGGTAGAGCTTGCAGTGCTGGCAGCTCTCGTGTCGGCGCTATCGCTGGACGTTTCGAATTTGGCAGCCGGGCTCTGCCAGAGTCACATAGGCATTGTTGCATCATAGCCAACCAAGGCATTTGCATAGCGCGAATGTCTGTGCGGCAGCGAATGCAGTTCCAAGGGACAGTGAAAACCAGGTAGACCTTTCAGTGCTGGCAGCTTTCGTCTGGGCGCAATCGCGGGACGTTTCGAATTTGGCAGCTGGGCTCTGCCAGAGTCACGTAGGCATTGTTGCATCATAAACACTCAACGCTCTTGCAGAGCGCGAATGTCTGTGCGGCAGCGAATGCAGTTCCAAGGGACAGTGAAAACCAGGTAGAGCTTTCAGTGCTGGCAGCTTTCGTGTGGCCGCAATCGCTGGACGTTTCGAATTTGGCAGCCGGGCTCTGCGACAGTCACATAGGCATTGTTGCAGCATAACCAACCAAAGGTTTTGCAGAGCGCGAATGTCTGTGCGGCAGCGAATGCAGTTCCAAGGGACAGTGAAAACCAGGTAGAGCTTTCAGTGCTGGCAGCTTTCGTGTGGGCGCAATCGCGGGACGTTTCGAATTTGGCAGCCGGGCTCTGCGAGTGTCACATAGGAATTGTTGCATCATAACCAACCAAGGCATTTGCAGAGCGCGAATGTCTGTGCGGCAGCGAATGCAGTTCAAGGGACAGTGAAAACCAGGTAGAGCTTTCATGCTGGCAGCTTTCGTGTGGGCGCTGTCGCTGGACGTTTCGAATTTGGCAGCCGGATTCGGCCAGAGTCACATAGGCATTGTTGCATCATAACCAACCAAAGCTCTTGCAGAGCGCAAATGTCTATGCGTCAGCGAATGCATTTCCAAGGGACAGTGAAAACCAGGTAGAGCTTTCAGTGCTGGCAGCTTTCGTGTGGGCGCAATCACTGGACGTTTCGAATTTGGCAGCCGGATTCGGCCAGAGTCACATAGGCATTGTTGCATCATAACCAACCAAAGCTTTTGCAGAGCGCGAATGTCTGTGCGGCAGCGAATGCAGTTCCAAGGGACAGTGAAAACCAGGTAGAGCTTGCAGTGCTGGCAGCTTTCGTGTGGGCGCTATCTCTGGACGTTTCGAATTTGGCAGCCGGGCTCTGCGAGTGTCACATAGGCATTGTTGCATCATAACCAACCAAACATCTTGCAGAGAGCGAATGTCTGTGCGGCAGCGAATGCAGTTCCAAGGGACAGTGAAAACCAGGTATAGCTTTCAGTGCTGGCAGCTTTCGTGTGGGCGCAATCGCTGGACTTTTCGAATTTGGCAGCCGGATTCGGCCAGAGTCACATAGGCATTGTTGCATCATAACCAACCAAAGCTTTTGCATAGCGTGAATGTCTGTGCGGCAGCGAATGCAGTTCCAAGGGACAGTGAAAACCAGGTAGACCTTTCAGTGCTGGGAGCTTTCGTGTGGGCGCAATCTCTGGACGTTTCGAATTTGGCAGCCGGGCTCTGCGAGTGTCACATAGGCATTGTTGCATCATAACCAACCAAGGCATTTGCAGAGCGCGAATGTCTGTGCGGCAGCGAATGCAGTTCCAAGGGACAGTGAAAACCAGGTAGAGCTTTCATGCTGGCAGCTTTCGTGTGGGCGCAATCGCTGGACGTTTCGAATTTGGCAGCCGGGCTCTGCGACAGTCACATAGGCATTGTTGCATCATAACCAACCAAAGCTTTTGCATAGCGTGAATGTCTGTGCGGCAGCGAATGCAGTTCCAAGGGACAGTGAAAACCAGGTAGACCTTTCAGTGCTGGGAGCTTTCGTGTGGGCGCAATCTCTGGACGTTTCGAATTTGGCAGCCGGGCTCTGCGACAGTCACATAGGCATTGTTGCATCATAACCAACCAAGGCATTTGCAGAGCGCGAATGTCTGTGCGGCAGCGAATGCAGTTCCAAGGGACAGTGAAAACCAGGTAGAGCTTGCAGTGCTGGCAGCTTTCGTGTGGGCGCAATCGCTGGACGTTTCGAATTTGGCAGCCGGGCTCTGCCAGAGTCACATAGGAATTGTTGCATCATAACCAACCAAGGAATTTGCAGAGCGTGAATGTCTGTACGGCAGCGAATGCAGTTCCAAGGGACAGTGAAAACCAGGTAGAGCTTTCAGTGCTGGCAGCTTTCGTGTGGGCGCTATCACTGGACGTTTCGAATTTGGCAGCCGGGCTCTGCGACAGTCACATAGGCATTGTTGCATCATAACCAACCAAGGCATTTGCAGAGCGCGAATGTCTGTGCGGCAGCGAATGCAGTTCCAAGGGACAGTGAAAACCAGGTAGAGCTTGCAGTGCTGGCAGCTCTCGTGTGGGCGCTATCGCTGGACGTTTCGAATTTGGCAGCCGGGCTCTGCCAGAGTCACATAGGCATTGTTGCATCATAGCCAACCAAGGCATTTGCAGAGCGCGAATGTCTGTGCGGCAGCGAATGCAGTTCCAAGGGACAGTGAAAACCAGGTATAGCTTTCAGTGCTGGCAGCTTTCGTGTGGGCGCAATCTCTGGACGTTTCGAATTTGGCAGCCGGGCTCTGCGACAGTCACATAGGCATTGTTGCATCATAACCAACCAAGGCATTTGCAGAGCGCGAATGTCTGTGCGGCAGCGAATGCAGTTCCAAGGGAGAGTGAAAACCAGGTAGAGCTTTCAGTGCTGGCAGCTTTCGTGTGGGCGCTATCGCTGGACGTTTCGAATTTGGCAGCCGGGCTCTGCCAGAGTCACATAGGCATTGTTGCATCATAGCCAACCAAGGCATTTGCAGAGCGCGAATGTCTGTGCGGCAGCGAATGCAGTTCCAAGGGACAGTGAAAACCAGGTAGAGCTTTCAGTGCTGGCAGCTTTCGTGTGGGCGCAATCGCTGGACGTTTCGAATTTGGCAGCCGGGCTCTGCCAGAGTCACATAGGAATTGTTGCATCATAACCAACCAAGGAATTTGCAGAGCGTGAATGTCTGTGCGGCAGCGAATGCAGTTCCAAGGGACAGTGAAAACCAGGTAGAGCTTTCATGCTGGCAGCTTTCGTGTGGGCGCTATCGCTGGACGTTTCGAATTTGGCAGCCGGGCTCTGCGAGTGTCACATAGGCATTGTTGCATCATAAACAACCAAGGCTTTTGCAGAGCGCGAATGTCTGTGCGGCATCGAATGCAGTTCCAAGGGACAGTGAAAACCAGGTAGAGCTTTCATGCTGGCAGCTTTCGTGTGGGCGTAATCGCTGGACGTTTCGAATTTGGCAGCCGGGCTCTGCGACAGTCACATAGGCATTGTTGCATCATAACCAACCAAGGCATTTGCAGAGCGCGAATGTCTGTGCGGCAGCGAATGCAGTTCCAAGGGACAGTGAAAACCAGGTAGAGCTTGCAGTGCTGGCAGCTCTCGTGTGGGCGCTATCGCTGGACGTTTCGAATTTGGCAGCCGGGCTCTGCCAGAGTCACATAGGCATTGTTGCATCATAGCCAACCAAGGCATTTGCATAGCGCGAATGTCTGTGCGGCAGCGAATGCAGTTCCAAGGGACAGTGAAAACCAGGTAGACCTTTCAGTGCTGGCAGCTTTCGTCTGGGCGCAATCGCGGGACGTTTCGAATTTGGCAGCTGGGCTCTGCCAGAGTCACGTAGGCATTGTTGCATCATAAACACTCAACGCTCTTGCAGAGCGCGAATGTCTGTGCGGCAGCGAATGCAGTTCCAAGGGACAGTGAAAACCAGGTAGAGCTTTCAGTGCTGGCAGCTTTCGTGTGGCCGCAATCGCTGGACATTTCGAATTTGGCAGCCGGGCTCTGCGACAGTCACATAGGCATTGTTGCAGCATAACCAACCAAAGGTTTTGCAGAGCGCGAATGTCTGTGCGGCAGCGAATGCAGTTCCAAGGGACAGTGAAAACCAGGTAGAGCTTTCAGTGCTGGCAGCTTTCGTGTGGGCGCAATCGCGGGACGTTTCGAATTTGGCAGCCGGGCTCTGCGAGTGTCACATAGGAATTGTTGCATCATAACCAACCAAGGCATTTGCAGAGCGCGAATGTCTGTGCGGCAGCGAATGCAGTTCCAAGGGACAGTGAAAACCAGGTAGACCTTTCAGTGCTGGGAGCTTTCGTGTGGGCGCAATCGCGGGACGTTTCGAATTTGGCAGCCGGGCTCTGCGACAGTCACATAGGCATTGTTGCATCATAACCAACCAAGGCATTTGCAGAGCGCGAATGTCTGTGCGGCAGCGAATGCAGTTGCAAGGGACAGTGAAAACCAGGTAGAGCTTGCGGTGCTGGCAGCTCTCGTGTGGGCGCTATCGCTGGACGTTTCGAATTTGGCAGCCGGGCTCTGCCAGAGTCACATAGGCATTGTTGCATCATAGCCAACCAAGGCATTTGCAGAGCGCGAATGTCTGTGCGGCAGCGAATGCAGTTCCAAGGGACAGTGAAAACCAGGTAGACCTTTCAGTGCTGGCAGCTTTCGTGTGGGCGCAATCGCTGGACCTTTCGAATTTGGCAGCCGGGCTCTGCCAGAGTCACATAGGAATTGTTGCATCATAACCAACCAAGGAATTTGCAGAGCGTGAATGTCTGTGCGGCAGCGAATGCAGTTCCAAGGGACAGTGAAAACCAGGTAGAGCTTGCAGTGCTGGCAGCTTTCGTGTGGGCGCTATCGCTGGACGTTTCGAATTTGGCAGCCGGGCTCTGCGAGTGTCACATAGGTATTGTTGCATCATAACTAACCAAGGCATTTGCAGAGTGCGAATGTCTGTGCGGCAGCGAATGCAGTTCCAAGGGACAGTGAAAACCAGGTAGACCTTTCAGTACTGGCAGCTTTCGTCTGGGCGCAATCACGGGACGTTTCGAATTTGGCAGCCGGGCTCTGCGACAGTCACATAGGCATTGTTGCATCATAACCAACCAAACATCTTGCAGAGAGCGAATGTCTGTGCGGCAGCGAATGCAGTTCCAAGGGACAGTGAAAACCAGGTATAGCTTTCAGTGCTGGCAGCTTTCGTGTGGGCGCAATCGCTGGTCGTTTCGAATTTGGCAGCCGGATTCGGCCAGAGTCACATAGGCATTGTTGCATCATAACCAACCAAAGCTTTTGCATAGCGTGAATGTCTGTGCGGCAGCGAATGCAGTTCCAAGGGACAGTGAAAACCAGGTAGACCTTTCAGTGCTGGGAGCTTTCGTGTGGGCGCAATCTCTGGACGTTTCGAATTTGGCAGCCGGGCTCTGCGACAGTCACATAGGCATTGTTGCATCATAACCAACCAAGGCATTTGCAGAGCGGGAATGTCTGTGCGGCAGCGAATGCAGTTCCAAGGGACAGTGAAAACCAGGTATAGCTTTCAGTGCTGGCAGCTTTCGTGTGGGCGCAATCGCTGGACGTTTCGAATTTGGCAGCCGGGCTCTGCCAGAGTCACATAGGAATTGTTGCATCATAACCAACCAAGGAATTTGCAGAGCGTGAATGTCTGTACGGCAGCGAATGCAGTTCCAAGGGACAGTGAAAACCAGGTAGAGCTTGCAGTGCTGGCAGCTTTCGTGTGGGCGCTATCGCTGGACGTTTCGAATTTGGCAGCCGGGCTCTGCGAGTGTCACATAGGCATTGTTGCATCATAACTAACCAAGGCTTTTGCAGAGCGCGAATGTCTGTGCGGCAGCGAATGCAGTTCCAAGGGACAGTGAAAACCAGGTAGACCTTTCAGTACTGGCAGCTTTCGTCTGGGCGCAATCGCGGGACGTTTCGAATTTGGCAGCTGGGCTCTGCCAGAGTCACGTAGGCATTGTTGCATCATAAACAACCAAGGCTTTTGCAGAGCGCGAATGTCTGTGCGGCATCGAATGCAGTTCAAGGGACAGTGAAAACCAGGTAGAGCTTTCATGCTGGCAGCTTTCGTGTGGGCGCAATCGCTGGACGTTTCGAATTTGGAAGCCGGGCTCGGCCAGAGTCACATAGGCATTGTTGCATCATAACCAACCAAAGCTTTTGCAGAGCGTGAATGTCTGTGCGGCAGCGAATGCAGTTCCAAGGGACAGTGAAAACCAGGTAGAGCTTGCAGTGCTGGCAGCTTTCGTGTGGGCGCTATCGCTGGACGTTTCGAATTTGGCAGCCGGGCTCTGCGAGTGTCACATAGGCATTGTTGCATCATAACTAACCAAGGCTTTTGCAGAGTGCGAATGTCTGTGCGGCAGCGAATGCAGTTCCAAGGGACAGTGAAAACCAGGTAGACCTTTCAGTACTGGCAGCTTTCGTCTGGGCGCAATCGCGGGACGTTTCGAATTTGGCAGCCGGGCTCTGCGACAGTCACATAGGCATTGTTGCATCATAACCAACCAAACATCTTGCAGAGAGCGAATGTCTGTGCGGCAGCGAATGCAGTTCCAAGGGACAGTGAAAACCAGGTAGACCTTTCAGTGCTGGGAGCTTTCGTGTGGGCGCAATCGCGGGACGTTTCGAATTTGGCAGCCGGGCTCTGCGACAGTCACATAGGCATTGTTGCATCATAACCAACCAAGGCATTTGCAGAGCGCGAATGTCTGTGCGGCAGCGAATGCAGTTCCAAGGGACAGTGAAAACCAGGTAGAGCTTGCGGTGCTGGCAGCTCTCGTGTGGGCGCTATCGCTGGACGTTTCGAATTTGGCAGCCGGGCTCTGCCAGAGTCACATAGGCATTGTTGCATCATAGCCAACCAAGGCATTTGCAGAGCGCGAATGTCTGTGCGGCAGCGAATGCAGTTCCAAGGGACAGTGAAAACCAGGTAGACCTTTCAGTGCTGGCAGCTTTCGTGTGGGCGCAATCGCTGGACCTTTCGAATTTGGCAGCCGGGCTCTGCCAGAGTCACATAGGAATTGTTGCATCATAACCAACCAAGGAATTTGCAGAGCGTGAATGTCTGTGCGGCAGCGAATGCAGTTCCAAGGGACAGTGAAAACCAGGTAGAGCTTGCAGTGCTGGCAGCTTTCGTGTGGGCGCTATCGCTGGACGTTTCGAATTTGGCAGCCGGGATCTGCGAGTGTCACATAGGTATTGTTGCATCATAACTAACCAAGGCATTTGCAGAGTGCGAATGTCTGTGCGGCAGCGAATGCAGTTCCAAGGGACAGTGAAAACCAGGTAGACCTTTCAGTACTGGCAGCTTTCGTCTGGGCGCAATCACGGGACGTTTCGAATTTGGCAGCCGGGCTCTGCGACAGTCACATAGGCATTGTTGCATCATAACCAACCAAACATCTTGCAGAGAGCGAATGTCTGTGCGGCAGCGAATGCAGTTCCAAGGGACAGTGAAAACCAGGTATAGCTTTCAGTGCTGGCAGCTTTCGTGTGGGCGCAATCGCTGGTCGTTTCGAATTTGGCAGCCGGATTCGGCCAGAGTCACATAGGCATTGTTGCATCATAACCAACCAAAGCTTTTGCATAGCGTGAATGTCTGTGCGGCAGCGAATGCAGTTCCAAGGGACAGTGAAAACCAGGTAGACCTTTCAGTGCTGGGAGCTTTCGTGTGGGCGCAATCTCTGGACGTTTCGAATTTGGCAGCCGGGCTCTGCGACAGTCACATAGGCATTGTTGCATCATAACCAACCAAGGCATTTGCAGAGCGGGAATGTCTGTGCGGCAGCGAATGCAGTTCCAAGGGACAGTGAAAACCAGGTATAGCTTTCAGTGCTGGCAGCTTTCGTGTGGGCGCAATCGCTGGACGTTTCGAATTTGGCAGCCGGGCTCTGCCAGAGTCACATAGGCATTGTTGCATCATAACCAACCAAGGAATTTGCAGAGCGTGAATGTCTGTACGGCAGCGAATGCAGTTCCAAGGGACAGTGAAAACCAGGTAGACCTTTCAGTACTGGCAGCTTTCGTCTGGGCGCAATCGCGGGACGTTTCGAATTTGGCAGCTGGGCTCTGCCAGAGTCACGTAGGCATTGTTGCATCATAAACAACCAAGGCTTTTGCAGAGCGCGAATGTCTGTGCGGCATCGAATGCAGTTCAAGGGACAGTGAAAACCAGGTAGAGCTTTCATGCTGGCAGCTTTCGTGTGGGCGCAATCGCTGGACGTTTCGAATTTGGAAGCCGGGCTCGGCCAGAGTCACATAGGCATTGTTGCATCATAACCAACCAAAGCTTTTGCAGAGCGTGAATGTCTGTGCGGCAGCGAATGCAGTTCCAAGGGACAGTGAAAACCAGGTAGAGCTTGCAGTGCTGGCAGCTTTCGTGTGGGCGCTATCGCTGGACGTTTCGAATTTGGCAGCCGGGCTCTGCGAGTGTCACATAGGCATTGTTGCATCATAACCAACCAAGGCATTTGCAGAGTGCGAATGTCTGTGCGGCAGCGAATGCAGTTCCAAGGGACAGTGAAAACCAGGTAGACCTTTCAGTACTGGCAGCTTTCGTCTGGGCGCAATCGCGGGACGTTTCGAATTTGGCAGCCGGGCTCTGCGACAGTCACATAGGCATTGTTGCATCATAACCAACCAAACATCTTGCAGAGAGCGAATGTCTGTGCGGCAGCGAATGCAGTTCCAAGGGACAGTGAAAACCAGGTAGACCTTTCAGTGCTGGGAGCTTTCGTGTGGGCGCAATCGCGGGACGTTTCGAATTTGGCAGCCGGGCTCTGCGACAGTCACATAGGCATTGTTGCATCATAACCAACCAAGGCATTTGCAGAGCGCGAATGTCTGTGCGGCAGCGAATGCAGTTCCAAGGGACAGTGAAAACCAGGTAGAGCTTGCAGTGCTGGCAGCTCTCGTGTGGGCGCTATCGCTGGACGTTTCGAATTTGGCAGCCGGGCTCTGCCAGAGTCACATAGGCATTGTTGCATCATAGCCAACCAAGGCATTTGCAGAGCGCGAATATCTGTGCGGCAGCGAATGCAGTTCCAAGGGACAGTGAAAACCAGGTAGAGCTTGCAGTGCTGGCAGCTTTCGTGTGGGCGCAATCGCTGGACCTTTCGAATTTGGCAGCTGGGCTCTGCCAGAGTCACATAGGAATTGTTGCATCATAACCAACCAAGGAATTTGCAGAGCGTGAATGTCTGTGCGGCAGCGAATGCAGTTCCAAGGGACAGTGAAAACCAGGTAGAGCTTGCAGTGCTGGCAGCTTTCGTGTGGGCGCTATCGCTGGACGTTTCGAATTTGGCAGCCGGGCTCTGCGAGTGTCACATAGGTATTGTTGCATCATAACTAACCAAGGCTTTTGCAGAGTGCGAATGCCTGTGCGGCAGCGAATGCAGTTCCAAGGGACAGTGAAAACCAGGTAGACCTTTCAGTACTGGCAGCTTCCGTCTGGGCGCAATCGCGGGACGTTTCGAATTTGGCAGCCGGGCTCTGCGACAGTCACATAGGCATTGTTGCATCATAACCAACCAAAGGTATTGCAGAGCGCGAATGTCTGTGCGGCAGCGAATGCAGTTCCAAGGGACAGTGAAAACCAGGTAGAGCTTTCAGTGCTGGCAGCTTTCGTGTGGGCGCAATCGCGGGACGTTTCAAATTTGGCAGCCGGATTCGGCCAGAGTCACATAGGCATTGTTGCATCATAACCAACCAAAGCTTTTGCAGAGCGTGAATGTCTGTGCGGCAGCGAATGCAGTTCCAAGGGACAGTGAAAACCAGGTAGACCTTTCAGTGCTGGGAGCTTTCGTCTGGGCGCAATCGCGGGACGTTTCGAATTTGGCAGCCGGGCTCTGCGACAGTCACATAGGCATTGTTGCATGATAACCAACCAAGGCATTTGCAGAGCGCGAATGTCTGTGCGGCAGCGAATGCAGTTCCAAGGGACAGTGAAAACCAGGTAGAGCTTGCAGTGCTGGCAGCTCTCGTGTGGGCGCTATCGCTGGACGTTTCGAATTTGGCAGCCGGGCTCTGCCAGAGTCACATAGGCATTGTTGCATCATAGCCAACCAAGGCATTTGCAGAGCGCGAATGTCTGTGCGGCAGCGAATGCAGTTCCAAGGGACAGTGAAAACCAGGTAGAGCTTGCAGTGCTGGCAGCTTTCGTGTGGGCGCAATCGCTGGACGTTTCGAATTTGGCAGCCGGGCTCTGCGACAGTCACATAGGCATTGTTGCATCATAACCAACCAAAGCTTTTGCATAGCGTGAATGTCTGTGCGGCAGCGAATGCAGTTCCAAGGGACAGTGAAAACCAGGTAGACCTTTCAGTGCTGGGAGCTTTCGTGTGGGCGCAATCTCTGGACGTTTCGAATTTGGCAGCCGGGCTCTGCGACAGTCACATAGGCATTGTTGCATCATAACCAACCAAGGCATTTGCAGAGCGCGAATGTCTGTGCGGCAGCGAATGCAGTTCCAAGGGACAGTGAAAACCAGGTAGAGCTTGCAGTGCTGGCAGCTTTCGTGTGGGCGCAATCGCTGGACGTTTCGAATTTGGCAGCCGGGCTCTGCCAGAGTCACATAGGAATTGTTGCATCATAACCAACCAAGGAATTTGCAGAGCGTGAATGTCTGTACGGCAGCGAATGCAGTTCCAAGGGACAGTGAAAACCAGGTAGAGCTTTCTGTGCTGGCAGCTTTCGTGTGGGCGCTATCACTGGACGTTTCGAATTTGGCAGCCGGGCTCTGCGACAGTCACATAGGCATTGTTGCATCATAACCAACCAAGGCATTTGCAGAGCGCGAATGTCTGTGCGGCAGCGAATGCAGTTCCAAGGGACAGTGAAAACCAGGTAGAACTTGCAGTGCTGGCAGCTCTCGTGTGGGCGCTATCGCTGGACGTTTCGAATTTGGCAGCCGGGCTCTGCCAGAGTCACATAGGCATTGTTGCATCATAGCCAACCAAGGCATTTGCAGAGCGCGAATGTCTGTGCGGCAGCGAATGCAGTTCCAAGGGACAGTGAAAACCAGGTATAGCTTTCAGTGCTGGCAGCTTTCGTGTGGGCGCAATCTCTGGACGTTTCGAATTTGGCAGCCGGGCTCTGCGACAGTCACATAGGCATTGTTGCATCATAACCAACCAAGGCATTTGCAGAGCGCGAATGTCTGTGCGGCAGCGAATGCAGTTCCAAGGGAGAGTGAAAACCAGGTAGAGCTTTCAGTGCTGGCAGCTTTCGTGTGGGCGCTATCGCTGGACGTTTCGAATTTGGCAGCCGGGCTCTGCCAGAGTCACATAGGCATTGTTGCATCATAGCCAACCAAGGCATTTGCAGAGCGCGAATGTCTGTGCGGCAGCGAATGCAGTTCCAAGGGACAGTGAAAACCAGGTAGAGCTTTCAGTGCTGGCAGCTTTCGTGTGGGCGCAATCGCTGGACGTTTCGAATTTGGCAGCCGGGCTCTGCCAGAGTCACATAGGAATTGTTGCATCATAACCAACCAAGGAATTTGCAGAGCGTGAATGTCTGTGCGGCAGCGAATGCAGTTCCAAGGGACAGTGAAAACCAGGTAGAGCTTTCATGCTGGCAGCTTTCGTGTGGGCGCTATCGCTGGACGTTTCGAATTTGGCAGCCGGGCTCTGCGAGTGTCACATAGGCATTGTTGCATCATAAACAACCAAGGCTTTTGCAGAGCGCGAATGTCTGTGCGGCATCGAATGCAGTTCCAAGGGACAGTGAAAACCAGGTAGAGCTTTCATGCTGGCAGCTTTCGTGTGGGCGTAATCGCTGGACGTTTCGAATTTGGCAGCCGGGCTCTGCGACAGTCACATAGGCATTGTTGCATCATAACCAACCAAGGCATTTGCAGAGCGCGAATGTCTGTGCGGCAGCGAATGCAGTTCCAAGGGACAGTGAAAACCAGGTAGAGCTTGCAGTGCTGGCAGCTCTCGTGTGGGCGCTATCGCTGGACGTTTCGAATTTGGCAGCCGGGCTCTGCCAGAGTCACATAGGCATTGTTGCATCATAGCCAACCAAGGCATTTGCATAGCGCGAATGTCTGTGCGGCAGCGAATGCAGTTCCAAGGGACAGTGAAAACCAGGTAGACCTTTCAGTGCTGGCAGCTTTCGTCTGGGCGCAATCGCGGGACGTTTCGAATTTGGCAGCTGGGCTCTGCCAGAGTCACGTAGGCATTGTTGCATCATAAACACTCAACGCTCTTGCAGAGCGCGAATGTCTGTGCGGCAGCGAATGCAGTTCCAAGGGACAGTGAAAACCAGGTAGAGCTTTCAGTGCTGGCAGCTTTCGTGTGGCCGCAATCGCTGGACGTTTCGAATTTGGCAGCCGGGCTCTGCGACAGTCACATAGGCATTGTTGCATCATAACCAACCAAGGCATTTGCAGAGCGCGAATGTCTGTGCGGCAGCGAATGCAGTTCCAAGGGAGAGTGAAAACCAGGTAGAGCTTTCAGTGCTGGCAGCTTTCGTGTGGGCGCTATCGCTGGACGTTTCGAATTTGGCAGCCGGGCTCTGCCAGAGTCACATAGGCATTGTTGCATCATAGCCAACCAAGGCATTTGCAGAGCGCGAATGTCTGTGCGGCAGCGAATGCAGTTCCAAGGGACAGTGAAAACCAGGTAGAGCTTTCAGTGCTGGCAGCTTTCGTGTGGGCGCAATCGCTGGACGTTTCGAATTTGGCAGCCGGGCTCTGCCAGAGTCACATAGGAATTGTTGCATCATAACCAACCAAGGAATTTGCAGAGCGTGAATGTCTGTGCGGCAGCGAATGCAGTTCCAAGGGACAGTGAAAACCAGGTAGAGCTTTCATGCTGGCAGCTTTCGTGTGGGCGCTATCGCTGGACGTTTCGAATTTGGCAGCCGGGCTCTGCGAGTGTCACATAGGCATTGTTGCATCATAAACAACCAAGGCTTTTGCAGAGCGCGAATGTCTGTGCGGCATCGAATGCAGTTCCAAGGGACAGTGAAAACCAGGTAGAGCTTTCATGCTGGCAGCTTTCGTGTGGGCGTAATCGCTGGACGTTTCGAATTTGGCAGCCGGGCTTTGCGACAGTCACATAGGCATTGTTGCATCATAACCAACCAAGGCATTTGCAGAGCGCGAATGTCTGTGCGGCAGCGAATGCAGTTCCAAGGGACAGTGAAAACCAGGTAGAGCTTGCAGTGCTGGCAGCTCTCGTGTGGGCGCTATCGCTGGACGTTTCGAATTTGGCAGCCGGGCTCTGCCAGAGTCACATAGGCATTGTTGCATCATAGCCAACCAAGGCATTTGCATAGCGCGAATGTCTGTGCGGCAGCGAATGCAGTTCCAAGGGACAGTGAAAACCAGGTAGACCTTTCAGTGCTGGCAGCTTTCGTCTGGGCGCAATCGCGGGACGTTTCGAATTTGGCAGCTGGGCTCTGCCAGAGTCACGTAGGCATTGTTGCATCATAAACACTCAACGCTCTTGCAGAGCGCGAATGTCTGTGCGGCAGCGAATGCAGTTCCAAGGGACAGTGAAAACCAGGTAGAGCTTTCAGTGCTGGCAGCTTTCGTGTGGCCGCAATCGCTGGACGTTTCGAATTTGGCAGCCGGGCTCTGCGACAGTCACATAGGCATTGTTGCAGCATAACCAACCAAAGGTTTTGCAGAGCGCGAATGTCTGTGCGGCAGCGAATGCAGTTCCAAGGGACAGTGAAAACCAGGTAGAGCTTTCAGTGCTGGCAGCTTTCGTGTGGGCGCAATCGCGGGACGTTTCGAATTTGGCAGCCGGGCTCTGCGAGTGTCACATAGGAATTGTTGCATCATAACCAACCAAGGCATTTGCAGAGCGCGAATGTCTGTGCGGCAGCGAATGCAGTTCAAGGGACAGTGAAAACCAGGTAGAGCTTTCATGCTGGCAGCTTTCGTGTGGGCGCTGTCGCTGGACGTTTCGAATTTGGCAGCCGGATTCGGCCAGAGTCACATAGGCATTGTTGCATCATAACCAACCAAAGCTCTTGCAGAGCGCAAATGTCTATGCGTCAGCGAATGCATTTCCAAGGGACAGTGAAAACCAGGTAGAGCTTTCAGTGCTGGCAGCTTTCGTGTGGGCGCAATCACTGGACGTTTCGAATTTGGCAGCCGGATTCGGCCAGAGTCACATAGGCATTGTTGCATCATAACCAACCAAAGCTTTTGCATAGCGTGAATGTCTGTGCGGCAGCGAATGCAGTTCCAAGGGACAGTGAAAACCAGGTAGACCTTTCAGTGCTGGGAGCTTTCGTGTGGGCGCAATCGCGGGACGTTTCGAATTTGGCAGCCGGGCTCTGCGACAGTCACATAGGCATTGTTGCATCATAACCAACCAAGGCATTTGCAGAGCGCGAATGTCTGTGCGGCAGCGAATGCAGTTGCAAGGGACAGTGAAAACCAGGTAGAGCTTGCGGTGCTGGCAGCTCTCGTGTGGGCGCTATCGCTGGACGTTTCGAATTTGGCAGCCGGGCTCTGCCAGAGTCACATAGGCATTGTTGCATCATAGCCAACCAAGGCATTTGCAGAGCGCGAATGTCTGTGCGGCAGCGAATGCAGTTCCAAGGGACAGTGAAAACCAGGTAGACCTTTCAGTGCTGGCAGCTTTCGTGTGGGCGCAATCGCTGGACCTTTCGAATTTGGCAGCCGGGCTCTGCCAGAGTCACATAGGAATTGTTGCATCATAACCAACCAAGGAATTTGCAGAGCGTGAATGTCTGTGCGGCAGCGAATGCAGTTCCAAGGGACAGTGAAAACCAGGTAGAGCTTGCAGTGCTGGCAGCTTTCGTGTGGGCGCTATCGCTGGACGTTTCGAATTTGGCAGCCGGGCTCTGCGAGTGTCACATAGGTATTGTTGCATCATAACTAACCAAGGCATTTGCAGAGTGCGAATGTCTGTGCGGCAGCGAATGCAGTTCCAAGGGACAGTGAAAACCAGGTAGACCTTTCAGTACTGGCAGCTTTCGTCTGGGCGCAATCACGGGACGTTTCGAATTTGGCAGCCGGGCTCTGCGACAGTCACATAGGCATTGTTGCATCATAACCAACCAAACATCTTGCAGAGAGCGAATGTCTGTGCGGCAGCGAATGCAGTTCCAAGGGACAGTGAAAACCAGGTATAGCTTTCAGTGCTGGCAGCTTTCGTGTGGGCGCAATCGCTGGTCGTTTCGAATTTGGCAGCCGGATTCGGCCAGAGTCACATAGGCATTGTTGCATCATAACCAACCAAAGCTTTTGCATAGCGTGAATGTCTGTGCGGCAGCGAATGCAGTTCCAAGGGACAGTGAAAACCAGGTAGACCTTTCAGTGCTGGGAGCTTTCGTGTGGGCGCAATCTCTGGACGTTTCGAATTTGGCAGCCGGGCTCTGCGACAGTCACATAGGCATTGTTGCATCATAACCAACCAAGGCATTTGCAGAGCGGGAATGTCTGTGCGGCAGCGAATGCAGTTCCAAGGGACAGTGAAAACCAGGTATAGCTTTCAGTGCTGGCAGCTTTCGTGTGGGCGCAATCGCTGGACGTTTCGAATTTGGCAGCCGGGCTCTGCCAGAGTCACATAGGAATTGTTGCATCATAACCAACCAAGGAATTTGCAGAGCGTGAATGTCTGTACGGCAGCGAATGCAGTTCCAAGGGACAGTGAAAACCAGGTAGAGCTTGCAGTGCTGGCAGCTTTCGTGTGGGCGCTATCGCTGGACGTTTCGAATTTGGCAGCCGGGCTCTGCGAGTGTCACATAGGCATTGTTGCATCATAACTAACCAAGGCTTTTGCAGAGCGCGAATGTCTGTGCGGCAGCGAATGCAGTTCCAAGGGACAGTGAAAACCAGGTAGACCTTTCAGTACTGGCAGCTTTCGTCTGGGCGCAATCGCGGGACGTTTCGAATTTGGCAGCTGGGCTCTGCCAGAGTCACGTAGGCATTGTTGCATCATAAACAACCAAGGCTTTTGCAGAGCGCGAATGTCTGTGCGGCATCGAATGCAGTTCAAGGGACAGTGAAAACCAGGTAGAGCTTTCATGCTGGCAGCTTTCGTGTGGGCGCAATCGCTGGACGTTTCGAATTTGGAAGCCGGGCTCGGCCAGAGTCACATAGGCATTGTTGCATCATAACCAACCAAAGCTTTTGCAGAGCGTGAATGTCTGTGCGGCAGCGAATGCAGTTCCAAGGGACAGTGAAAACCAGGTAGAGCTTGCAGTGCTGGCAGCTTTCGTGTGGGCGCTATCGCTGGACGTTTCGAATTTGGCAGCCGGGCTCTGCGAGTGTCACATAGGCATTGTTGCATCATAACTAACCAAGGCTTTTGCAGAGTGCGAATGTCTGTGCGGCAGCGAATGCAGTTCCAAGGGACAGTGAAAACCAGGTAGACCGTTCAGTACTGGCAGCTTTCGTCTGGGCGCAATCGCGGGACGTTTCGAATTTGGCAGCCGGGCTCTGCGACAGTCACATAGGCATTGTTGCATCATAACCAACCAAACATCTTGCAGAGAGCGAATGTCTGTGCGGCAGCGAATGCAGTTCCAAGGGACAGTGAAAACCAGGTAGACCTTTCAGTGCTGGGAGCTTTCGTGTGGGCGCAATCGCGGGACGTTTCGAATTTGGCAGCCGGGCTCTGCGACAGTCACATAGGCATTGTTGCATCATAACCAACCAAGGCATTTGCAGAGCGCGAATGTCTGTGCGGCAGCGAATGCAGTTCCAAGGGACAGTGAAAACCAGGTAGAGCTTGCGGTGCTGGCAGCTCTCGTGTGGGCGCTATCGCTGGACGTTTCGAATTTGGCAGCCGGGCTCTGCCAGAGTCACATAGGCATTGTTGCATCATAGCCAACCAAGGCATTTGCAGAGCGCGAATGTCTGTGCGGCAGCGAATGCAGTTCCAAGGGACAGTGAAAACCAGGTAGACCTTTCAGTGCTGGCAGCTTTCGTGTGGGCGCAATCGCTGGACCTTTCGAATTTGGCAGCCGGGCTCTGCCAGAGTCACATAGGAATTGTTGCATCATAACCAACCAAGGAATTTGCAGAGCGTGAATGTCTGTGCGGCAGCGAATGCAGTTCCAAGGGACAGTGAAAACCAGGTAGAGCTTGCAGTGCTGGCAGCTTTCGTGTGGGCGCTATCGCTGGACGTTTCGAATTTGGCAGCCGGGATCTGCGAGTGTCACATAGGTATTGTTGCATCATAACTAACCAAGGCATTTGCAGAGTGCGAATGTCTGTGCGGCAGCGAATGCAGTTCCAAGGGACAGTGAAAACCAGGTAGACCTTTCAGTACTGGCAGCTTTCGTCTGGGCGCAATCACGGGACGTTTCGAATTTGGCAGCCGGGCTCTGCGACAGTCACATAGGCATTGTTGCATCATAACCAACCAAACATCTTGCAGGGAGCGAATGTCTGTGCGGCAGCGAATGCAGTTCCAAGGGACAGTGAAAACCAGGTATAGCTTTCAGTGCTGGCAGCTTTCGTGTGGGCGCAATCGCTGGTCGTTTCGAATTTGGCAGCCGGATTCGGCCAGAGTCACATAGGCATTGTTGCATCATAACCAACCAAAGCTTTTGCATAGCGTGAATGTCTGTGCGGCAGCGAATGCAGTTCCAAGGGACAGTGAAAACCAGGTAGACCTTTCAGTGCTGGGAGCTTTCGTGTGGGCGCAATCTCTGGACGTTTCGAATTTGGCAGCCGGGCTCTGCGACAGTCACATAGGCATTGTTGCATCATAACCAACCAAGGCATTTGCAGAGCGGGAATGTCTGTGCGGCAGCGAATGCAGTTCCAAGGGACAGTGAAAACCAGGTATAGCTTTCAGTGCTGGCAGCTTTCGTGTGGGCGCAATCGCTGGACGTTTCGAATTTGGCAGCCGGGCTCTGCCAGAGTCACATAGGCATTGTTGCATCATAACCAACCAAGGAATTTGCAGAGCGTGAATGTCTGTACGGCAGCGAATGCAGTTCCAAGGGACAGTGAAAACCAGGTAGACCTTTCAGTACTGGCAGCTTTCGTCTGGGCGCAATCGCGGGACGTTTCGAATTTGGCAGCTGGGCTCTGCCAGAGTCACGTAGGCATTGTTGCATCATAAACAACCAAGGCTTTTGCAGAGCGCGAATGTCTGTGCGGCATCGAATGCAGTTCAAGGGACAGTGAAAACCAGGTAGAGCTTTCATGCTGGCAGCTTTCGTGTGGGCGCAATCGCTGGACGTTTCGAATTTGGAAGCCGGGCTCGGCCAGAGTCACATAGGCATTGTTGCATCATAACCAACCAAAGCTTTTGCAGAGCGTGAATGTCTGTGCGGCAGCGAATGCAGTTCCAAGGGACAGTGAAAACCAGGTAGAGCTTGCAGTGCTGGCAGCTTTCGTGTGGGCGCTATCGCTGGACGTTTCGAATTTGGCAGCCGGGCTCTGCGAGTGTCACATAGGCATTGTTGCATCATAACTAACCAAGGCTTTTGCAGAGTGCGAATGTCTGTGCGGCAGCGAATGCAGTTCCAAGGGACAGTGAAAACCAGGTAGACCTTTCAGTACTGGCAGCTTTCGTCTGGGCGCAATCGCGGGACGTTTCGAATTTGGCAGCCGGGCTCTGCGACAGTCACATAGGCATTGTTGCATCATAACCAACCAAACATCTTGCAGAGAGCGAATGTCTGTGCGGCAGCGAATGCAGTTCCAAGGGACAGTGAAAACCAGGTAGACCTTTCAGTGCTGGGAGCTTTCGTGTGGGCGCAATCGCGGGACGTTTCGAATTTGGCAGCCGGGCTCTGCGACAGTCACATAGGCATTGTTGCATCATAACCAACCAAGGCATTTGCAGAGCGCGAATGTCTGTGCGGCAGCGAATGCAGTTCCAAGGGACAGTGAAAACCAGGTAGAGCTTGCAGTGCTGGCAGCTCTCGTGTGGGCGCTGTCGCTGGACGTTTCGAATTTGGCAGCCGGGCTCTGCCAGAGTCACATAGGCATTGTTGCATCATAGCCAACCAAGGCATTTGCAGAGCGCGAATGTCTGTGCGGCAGCGAATGCAGTTCCAAGGGACAGTGAAAACCAGGTAGAGCTTGCAGTGCTGGCAGCTTTCGTGTGGGCGCAATCGCTGGACCTTTCGAATTTGGCAGCTGGGCTCTGCCAGAGTCACATAGGAATTGTTGCATCATAACCAACCAAGGAATTTGCAGAGCGTGAATGTCTGTGCGGCAGCGAATGCAGTTCCAAGGGACAGTGAAAACCAGGTAGAGCTTGCAGTGCTGGCAGCTTTCGTGTGGGCGCTATCGCGGGACGTTTCGAATTTGGCAGCCGGGCTCTGCGAGTGTCACATAGGTATTGTTGCATCATAACTAACCAAGGCTTTTGCAGAGTGCGAATGCCTGTGCGGCAGCGAATGCAGTTCCAAGGGACAGTGAAAACCAGGTAGACCTTTCAGTACTGGCAGCTTCCGTCTGGGCGCAATCGCGGGACGTTTCGAATTTGGCAGCCGGGCTCTGCGACAGTCACATAGGCATTGTTGCATCATAACCAACCAAAGGTATTGCAGAGCGCGAATGTCTGTGCGGCAGCGAATGCAGTTCCAAGGGACAGTGAAAACCAGGTAGAGCTTTCAGTGCTGGCAGCTTTCGTGTGGGCGCAATCGCGGGACGTTTCAAATTTGGCAGCCGGATTCGGCCAGAGTCACATAGGCATTGTTGCATCATAACCAACCAAAGCTTTTGCAGAGCGTGAATGTCTGTGCGGCAGCGAATGCAGTTCCAAGGGACAGTGAAAACCAGGTAGACCTTTCAGTGCTGGGAGCTTTCGTCTGGGCGCAATCGCGGGACGTTTCGAATTTGGCAGCCGGGCTCTGCGACAGTCACATAGGCATTGTTGCATCATAACCAACCAAGGCATTTGCAGAGCGCGAATGTCTGTGCGGCAGCGAATGCAGTTCCAAGGGACAGTGAAAACCAGGTAGAGCTTGCAGTGCTGGCAGCTCTCGTGTGGGCGCTATCGCTGGACGTTTCGAATTTGGCAGCCGGGCTCTGCCAGAGTCACATAGGCATTGTTGCATCATAGCCAACCAAGGCATTTGCAGAGCGCGAATGTCTGTGCGGCAGCGAATGCAGTTCCAAGGGACAGTGAAAACCAGGTAGAGCTTGCAGTGCTGGCAGCTTTCGTGTGGGCGCAATCTCTGGACGTTTCGAATTTGGCAGCCGGGCTCTGCCAGAGTCACATAGGAATTGTTGCATCATAACCAACCAAGGAATTTGCAGAGCGTGAATGTCTGTGCGGCAGCGAATGCAGTTCCAAGGGACAGTGAAAACCAGGTATAGCTTTCAGTGCTGGCAGCTTTCGTGTGGGCGCTATCGCTGGACGTTTCGAATTTGGCAGCCGGGCTCTGCGAGTGTCACATAGGCATTGTTTCATCATAAGTAACCAAGGCTTTTGCAGAGTGCGAATGTCTGTGCGGCAGCGAATGCAGTTCCAAGGGACAGTGAAAACCAGGTAGACCTTTCAGTACTGGCAGCTTTCGTCTGGGCGCAATCGCGGGACGTTTCGAATTTGGCAGCCGGGCTCTGCGACAGTCACATAGGCATTGTTGCATCATAACCAACCAAACATCTTGCAGAGAGCGAATGTCTGTGCGGCAGCGAATGCAGTTCCAAGGGACAGTGAAAACCAGGTAGAGCTTTCAGTGCTGGCAGCTTTCGTGTGGACGCAATCGCTGGACGTTTCGAATTTGGCAGCCGGGCTCTGCCAGAGTCACATAGGCATTGTTGCATCATAACCAACCAAATCTCTGGAAGAGCGCGAATGTCTGTGCGGCAGCGAATGCAGTTCCAAGGGACAGTGAAAACCAGGTAGAGCTTTCAGTGCTGGCAGCTTTCGTGTGGGCGCAATCGCGGGACGTTTCGAATTTGGCAGCCGGGCTCTGCCAGAGTCACATAGGCATTGTTGCATCATAGCCAACCAAGGCATTTGCAGAGCGCGAATGTCTGTGCGGCAGCGAATGCAGTTCCAAGGGACAGTGAAAACCAGGTAGACCTTTCAGTGCTGGCAGCTTTCGTCTGGGCGCAATCGCGGGACGTTTCGAATTTGGCAGCTGGGCTCTGCCAGAGTCACGTAGGCATTGTTGCATCATAAACACTCAACGCTCTTGCAGAGCGCGAATGTCTGTGCGGCAGCGAATGCAGTTCCAAGGGACAGTGAAAACCAGGTAGAGCTTTCAGTGCTGGCAGCTTTCGTGTGGGCGCAATCGCTGGACGTTTCGAATTTGGCAGCCGGGCTCTGCGACAGTCACATAGGCATTGTTGCATCATAACCAACCAAAGGTTTTGCAGAGCGCGAATGTCTGTGCGGCAGCGAATGCAGTTCCTAGGGACAGTGAAAACCAGGTAGAGCTTTCAGTGCTGGCAGCTTTCGTGTGGGCGCAATCGCGGGACGTTTCGAATTTGGCAACCGGGCTCTGCGAGTGTCACATAGGAATTGTTGCATCATAACCAACCAAGGCATTTGCAGAGCGCGAATGTCTGTGCGGCAGCGAATGCAGTTCCAAGGGACAGTGAAAACCAGGTAGAGCTTGCAGTGCTGGCAGCTTTCGTATGGGCGCAATCGCTGGACGTTTCAAATTTGGCAGCCGGATTCGGCCAGAGTCACATAGGCATTGTTGCATCATAACCAACCAAAGCTTTTGCAGAGCGCGAATGTCTGTGCGGCAGCGAATGCAGTTCCAAGGGACAGTGAAAACCAGGTAGACCTTTCAGTGCTGGGAGCTTTCGTGTGGGCGCAATCTCTGGACGTTTCGAATTTGGCAGCCGGGCTCTGCGACAGTCACATAGGCATTGTTGCATCATAACCAACCAAGGCATTTGCAGAGCGCGAATGTCTGTGCGGCAGCGAATGCAGTTCCAAGGGACAGTGAAAACCAGGTAGAGCTTGCAGTGCTGGCAGCTCTCGTGTGGGCGCTATCGCTGGACGTTTCGAATTTGGCAGCCGGGCTCTGCCAGAGTCACATAGGCATTGTTGCATCATAGCCAACCAAGGCATTTGCAGAGCGCGAATGTCTGTGCGGCAGCGAATGCAGTTCCAAGGGACAGTGAAAACCAGGTAGAGCTTGCAGTGCTGGCAGCTTTCGTGTGGGCGCAATCGCTGGACCTTTCGAATTTGGCAGCCGGGCTCTGCCAGAGTCACATAGGAATTGTTGCATCATAACCAACCAAGGAATTTGCAGAGCGTGAATGTCTGTGCGGCAGCGAATGCAGTTCCAAGGGACAGTGAAAACCAGGTAGAGCTTGCAGTGCTGGCAGCTTTCGTGTGGGCGCTATCGCTGGACGTTTCGAATTTGGCAGCCGGGCTCTGCGAGTGTCACATAGGTATTGTTGCATCATAACTAACCAAGGCTTTTGCAGAGTGCGAATGCCTGTGCGGCAGCGAATGCAGTTCCAAGGGACAGTGAAAACCAGGTAGACCTTTCAGTACTGGCAGCTTCCGTCTGGGCGCAATCGCGGGACGTTTCGAATTTGGCAGCCGGGCTCTGCGACAGTCACATAGGCATTGTTGCATCATAACCAACCAAAGGTATTGCAGAGCGCGAATGTCTGTGCGGCAGCGAATGCAGTTCCAAGGGACAGTGAAAACCAGGTAGAGCTTTCAGTGCTGGCAGCTTTCGTGTGGGCGCAATCGCGGGACGTTTCAAATTTGGCAGCCGGATTCGGCCAGAGTCACATAGGCATTGTTGCATCATAACCAACCAAAGCTTTTGCAGAGCGTGAATGTCTGTGCGGCAGCGAATGCAGTTCCAAGGGACAGTGAAAACCAGGTAGACCTTTCAGTGCTGGGAGCTTTCGTCTGGGCGCAATCGCGGGACGTTTCGAATTTGGCAGCCGGGCTCTGCGACAGTCACATAGGCATTGTTGCATCATAACCAACCAAGGCATTTGCAGAGCGCGAATGTCTGTGCGGCAGCGAATGCAGTTCCAAGGGACAGTGAAAACCAGGTAGAGCTTGCAGTGCTGGCAGCTCTCGTGTGGGCGCTATCGCTGGACGTTTCGAATTTGGCAGCCGGGCTCTGCCAGAGTCACATAGGCATTGTTGCATCATAGCCAACCAAGGCATTTGCAGAGCGCGAATGTCTGTGCGGCAGCGAATGCAGTTCCAAGGGACAGTGAAAACCAGGTAGAGCTTGCAGTGCTGGCAGCTTTCGTGTGGGCGCAATCGCTGGACGTTTCGAATTTGGCAGCCGGGCTCTGCCAGAGTCACATAGGAATTGTTGCATCATAACCAACCAAGGAATTTGCAGAGCGTGAATGTCTGTGCGGCAGCGAATGCAGTTCCAAGGGACAGTGAAAACCAGGTAGACCTTTCAGTGCTGGCAGCTTTCGTGTGGGCGCTATCGCTGGACGTTTCGAATTTGGCAGCCGGGCTCTGCGAGAGTCACATAGGCATTGTTTCATCATAAGTAACCAAGGCTTTTGCAGAGTGCGAATGTCTGTGCGGCAGCGAATGCAGTTCCAAGGGACAGTGAAAACCAGGTAGACCTTTCAGTACTGGCAGCTTTCGTCTGGGCGCAATCGCGGGACGTTTCGAATTTGGCAGCCGGGCTCTGCGACAGTCACATAGGCATTGTTGCATCATAACCAACCAAACATCTTGCAGAGAGCGAATGTCTGTGCGGCAGCGAATGCAGTTCCAAGGGACAGTGAAAACCAGGTAGAGCTTTCAGTGCTGGCAGCTTTCGTGTGGACGCAATCGCTGGACGTTTCGAATTTGGCAGCCGGGCTCTGCCAGAGTCACATAGGCATTGTTGCATCATAACCAACCAAAGCTCTGGAAGAGCGCGAATGTCTGTGCGGCAGCGAATGCAGTTCCAAGGGACAGTGAAAACCAGGTAGAGCTTTCAGTGCTGGCAGCTTTCGTGTGGGCGCAATCGCGGGACGTTTCGAATTTGGCAGCCGGGCTCTGCCAGAGTCACATAGGCATTGTTGCATCATAGCCAACCAAGGCATTTGCAGAGCGCGAATGTCTGTGCGGCAGCGAATGCAGTTCCAAGGGACAGTGAAAACCAGGTAGACCTTTCAGTGCTGGCAGCTTTCGTCTGGGCGCAATCGCGGGACGTTTCGAATTTGGCAGCTGGGCTCTGCCAGAGTCACGTAGGCATTGTTGCATCATAAACACTCAACGCTCTTGCAGAGCGCGAATGTCTGTGCGGCAGCGAATGCAGTTCCAAGGGACAGTGAAAACCAGGTAGAGCTTTCAGTGCTGGCAGCTTTCGTGTGGGCGCAATCGCTGGACGTTTCGAATTTGGCAGCCGGGCTCTGCGACAGTCACATAGGCATTGTTGCATCATAACCAACCAAAGGTTTTGCAGAGCGCGAATGTCTGTGCGGCAGCGAATGCAGTTCCAAGGGACAGTGAAAACCAGGTAGAGCTTTCAGTGCTGGCAGCTTTCGTGTGGGCGCAATCGCGGGACGTTTCGAATTTGGCAACCGGGCTCTGCGAGTGTCACATAGGAATTGTTGCATCATAACCAACCAAGGCATTTGCAGAGCGCGAATGTCTGTGCGGCAGCGAATGCAGTTCCAAGGGACAGTGAAAACCAGGTAGAGCTTGCAGTGCTGGCAGCTTTCGTATGGGCGCAATCGCTGGACGTTTCAAATTTGGCAGCCGGATTCGGCCAGAGTCACATAGGCATTGTTGCATCATAACCAACCAAAGCTTTTGCAGAGCGCGAATGTCTGTGCGGCAGCGAATGCAGTTCCAAGGGACAGTGAAAACCAGGTAGACCTTTCAGTGCTGGGAGCTTTCGTGTGGGCGCAATCTCTGGACGTTTCGAATTTGGCAGCCGGGCTCTGCGACAGTCACATAGGCATTGTTGCATCATAACCAACCAAGGCATTTGCAGAGCGCGAATGTCTGTGCGGCAGCGAATGCAGTTCCAAGGGAGAGTGAAAACCAGGTAGAGCTTTCAGTGCTGGCAGCTTTCGTGTGGGCGCAATCGCTGGACGTTTCGAATTTGGAAGCCGGGCTCGGCCAGAGTCACATAGGCATTGTTGCATCATAACCAACCAAAGCTTTTGCATAGCGTGAATGTCTGTGCGGCAGCGAATGCAGTTCCAAGGGACAGTGAAAACCAGGTAGACCTTTCAGTGCTGGGAGCTTTCGTGTGGGCGCAATCTCTGGACGTTTCGAATTTGGCAGCCGGGCTCTGCGACAGTCACATAGGCATTGTTGCATCATAACCAACCAAGGCATTTGCAGAGCGCGAATGTCTGTGCGGCAGCGAATGCAGTTCCAAGGGACAGTGAAAACCAGGTAGAGCTTGCAGTGCTGGCAGCTCTCGTGTGGGCGCTATCGCTGGACGTTTCGAATTTGGCAGCCGGGCTCTGCCAGAGTCACATAGGCATTGTTGCATCATAGCCAACCAAGGCATTTGCAGAGCGCGAATGTCTGTGCGGCAGCAAATGCAGTTCCAAGGGACAGTGAAAACCAGGTAGAGCTTGCAGTGCTGGCAGCTTTCGTGTGGGCGCAATCGCTGGACGTTTCGAATTTGGCAGCCGGGCTCTGCCAGAGTCACATAGGAATTGTTGCATCATAACCAACCAAGGAATTTGCAGAGCGTGAATGTCTGTGCGGCAGCGAATGCAGTTCCAAGGGACAGTGAAAACCAGGTAGAGCTTGCAGTGCTGGCAGCTTTCGTGTGGGCGCTATCGCTGGACGTTTCGAATTTGGCAGCCGGGCTCTGCGAGTGTCACATAGGCATTGTTGCATCATAACTAACCAAGGCTTTTGCAGAGTGCGAATGTCTGTGCGGCAGCGAATGCAGTTCCAAGGGACAGTGAAAACCAGGTAGACCTTTCAGTACTGGCAGCTTTCGTCTGGGCGCAATCGCGGGACGTTTCGAATTTGGCAGCCGGGCTCTGCGACAGTCACATAGGCATTGTTGCATCATAACCAACCAAACATCTTGCAGAGAGCGAATGTCTGTGCGGCAGCGAATGCAGTTCCAAGGGACAGTGAAAACCAGGTAGAGCTTTCAGTGCTGGCAGCTTTCGTGTGGACGCAATCGCTGGACGTTTCGAATTTGGCAGCCGGGCTCTGCGACAGTCACATAGGCATTGTTGCATCATAACCAACCAAAGCTCTGGAAGAGCGCGAATGTCTGTGCGGCAGCGAATGCAGTTCCAAGGGACAGTGAAAACCAGGTAGAGCTTTCAGTGCTGGCAGCTTTCGTGTGGGCGCAATCGCGGGACGTTTCGAATTTGGCAGCCGGGCTCTGCCAGAGTCACATAGGCATTGTTGCATCATAGCCAACCAAGGCATTTGCAGAGCGCGAATGTCTGTGCGGCAGCGAATGCAGTTCCAAGGGACAGTGAAAACCAGGTAGACCTTTCAGTGCTGGCAGCTTTCGTCTGGGCGCCATCGCGGGACGTTTCGAATTTGGCAGCTGGGCTCTGCCAGAGTCACGTAGGCATTGTTGCATCATAAACACTCAACGCTCTTGCAGAGTGCGAATGCCTGTGCGGCAGCGAATGCAGTTCCAAGGGACAGTGAAAACCAGGTAGAGCTTTCAGTGCTGGCAGCTTTCGTGTGGGCGCAATCGCTGGACGTTTCGAATTTGGCAGCCGGGCTCTGCGACAGTCACATAGGCATTGTTGCATCATAACCAACCAAAGGTTTTGCAGAGCGCGAATGTCTGTGCGGCAGCGAATGCAGTTCCAAGGGACAGTGAAAACCAGGTAGAGCTTTCAGTGCTGGCAGCTTTCGTGTGGGCGCAATCGCGGGACGTTTCGAATTTGGCAGCCGGGCTCTGCGAGTGTCACATAGGAATTGTTGCATCATAACCAACCAAGGCATTTGCAGAGCGCGAATGTCTGTGCGGCAGCGAATGCAGTTCAAGGGACAGTGAAAACCAGGTAGAGCTTTCATGCTGGCAGCTTTCGTGTGGGCGCTATCACTGGACGTTTCGAATTTGGCAGCCGGATTCGGCCAGAGTCACATAGGCATTGTTGCATCATAACCAACCAAAGCTCTTGCAGAGCGCAAATGTCTATGCGTCAGCGAATGCATTTCCAAGGGACAGTGAAAACCAGGTAGAGCTTTCAGTGCTGGCAGCTTTCGTGTGGGCGCAATCACTGGACGTTTCGAATTTGGCAGCCGGATTCGGCCAGAGTCACATAGGCATTGTTGCATCATAACCAACCAAAGCTTTTGCAGAGCGCGAATGTCTGTGCGGCAGCGAATGCAGTTCCAAGGGACAGTGAAAACCAGGTAGACCTTTCAGTGCTGGGAGCTTTCGTGTGGGCGCTATCTCTGGACGTTTCGAATTTGGCAGCCGGGATCTGCGAGTGTCACATAGGTATTGTTGCATCATAACTAACCAAGGCTTTTGCAGAGTGCGAATGTCTGTGCGGCAGCGAATGCAGTTCCAAGGGACAGTGAAAACCAGGTAGACCTTTCAGTACTGGCAGCTTTCGTCTGGGCGCAATCGCGGGACGTTTCGAATTTGGCAGCCGGGCTCTGCGACAGTCACATAGGCATTGTTGCATCATAACCAACCAAGGCATTTGCATAGCGTGAATGTCTGTGCGGCAGCGAATGCAGTTCCAAGGGACAGTGAAAACCAGGTAGACCTTTCAGTGCTGGGAGCTTTCGTGTGGGCGCAATCTCTGGACGTTTCGAATTTGGCAGCCGGGCTCTGCGACAGTCACATAGGCATTGTTGCATCATAACCAACCAAGGCATTTGCAGAGCGCGAATGTCTGTGCGGCAGCGAATGCAGTTCCAAGGGACAGTGAAAACCAGGTAGAGCTTGCAGTGCTGGCAGCTTTCGTGTGGGCGCAATCGCTGGACGTTTCGAATTTGGCAGCCGGGCTCTGCCAGAGTCACATAGGAATTGTTGCATCATAACCAACCAAGGAATTTGCAGAGCGTGAATGTCTGTGCGGCAGCGAATGCAGTTCCAAGGGACAGTGAAAACCAGGTAGAGCTTTCAGTGCTGGCAGCTTTCGTGTGGGCGCTATCGCTGGACGTTTCGAATTTGGCAGCCGGGCTCTGCGAGTGTCACATAGGTATTGTTGCATCATAACTAACCAAGGCATTTGCAGAGTGCGAATGTCTGTGCGGCAGCGAATGCAGTTCCAAGGGACAGTGAAAACCAGGTAGACCTTTCAGTACTGGCAGCTTTCGTCTGGGCGCAATCGCGGGACGTTTCGAATTAGGCAGCCGGGCTCTGCGACAGTCTCATAGGCATTGTTGCATCATAACCAACCAAACATCTTGCAGAGACCGAATGTCTGTGCGGCAGCGAATGCAGTTCCAAGGGACAGTGAAAACCAGGTATAGCTTTCAGTGCTGGCAGCTTTCGTGTGGGCGCAATCGCTGGACGTTTCGAATTTGGCAGCCGGGCTCCGCGACAGTCACATAGGCATTGTTGCATCATAACCAACCAAGGCATTTGCAGAGCGGGAATGTCTGTGCGGCAGCGAATGCAGTTCCAAGGGACAGTGAAAACCAGGTAGAGCTTTCATGCTGGCAGCTTTCGTGTGGGCGCAATCGCTGGACGTTTCGAATTTGGCAGCCGGGCTCTGCGACAGTCACATAGGCATTGTTGCATCATAACCAACCAAAGGTCTTGCAGAGCGCAAATGTCTGTGCGGCAGCGAATGCAGTTCCAAGGGACAGTGAAAACCAGGTATAGCTTTCAGTGCTGGCAGCTTTCGTGTGGGCGCAATCGCTGGACGTTTCGAATTTGGCAGCCGGGCTCTGCCAGAGTCACATAGGAATTGTTGCATCATAACCAACCAAGGAATTTGCAGAGCGTGAATGTCTGTACGGCAGCGAATGCAGTTCCAAGGGACAGTGAAAACCAGGTAGAGCTTGCAGTGCTGGCAGCTTTCGTGTGGGCGCTATCGCTGGAGGTTTCGAATTTGGCAGCCGGGCTCTGCGAGTGTCACATAGGCATTGTTGCATCATAACTAACCAAGGCTTTTGCAGAGCGCGAATGTCTGTGCGGCAGCGAATGCAGTTCCAAGGGACAGTGAAAACCAGGTAGACCTTTCAGTACTGGCAGCTTTCGTCTGGGCGCAATCGCGGGACGTTTCGAATTTGGCAGCTGGGCTCTGCCAGAGTCACGTAGGCATTGTTGCATCATAAACAACCAAGGCTTTTGCAGAGCGCGAATGTCTGTGCGGCATCGAATGCAGTTCAAGGGACAGTGAAAACCAGGTAGAGCTTTCATGCTGGCAGCTTTCGTGTGGGCGCAATCGCTGGACGTTTCGAATTTGGAAGCCGGGCTCGGCCAGAGTCACATAGGCATTGTTGCATCATAACCAACCAAAGCTTTTGCATAGCGTGAATGTCTGTGCGGCAGCGAATGCAGTTCCAAGGGACAGTGAAAACCAGGTAGACCTTTCAGTGCTGGGAGCTTTCGTGTGGGCGCAATCGCGGGACGTTTCGAATTTGGCAGCCGGGCTCTGCGACAGTCACATAGGCATTGTTGCATCATAACCAACCAAGGCATTTGCAGAGCGCGAATGTCTGTGCGGCAGCGAATGCAGTTCCAAGGGACAGTGAAAACCAGGTAGAGCTTGCAGTGCTGGCAGCTCTCGTGTGGGCGCTATCGCTGGACGTTTCGAATTTGGCAACCGGGCTCTGCCAGAGTCACATAGGCATTGTTGCATCATAGCCAACCAAGGCATTTGCAGAGCGCGAATGTCTGTGCGGCAGCGAATGCAGTTCCAAGGGACAGTGAAAACCAGGTAGAGCTTTCAGTGCTGGCAGCTTTCGTGTGGGCGCAATCGCGGGACGTTTCGAATTTGGCAGCCGGGCTCTGCCAGAGTCACATAGGCATTGTTGCATCATAGCCAACCAAGGCATTTGCAGAGCGCGAATGTCTGTGCGGCAGCGAATGCAGTTCCAAGGGACAGTGAAAACCAGGTAGACCTTTCAGTGCTGGCAGCTTTCGTCTGGGCGCAATCGCGGGACGTTTCGAATTTGGCAGCTGGGCTCTGCCAGAGTCACGTAGGCATTGTTGCATCATAAACACTCAACGCTCTTGCAGAGCGCGAATGTCTGTGCGGCAGCGAATGCAGTTCCAAGGGACAGTGAAAACCAGGTAGAGCTTTCAGTGCTGGCAGCTTTCGTGTGGGCGCAATCGCTGGACGTTTCGAATTTGGCAGCCGGGCTCTGCGACAGTCACATAGGCATTGTTGCATCATAACCAACCAAAGGTTTTGCAGAGCGCGAATGTCTGTGCGGCAGCGAATGCAGTTCCAAGGGACAGTGAAAACCAGGTAGAGCTTTCAGTGCTGGCAGCTTTCGTGTGGGCGCAATCGCGGGACGTTTCGAATTTGGCAGCCGGGCTCTGCGAGTGTCACATAGGAATTGTTGCATCATAACCAACCAAGGCATTTGCAGAGCGCGAATGTCTGTGCGGCAGCGAATGCAGTTCAAGGGACAGTGAAAACCAGGTAGAGCTTTCATGCTGGCAGCTTTCGTGTGGGCGCTGTCGCTGGACGTTTCGAATTTGGCAGCCGGATTCGGCCAGAGTCACATAGGCATTGTTGCATCATAACCAACCAAAGCTCTTGCAGAGCGCAAATGTCTATGCGTCAGCGAATGCATTTCCAAGGGACAGTGAAAACCAGGTAGACCTTTCAGTGCTGGCAGCTTTCGTGTGGGCGCAATCACTGGACGTTTCGAATTTGGCAGCCGGGCTCTGCGACAGTCACATAGGCATTGTTGCATCATAACCAACCAAACATCTTGCAGAGAGCGAATGTCTGTGCGGCAGCGAATGCAGTTCCAAGGGACAGTGAAAACCAGGTAGAGCTTGCAGTGCTGGCAGCTTTCGTGTGGGCGCAATCGCTGGACGTTTCGAATTTGGCAGCCGGATTCGGCCAGAGTCACATAGGTATTGTTGCATCATAACCAACCAAAGCTTTTGCATAGCGTGAATGTCTGTGCGGCAGCGAATGCAGTTCCAAGGGACAGTGAAAACCAGGTAGACCTTTCAGTGCTGGGAGCTTTCGTGTGGGCGCAATCTCTGGACGTTTCGAATTTGGCAGCCGGGCTCTGCGACAGTCACATAGGCATTGTTGCATCATAACCAACCAAGGCATTTGCAGAGCGCGAATGTCTGTGCGGCAGCGAATGCAGTTCCAAGGGACAGTGAAAACCAGGTAGAGCTTTCATGCTGGCAGCTTTCGTGTGGGCGCAATCGCTGGACGTTTCGAATTTGGCAGCCGGGCTCTGCGACAGTCACATAGGCATTGTTGCATCATAACCAACCAAAGCTCTTGCAGAGCGCAAATGTCTGTGCGGCAGCGAATGCAGTTCCAAGGGACAGTGAAAACCAGGTATAGCTTTCAGTGCTGGCAGCTTTCGTGTGGGCGCAATCGCTGGACGTTTCGAATTTGGCAGCCGGATTCGGCCAGAGTCACATAGGCATTGTTGCATCATAACCAACCAAAGCTTTTGCATAGCGTGAATGTCTGTGCGGCAGCGAATGCAGTTCCAAGGGACAGTGAAAACCAGGTAGACCTTTCAGTACTGGGAGCTTTCGTGTGGGCGCAATCTCTGGACGTTTCGAATTTGGCAGCCGGGCTCTGCCAGAGTCACATAGGAATTGTTGCATCATAACCAACCAAGGAATTTGCAGAGCGTGAATGTCTGTACGGCAGCGAATGCAGTTCCAAGGGACAGTGAAAACCAGGTAGAGCTTTCAGTGCTGGCAGCTTTCGTGTGGGCGCTATCACTGGACGTTTCGAATTTGGCAGCCGGGCTCTGCGAGTGTCACATAGGCATTGTTGCATCATAACTAACCAAGGCTTTTGCAGAGCGCGAATGTCTGTGCGGCAGCGAATGCAGTTCCAAGGGACAGTGAAAACCAGGTAGACCTTTCAGTACAGGCAGCTTTCGTCTGGGCGCAATCGCGGGACGTTTCGAATTTGGCAGCTGGGCTCTGCCAGAGTCACGTAGGCATTGTTGCATCATAAACAACCAAGGCTTTTGCAGAGCGCGAATGTCTGTGCGGCATCGAATGCAGTTCAAGGGACAGTGAAAACCAGGTAGAGCTTTCATGCTGGCAGCTTTCGTGTGGGCGCTATCACTGGACGTTTCGAATTTGGCAGCCGGGCTCTGCGACAGTCACATAGGCATTGTTGCATCATAACCAACCAAGGCATTTGCAGAGCGCGAATGTCTGTGCGGCAGCGAATGCAGTTCCAAGGGACAGTGAAAACCAGGTAGAGCTTGCAGTGCTGGCAGCTCTCGTGTGGGCGCTATCGCTGGACGTTTCGAATTTGGCAGCCGGGCTCTGCCAGAGTCACATAGGCATTGTTGCATCATAGCCAACCAAGGCATTTGCAGAGCGCGAATGTCGGTGCGGCAGCGAATGCAGTTCCAAGGGACAGTGAAAACCAGGTAGAGCTTTCAGTGCTGGCAGCTTTCGTGTGGGCGCAATCGCGGGACGTTTCGAATTTGGCAGCCGGGCTCTGCCAGAGTCACATAGGCATTGTTGCATCATAACCAACCAAAGCTCTTGCAGAGCGCAAATGGCTATGCGTCAGCGAATGCATTTCCAAGGGACAGTGAAAACCAGGTAGAGCTTTCAGTGCTGGCAGCTTTCGTGTGAGCGCAATCACTGGACGTTTCGAATTTGGCAGCCGGATTCGGCCAGAGTCACATAGGCATTGTTGCATCATAACCAACCAAAGCTTTTGCAGAGCGCGAATGTCTGTGCGGCAGCGAATGCAGTTCCAAGGGACAGTGAAAACCAGGTAGACATTTCAGTGCTGGGAGCTTTCGTGTGGGCGCTATCTCTGGACGTTTCGAATTTGGCAGCCGGGCTCTGCGAGTGTCACATAGGTATTGTTGCATCATAACTAACCAAGGCTTTTGCAGAGTGCGAATGTCTGTGCGGCAGCGAATGCAGTTCCAAGGGACAGTGAAAACCAGGTAGACCTTTCAGTGCTGGCAGCTTTCGTGTGGGCGCAATCGCTGGACGTTTCGAATTTGGCAGCCGGGCTCTGCGACAGTCACATAGGCATTGTTGCATCATAACCAACCAAAGGTTTTGCAGAGCGCGAATGTCTGTGCGGCAGCGAATGCAGTTCCAAGGGACAGTGAAAACCAGGTAGAGCTTTCAGTGCTGGCAGCTTTCGTGTGGGCGCAATCGCGGGACGTTTCGAATTTGGCAGCCGGGCTCTGCGAGTGTCACATAGGAATTGTTGCATCATAACCAACCAAGGCATTTGCAGAGCGCGAATGTCTGTGCGGCAGCGAATGCAGTTCAAGGGACAGTGAAAACCAGGTAGAGCTTTCATGCTGGCAGCTTTCGTGTGGGCGCTGTCGCTGGACGTTTCGAATTTGGCAGCCGGATTCGGCCAGAGTCACATAGGCATTGTTGCATCATAACCAACCAAAGCTCTTGCAGAGCGCAAATGTCTATGCGTCAGCGAATGCATTTCCAAGGGACAGTGAAAACCAGGTAGAGCTTTCAGTGCTGGCAGCTTTCGTGTGGGCGCAATCACTGACGTTTCGAATTTGGCAGCCGGATTCGGCCAGAGTCACATAGGCATTGTTGCATCATAACCAACCAAAGCTTTTGCAGAGCGCGAATGTCTGTGCGGCAGCGAATGCAGTTCCAAGGGACAGTGAAAACCAGGTAGACCTTTCAGTGCTGGCAGCTTTCGTGTGGGCGCTATCTCTGGACGTTTCGAATTTGGCAGCCGGGCTCTGCGACAGTCACATAGGCATTGTTGCATCATAACCAACCAAAGGTCTTGCAGAGCGCAAATGTCTGTGCGGCAGCGAATGCAGTTCCAAGGGACAGTGAAAACCAGGTATAGCTTTCAGTGCTGGCAGCTTTCGTGTGGGCGCAATCGCTGGACGTTTCGAATTTGGCAGCCGGGCTCTGCCAGAGTCACATAGGAATTGTTGCATCATAACCAACCAAGGAATTTGCAGAGCGTGAATGTCTGTACGGCAGCGAATGCAGTTCCAAGGGACAGTGAAAACCAGGTAGAGCTTGCAGTGCTGGCAGCTTTCGTGTGGGCGCTATCGCTGGACGTTTCGAATTTGGCAGCCGGTCTCTGCGAGTGTCACATAGGCATTGTTGCATCATAACTAACCAAGGCTTTTGCAGAGCGCAAATGTCTGTGCGGCAGCGAATGCAGTTCCAAGGGACAGTGAAAACCAGGTAGACCTTTCAGTACTGGCAGCTTTCGTCTGGGCGCAATCGCGGGACGTTTCGAATTTGGCAGCTGGGCTCTGCCAGAGTCACGTAGGCATTGTTGCATCATAAACAACCAAGGCTTTTGCAGAGCGCGAATGTCTGTGCGGCATCGAATGCAGTTCAAGGGACAGTGAAAACCAGGTAGAGCTTTCATGCTGGCAGCTTTCGTGTGGGCGCAATCGCTGGACGTTTCGAATTTGGAAGCCGGGCTCGGCCAGAGTCACATAGGCATTGTTGCATCATAACCAACCAAAGCTTTTGCATAGCGTGAATGTCTGTGCGGCAGCGAATGCAGTTCCAAGGGACAGTGAAAACCAGGTAGACCTTTCAGTGCTGGGAGCTTTCGTGTGGGCGCAATCGCGGGACGTTTCGAATTTGGCAGCCGGGCTCTGCGACAGTCACATAGGCATTGTTGCATCATAACCAACCAAGGCATTTGCAGAGCGCGAATGTCTGTGCGGCAGCGAATGCAGTTCCAAGGGACAGTGAAAACCAGGTAGAGCTTGCAGTGCTGGCAGCTCTCGTGTGGGCGCTATCGCTGGACGTTTCGAATTTGGCAACCGGGCTCTGCCAGAGTCACATAGGCATTGTTGCATCATAGCCAACCAAGGCATTTGCAGAGCGCGAATGTCTGTGCGGCAGCGAATGCAGTTCCAAGGGACAGTGAAAACCAGGTAGAGCTTTCAGTGCTGGCAGCTTTCGTGTGGGCGCAATCGCGGGACGTTTCGAATTTGGCAGCCGGGCTCTGCCAGAGTCACATAGGCATTGTTGCATCATAGCCAACCAAGGCATTTGCAGAGCGCGAATGTCTGTGCGGCAGCGAATGCAGTTCCAAGGGACAGTGAAAACCAGGTAGACCTTTCAGTGCTGGCAGCTTTCGTCTGGGCGCAATCGCGGGACGTTTCGAATTTGGCAGCTGGGCTCTGCCAGAGTCACGTAGGCATTGTTGCATCATAAACACTCAACGCTCTTGCAGAGCGCGAATGTCTGTGCGGCAGCGAATGCAGTTCCAAGGGACAGTGAAAACCAGGTAGAGCTTTCAGTGCTGGCAGCTTTCGTGTGGGCGCAATCGCTGGACGTTTCGAATTTGGCAGCCGGGCTCTGCGACAGTCACATAGGCATTGTTGCATCATAACCAACCAAAGGTTTTGCAGAGCGCGAATGTCTGTGCGGCAGCGAATGCAGTTCCAAGGGACAGTGAAAACCAGGTAGAGCTTGCAGTGCTGGCAGCTTTCGTGTGGGCGCAATCGCTGGACGTTTCGAATTTGGCAGCCGGGCTCTGCGAGTGTCACATAGGAATTGTTGCATCATAACCAACCAAGGCATTTGCAGAGCGCGAATGTCTGTGCGGCAGCGAATGCAGTTCAAGGGACAGTGAAAACCAGGTAGAGCTTTCATGCTGGCAGCTTTCGTGTGGGCGCTGTCGCTGGACGTTTCGAATTTGGCAGCCGGATTCGGCCAGAGTCACATAGGCATTGTTGCATCATAACCAACCAAAGCTCTTGCAGAGCGCAAATGTCTATGCGTCAGCGAATGCATTTCCAAGGGACAGTGAAAACCAGGTAGACCTTTCAGTGCTGGCAGCTTTCGTGTGGGCGCAATCACTGGACGTTTCGAATTTGGCAGCCGGATACGGCCAGAGTCACATAGGCATTGTTGCATCATAACCAACCAAAGCTTTTGCAGAGCGCGAATGTCTGTGCGGCAGCGAATGCAGTTCCAAGGGACAGTGAAAACCAGGTAGACCTTTCAGTGCTGGGAGCTTTCGTGTGGGCGCTATCTCTGGACGTTTCGAATTTGGCAGCCGGGCTCTGCGAGTGTCACATAGGTATTGTTGCATCATAACTAACCAAGGCTTTTGCAGAGTGCGAATGTCTGTGCGGCAGCGAATGCAGTTCCAAGGGACAGTGAAAACCAGGTAGACCTTTCAGTACTGGCAGCTTTCGTCTGGGCGCAATCGCGGGACGTTTCGAATTTGGCAGCCGGGCTCTGCGACAGTCACATAGGCATTGTTGCATCATAACCAACCAAACATCTTGCAGAGAGCGAATGTCTGTGCGGCAGCGAATGCAGTTCCAAGGGACAGTGAAAACCAGGTATAGCTTTCAGTGCTGGCAGCTTTCGTGTGGGCGCAATCGCTGGACGTTTCGAATTTGGCAGCCGGATTCGGCCAGAGTCACATAGGCATTGTTGCATCATAACCAACCAAAGCTTTTGCATAGCGTGAATGTCTGTGCGGCAGCGAATGCAGTTCCAAGGGACAGTGAAAACCAGGTAGACCTTTCAGTGCTGGGAGCTTTCGTGTGGGCGCAATCTCTGGACGTTTCGAATTTGGCAGCCGGGCTCTGCGACAGTCACATAGGCATTGTTGCATCATAACCAACCAAGGCATTTGCAGAGCGCGAATGTCTGTGCGGCAGCGAATGCAGTTCCAAGGGACAGTGAAAACCAGGTAGAGCTTTCATGCTGGCAGCTTTCGTGTGGGCGCAATCGCTGGACGTTTCGAATTTGGCAGCCGGGCTCTGCGACAGTCACATAGGCATTGTTGCATCATAACCAACCAAAGCTCTTGCAGAGCGCAAATGTCTGTGCGGCAGCGAATGCAGTTCCAAGGGACAGTGAAAACCAGGTATAGCTTTCAGTGCTGGCAGCTTTCGTGTGGGCGCAATCGCTGGACGTTTCGAATTTGGCAGCCGGATTCGGCCAGAGTCACATAGGCATTGTTGCATCATAACCAACCAAAGCTTTTGCATAGCGTGAATGTCTGTGCGGCAGCGAATGCAGTTCCAAGGGACAGTGAAAACCAGGTAGACCTTTCAGTACTGGGAGCTTTCGTGTGGGCGCAATCGCTGGACGTTTCGAATTTGGCAGCCGGGCTCTGCCAGAGTCACATAGGAATTGTTGCATCATAACCAACCAAGGAATTTGCAGAGCGTGAATGTCTGTACGGCAGCGAATGCAGTTCCAAGGGACAGTGAAAACCAGGTAGAGCTTTCAGTGCTGGCAGTTTTCGTGTGGGCGCTATCACTGGACGTTTCGAATTTGGCAGCCGGGCTCTGCGAGTGTCACATAGGCATTGTTGCATCATAACTAACCAAGGCTTTTGCAGAGCGCGAATGTCTGTGCGGCAGCGAATGCAGTTCCAAGGGACAGTGAAAACCAGGTAGACCTTTCAGTACAGGCAGCTTTTGTCTGGGCGCAATCGCGGGACGTTTCGAATTTGGCAGCTGGGCTCTGCCAGAGTCACGTAGGCATTGTTGCATCATAAACAACCAAGGCTTTTGCAGAGCGCGAATGTCTGTGCGGCATCGAATGCAGTTCAAGGGACAGTGAAAACCAGGTAGAGCTTTCATGCTGGCAGCTTTCGTGTGGGCGCTATCACTGGACGTTTCGAATTTGGCAGCCGGGCTCTGCGACAGTCACATAGGCATTGTTGCATCATAACCAACCAAGGCATTTGCAGAGCGCGAATGTCTGTGCGGCAGCGAATGCAGTTCCAAGGGACAGTGAAAACCAGGTAGAGCTTGCAGTGCTGGCAGCTCTCGTGTGGGCGCTATCGCTGGACGTTTCGAATTTGGCAGCCGGGCTCTGCCAGAGTCACATAGGCATTGTTGCATCATAGCCAACCAAGGCATTTGCAGAGCGCGAATGTCTGTGCGGCAGCGAATGCAGTTCCAAGGGACAGTGAAAACCAGGTAGAGCTTTCAGTGCTGGCAGCTTTCGTGTGGGCGCAATCGCGGGACGTTTCGAATTTGGCAGCCGGGCTCTGCCAGAGTCACATAGGCATTGTTGCATCATAACCAACCAAAGCTCTTGCAGAGCGCAAATGGCTATGCGTCAGCGAATGCATTTCCAAGGGACAGTGAAAACCAGGTAGAGCTTTCAGTGCTGGCAGCTTTCGTGTGAGCGCAATCACTGGACGTTTCGAATTTGGCAGCCGGATTCGGCCAGAGTCACATAGGCATTGTTGCATCATAACCAACCAAAGCTTTTGCAGAGCGCGAATGTCTGTGCGGCAGCGAATGCAGTTCCAAGGGACAGTGAAAACCAGGTAGACATTTCAGTGCTGGGAGCTTTCGTGTGGGCGCTATCTCTGGACGTTTCGAATTTGGCAGCCGGGCTCTGCGAGTGTCACATAGGTATTGTTGCATCATAACTAACCAAGGCTTTTGCAGAGTGCGAATGTCTGTGCGGCAGCGAATGCAGTTCCAAGGGACAGTGAAAACCAGGTAGACCTTTCAGTGCTGGCAGCTTTCGTGTGGGCGCAATCGCTGGACGTTTCGAATTTGGCAGCCGGGCTCTGCGACAGTCACATAGGCATTGTTGCATCATAACCAACCAAAGGTTTTGCAGAGCGCGAATGTCTGTGCGGCAGCGAATGCAGTTCCAAGGGACAGTGAAAACCAGGTAGAGCTTTCAGTGCTGGCAGCTTTCGTGTGGGCGCAATCGCGGGACGTTTCGAATTTGGCAGCCGGGCTCTGCGAGTGTCACATAGGAATTGTTGCATCATAACCAACCAAGGCATTTGCAGAGCGCGAATGTCTGTGCGGCAGCGAATGCAGTTCAAGGGACAGTGAAAACCAGGTAGAGCTTTCATGCTGGCAGCTTTCGTGTGGGCGCTGTCGCTGGACGTTTCGAATTTGGCAGCCGGATTCGGCCAGAGTCACATAGGCATTGTTGCATCATAAGCAACCAAAGCTCTTGCAGAGCGCAAATGTCTATGCGTCAGCGAATGCATTTCCAAGGGACAGTGAAAACCAGGTAGAGCTTTCAGTGCTGGCAGCTTTCGTGTGGGCGCAATCACTGGACGTTTCGAATTTGGCAGCCGGATTCGGCCAGAGTCACATAGGCATTGTTGCATCATAACCAACCAAAGCTTTTGCAGAGCGCGAATGTCTGTGCGGCAGCGAATGCAGTTCCAAGGGACAGTGAAAACCAGGTAGACCTTTCAGTGCTGGGAGCTTTCGTGTGGGCGCTATCTCTGGACGTTTCGAATTTGGCAGCCGGGCTCTGCGAGTGTCACATAGGTATTGTTGCATCATAACTAACCAAGGCTTTTGCAGAGTGCGAATGTCTGTGCGGCAGCGAATGCAGTTCCAAGGGACAGTGAAAACCAGGTAGACCTTTCAGTACTGGCAGCTTTCGTCTGGGCGCAATCGCGGGACGTTTCGAATTTGGCAGCCGGGCTCTGCGACAGTCACATAGGCATTGTTGCATCATAACCAACCAAACATCTTGCAGAGAGCGAATGTCTGTGCGGCAGCGAATGCAGTTCCAAGGGACAGTGAAAACCAGGTATAGCTTTCAGTGCTGGCAGCTTTCGTGTGGGCGCAATCGCTGGACGTTTCGAATTTGGCAGCCGGATTCGGCCAGAGTCACATAGGCATTGTTGCATCATAACCAACCAAAGCTTTTGCATAGCGTGAATGTCTGTGCGGCAGCGAATGCAGTTCCAAGGGACAGTGAAAACCAGGTAGACCTTTCAGTGCTGGGAGCTTTCGTGTGGGCGCAATCTCTGGACGTTTCGAATTTGGCAGCCGGGCTCTGCGACAGTCACATAGGCATTGTTGCATCATAACCAACCAAGGCATTTGCAGAGCGCGAATGTCTGTGCGGCAGCGAATGCAGTTCCAAGGGACAGTGAAAACCAGGTAGAGCTTTCAGTGCTGGCAGCTTTCGTGTGGGCGCAATCGCGGGACGTTTCGAATTTGGCAGCCGGGCTCTGCCAGAGTCACATAGGCATTGTTGCATCATAACCAACCAAAGCTCTTGCAGAGCGCAAATGGCTATGCGTCAGCGAATGCATTTCCAAGGGACAGTGAAAACCAGGTAGAGCTTTCAGTGCTGGCAGCTTTCGTGTGGGCGCAATCACTGGACGTTTCGAATTTGGCAGCCGGATTCGGCCAGAGTCACATAGGCATTGTTGCATCATAACCAACCAAAGCTTTTGCAGAGCGCGAATGTCTGTGCGGCAGCGAATGCAGTTCCAAGGGACAGTGAAAACCAGGTAGACATTTCAGTGCTGGGAGCTTTCGTGTGGGCGCTATCTCTGGACGTTTCGAATTTGGCAGCCGGGCTCTGCGAGTGTCACATAGGTATTGTTGCATCATAACTAACCAAGGCTTTTGCAGAGTGCGAATGTCTGTGCGGCAGCGAATGCAGTTCCAAGGGACAGTGAAAACCAGGTAGACCTTTCAGTGCTGGCAGCTTTCGTGTGGGCGCAATCGCTGGACGTTTCGAATTTGGCAGCCGGGCTCTGCGACAGTCACATAGGCATTGTTGCATCATAACCAACCAAAGGTTTTGCAGAGCGCGAATGTCTGTGCGGCAGCGAATGCAGTTCCAAGGGACAGTGAAAACCAGGTAGAGCTTTCAGTGCTGGCAGCTTTCGTGTGGGCGCAATCGCGGGACGTTTCGAATTTGGCAGCCGGGCTCTGCGAGTGTCACATAGGAATTGTTGCATCATAACCAACCAAGGCATTTGCAGAGCGCGAATGTCTGTGCGGCATCGAATGCAGTTCAAGGGACAGTGAAAACCAGGTAGAGCTTTCATGCTGGCAGCTTTCGTGTGGGCGCTATCACTGGACGTTTCGAATTTGGCAGCCGGGCTCTGCGACAGTCACATAGGCATTGTTGCATCATAACCAACCAAGGCATTTGCAGAGCGCGAATGGCTGTGCGGCAGCGAATGCAGTTCCAAGGGACAGTGAAAACCAGGTAGAGCTTGCAGTGCTGGCAGCTCTCGTGTGGGCGCAATCGCTGGACGTTTCGAATTTGGCAGCCGGGCTCTGCCAGAGTCACATAGGCATTGTTGCATCATAGCCAACCAAGGCATTTGCAGAGCGCGAATGTCTGTGCGGCAGCGAATGCAGTTCCAAGGGACAGTGAAAACCAGGTAGAGCTTTCAGTGCTGGCAGCTTTCGTGTGGGCGCAATCGCGGGACGTTTCGAATTTGGCAGCCGGGCTCTGCCAGAGTCACATAGGCATTGTTGCATCATAACCAACCAAAGCTCTTGCAGAGCGCAAATGGCTATGCGTCAGCGAATGCATTTCCAAGGGACAGTGAAAACCAGGTAGAGCTTTCAGTGCTGGCAGCTTTCGTGTGAGCGCAATCACTGGACGTTTCGAATTTGGCAGCCGGATTCGGCCAGAGTCACATAGGCATTGTTGCATCATAACCAACCAAAGCTTTTGCAGAGCGCGAATGTCTGTGCGGCAGCGAATGCAGTTCCAAGGGACAGTGAAAACCAGGTAGACATTTCAGTGCTGGGAGCTTTCGTGTGGGCGCTATCTCTGGACGTTTCGAATTTGGCAGCCGGGCTCTGCGAGTGTCACATAGGTATTGTTGCATCATAACTAACCAAGGCTTTTGCAGAGTGCGAATGTCTGTGCGGCAGCGAATGCAGTTCCAAGGGACAGTGAAAACCAGGTAGACCTTTCAGTGCTGGCAGCTTTCGTGTGGGCGCAATCGCTGGACGTTTCGAATTTGGCAGCCGGGCTCTGCGACAGTCACATAGGCATTGTTGCATCATAACCAACCAAAGGTTTTGCAGAGCGCGAATGTCTGTGCGGCAGCGAATGCAGTTCCAAGGGACAGTGAAAACCAGGTAGAGCTTTCAGTGCTGGCAGCTTTCGTGTGGGCGCAATCGCGGGACGTTTCGAATTTGGCAGCCGGGCTCTGCGAGTGTCACATAGGAATTGTTGCATCATAACCAACCAAGGCACTTGCAGAGCGCGAATGTCTGTGCGGCAGCGAATGCAGTTCAAGGGACAGTGAAAACCAGGTAGAGCTTTCATGCTGGCAGCTTTCGTGTGGGCGCTGTCGCTGCACGTTTCGAATTTGGCAGCCGGATTCGGCCAGAGTCACATAGGCATTGTTGCATCATAACCAACCAAAGCTCTTGCAGAGCGCAAATGTCTATGCGTCAGCGAATGCATTTCCAAGGGACAGTGAAAACCAGGTAGAGCTTTCAGTGCTGGCAGCTTTCGTGTGGGCGCAATCACTGGACGTTTCGAATTTGGCAGCCGGATTCGGCCAGAGTCACATAGGCATTGTTGCATCATAACCAACCAAAGCTTTTGCAGAGCGCGAATGTCTGTGCGGCAGCGAATGCAGTTCCAAGGGACAGTGAAAACCAGGTAGACCTTTCAGTGCTGGCAGCTTTCGTGTGGGCGCTATCTCTGGACGTTTCGAATTTGGCAGCCGGGCTCTGCGACAGTCACATAGGCATTGTTGCATCATAACCAACCAAAGGTCTTGCAGAGCGCAAATGTCTGTGCGGCAGCGAATGCAGTTCCAAGGGACAGTGAAAACCAGGTATAGCTTTCAGTGCTGGCAGCTTTCGTGTGGGCGCAATCGCTGGACGTTTCGAATTTGGCAGCCGGGCTCTGCCAGAGTCACATAGGAATTGTTGCATCATAACCAACCAAGGAATTTGCAGAGCGTGAATGTCTGTACGGCAGCGAATGCAGTTCCAAGGGACAGTGAAAACCAGGTATAGCTTGCAGTGCTGGCAGCTTTCGTGTGGGCGCTATCGCTGGACGTTTCGAATTTGGCAGCCGGTCTCTGCGAGTGTCACATAGGCATTGTTGCATCATAACTAACCAAGGCTTTTGCAGAGCGCAAATGTCTGTGCGGCAGCGAATGCAGTTCCAAGGGACAGTGAAAACCAGGTAGACCTTTCAGTACTGGCAGCTTTCGTCTGGGCGCAATCGCGGGACGTTTCGAATTTGGCAGCTGGGCTCTGCCAGAGTCACGTAGGCATTGTTGCATCATAAACAACCAAGGCTTTTGCAGAGCGCGAATGTCTGTGCGGCATCGAATGCAGTTCAAGGGACAGTGAAAACCAGGTAGAGCTTTCATGCTGGCAGCTTTCGTGTGGGCGCAATCGCTGGACGTTTCGAATTTGGAAGCCGGGCTCGGCCAGAGTCACATAGGCATTGTTGCATCATAACCAACCAAAGCTTTTGCATAGCGTGAATGTCTGTGCGGCAGCGAATGCAGTTCCAAGGGACAGTGAAAACCAGGTAGACCTTTCAGTGCTGGGAGCTTTCGTGTGGGCGCAATCGCGGGACGTTTCGAATTTGGCAGCCGGGCTCTGCGACAGTCACATAGGCATTGTTGCATCATAACCAACCAAGGCATTTGCAGAGCGCGAATGTCTGTGCGGCAGCGAATGCAGTTCCAAGGGACAGTGAAAACCAGGTAGAGCTTGCAGTGCTGGCAGCTCTCGTGTGGGCGCTATCGCTGGAAGTTTCGAATTTGGCAACCGGGCTCTGCCAGAGTCACATAGGCATTGTTGCATCATAGCCAACCAAGGCATTTGCAGAGCGCGAATGTCTGTGCGGCAGCGAATGCAGTTCCAAGGGACAGTGAAAACCAGGTAGAGCTTTCAGTGCTGGCAGCTTTCGTGTGGGCGCAATCGCGGGACGTTTCGAATTTGGCAGCCGGGCTCTGCCAGAGTCACATAGGCATTGTTGCATCATAGCCAACCAAGGCATTTGCAGAGCGCGAATGTCTGTGCGGCAGCGAATGCAGTTCCAAGGGACAGTGAAAACCAGGTAGACCTTTCAGTGCTGGCAGCTTTCGTCTGGGCGCAATCGCGGGACGTTTCGAATTTGGCAGCTGGGCTCTGCCAGAGTCACGTAGGCATTGTTGCATCATAAACACTCAACGCTCTTGCAGAGCGCGAATGTCTGTGCGGCAGCGAATGCAGTTCCAAGGGACAGTGAAAACCAGGTAGAGCTTTCAGTGCTGGCAGCTTTCGTGTGGGCGCAATCGCTGGACGTTTCGAATTTGGCAGCCGGGCTCTGCGACAGTCACATAGGCATTGTTGCATCATAACCAATCAAAGGTTTTGCAGAGCGCGAATGTCTGTGCGGCAGCGAATGCAGTTCCAAGGGACAGTGAAAACCAGGTAGAGCTTTCAGTGCTGGCAGCTTTCGTGTGGGCGCAATCGCGGGACGTTTCGAATTTGGCAGCCGGGCTCTGCGAGTGTCACATAGGAATTGTTGCATCATAACCAACCAAGGCATTTGCAGAGCGCGAATGTCTGTGCGGCAGCGAATGCAGTTCAAGGGACAGTGAAAACCAGGTAGAGCTTTCATGCTGGCAGCTTTCGTGTGGGCGCTGTCGCTGGACGTTTCGAATTTGGCAGCCGGATTCGGCCAGAGTCACATAGGCATTGTTGCATCATAACCAACCAAAGCTCTTGCAGAGCGCAAATGTCTATGCGTCAACGAATGCATTTCCAAGGGACAGTGAAAACCAGGTAGACCTTTCAGTGCTGGCAGCTTTCGTGTGGGCGCAATCACTGGACGTTTCGAATTTGGCAGCCGGATTCGGCCAGAGTCACATAGGCATTGTTGCATCATAACCAACCAAAGCTTTTGCAGAGCGCGAATGTCTGTGCGGCAGCGAATGCAGTTCCAAGGGACAGTGAAAACCAGGTAGACCTTTCAGTGCTGGGAGCTTTCGTGTGGGCGCTATCTCTGGACGTTTCGAATTTGGCAGCCGGGCTCTGCGAGTGTCACATAGGTATTGTTGCATCATAACTAACCAAGGCTTTTGCAGAGTGCGAATGTCTGTGCGGCAGCGAATGCAGTTCCAAGGGACAGTGAAAACCAGGTAGACCTTTCAGTACTGGCAGCTTTCGTCTGGGCGCAATCGCGGGACGTTTCGAATTTGGCAGCCGGGCTCTGCGACAGTCACATAGGCATTGTTGCATCATAACCAACCAAACATCTTGCAGAGAGCGAATGTCTGTGTGGCAGCGAATGCAGTTCCAAGGGACAGTGAAAACCAGGTATAGCTTTCAGTGCTGGCAGCTTTCGTCTGGGCGCAATCGCTGGACGTTTCGAATTTGGCAGCCGGATTCGGCCAGAGTCACATAGGCATTGTTGCATCATAACCAACCAAAGCTTTTGCATAGCGTGAATGTCTGTGCGGCAGCGAATGCAGTTCCAAGGGACAGTGAAAACCAGGTAGACCTTTCAGTGCTGGGAGCTTTCGTGTGGGCGCAATCTCTGGACGTTTCGAATTTGGCAGCCGGGCTCTGCGACAGTCACATAGGCATTGTTGCATCATAACCAACCAAGGCATTTGCAGAGCGCGAATGTCTGTGCGGCAGCGAATGCAGTTCCAAGGGACAGTGAAAACCAGGTAGAGCTTTCATGCTGGCAGCTTTCGTGTGGGCGCAATCGCTGGACGTTTCGAATTTGGCAGCCGGGCTCTGCGACAGTCACATAGGCATTGTTGCATCATAACCAACCAAAGCTCTTGCAGAGCGCAAATGTCTGTGCGGCACCGAATGCAGTTCCAAGGGACAGTGAAAACCAGGTATAGCTTTCAGTGCTGGCAGCTTTCGTGTGGGCGCAATCGCTGGACGTTTCGAATTTGGCAGCCGGATTCGGCCAGAGTCACATAGGCATTGTTGCATCATAACCAACCAAAGCTTTTGCATAGCGTGAATGTCTGTGCGGCAGCGAATGCAGTTCCAAGGGACAGTGAAAACCAGGTAGACCTTTCAGTACTGGGAGCTTTCGTGTGGGCGCAAACTCTGGACGTTTCGAATTTGGCAGCCGGGCTCTGCGACAGTCACATAGGCATTGTTGCATCATAACCAACCAAGGCATTTGCAGAGCGCGAATGTCTGTGCGGCAGCGAATGCAGTTCCAAGGGACAGTGAAAACCAGGTAGAGCTTGCAGTGCTGGCAGCTTTCGTGTGGGCGCAATCGCTGGACGTTTAGAATTTGGCAGCCGGGCTCTGCCAGAGTCACATAGGAATTGTTGCATCATAACCAACCAAGGAATTTGCAGAGCGTGAATGTCTGTACGGCAGCGAATGCAGTTCCAAGGGACAGTGAAAACCAGGTAGAGCTTTCAGTGCTGGCAGCTTTCGTGTGGGCGCTATCACTGGACGTTTCGAATTTGGCAGCCGGGCTCTGCGAGTGTCACATAGGCATTGTTGCATCATAACTAACCAAGGCTTTTGCAGAGCGCGAATGTCTGTGCGGCAGCGAATGCAGTTCCAAGGGACAGTGAAAACCAGGTAGACCTTTCAGTACTGGCAGCTTTCGTCTGGGCGCAATCGCGGGACGTTTCGAATTTGGCAGCTGGGCTCTGCCAGAGTCACGTAGGCATTGTTGCATCATAAACAACCAAGGCTTTTGCAGAGCGCGAATGTCTGTGCGGCATCGAATGCAGTTCAAGGGACAGTGAAAACCAGGTAGAGCTTTCATGCTGGCAGCTTTCGTGTGGGCGCTATCACTGGACGTTTCGAATTTGGCAGCCGGGCTCTGCGACAGTCACATAGGCATTGTTGCATCATAACCAACCAAGGCATTTGCAGAGCGCGAATGTCTGTGCGGCAGCGAATGCAGTTCCAAGGGACAGTGAAAACCAGGTAGAGCTTGCAGTGCTGGCAGCTCTCGTGTGGGCGCTATCGCTGGACGTTTCGAATTTGGCAGCCGGGCTCTGCCAGAGTCACATAGGCATTGTTGCATCATAGCCAACCAAGGCATTTGCAGAGCGCGAATGTCTGTGCGGCAGCGAATGCAGTTCCAAGGGACAGTGAAAACCAGGTAGAGCTTTCAGTGCTGGCAGCTTTCGTGTGGGCGCAATCGCGGGACGTTTCGAATTTGGCAGCCGGGCTCTGCCAGAGTCACATAGGCATTGTTGCATCATAACCAACCAAAGCTCTTGCAGAGCGCAAATGGCTATGCGTCAGCGAATGCATTTCCAAGGGACAGTGAAAACCAGGTAGAGCTTTCAGTGCTGGCAGCTTTCGTGTGGGCGCAATCACTGGACGTTTCGAATTTGGCAGCCGGATTCGGCCAGAGTCACATAGGCATTGTTGCATCATAACCAACCAAAGCTTTTGCAGAGCGCGAATGTCTGTGCGGCAGCGAATGCAGTTCCAAGGGACAGTGAAAACCAGGTAGACATTTCAGTGCTGGGAGCTTTCGTGTGGGCGCTATCTCTGGACGTTTCGAATTTGGCAGCCGGGCTCTGCGAGTGTCACATAGGTATTGTTGCATCATAACTAACCAAGGCTTTTGCAGAGTGCGAATGTCTGTGCGGCAGCGAATGCAGTTCCAAGGGACAGTGAAAACCAGGTAGACCTTTCAGTGCTGGCAGCTTTCGTGTGGGCGCAATCGCTGGACGTTTCGAATTTGGCAGCCGGGCTCTGCGACAGTCACATAGGCATTGTTGCATCATAACCAACCAAAGGTTTTGCAGAGCGCGAATGTCTGTGCGGCAGCGAATGCAGTTCCAAGGGACAGTGAAAACCAGGTAGAGCTTTCAGTGCTGGCAGCTTTCGTGTGGGCGCAATCGCGGGACGTTTCGAATTTGGCAGCCGGGCTCTGCGAGTGTCACATAGGAATTGTTGCATCATAACCAACCAAGGCATTTGCAGAGCGCGAATGTCTGTGCGGCAGCGAATGCAGTTCAAGGGACAGTGAAAACCAGGTAGAGCTTTCATGCTGGCAGCTTTCGTGTGGGCGCTGTCGCTGGACGTTTCGAATTTGGCAGCCGGATTCGGCCAGAGTCACATAGGCATTGTTGCATCATAAGCAACCAAAGCTCTTGCAGAGCGCAAATGTCTATGCGTCAGCGAATGCATTTCCAAGGGACAGTGAAAACCAGGTAGAGCTTTCAGTGCTGGCAGCTTTCGTGTGGGCGCAATCACTGGACATTTCGAATTTGGCAGCCGGATTCGGCCAGAGTCACATAGGCATTGTTGCATCATAACCAACCAAAGCTTTTGCAGAGCGCGAATGTCTGTGCGGCAGCGAATGCAGTTCCAAGGGACAGTGAAAACCAGGTAGCCCTTTCAGTGCTGGGAGCTTTCGTGTGGGCGCTATCTCTGGACGTTTCGAATTTGGCAGCCGGGCTCTGCGAGTGTCACATAGGTATTGCTGCATCATAACTAACCAAGGCTTTTGCAGAGTGCGAATGTCTGTGCGGCAGCGAATGCAGTTCCAAGGGACAGTGAAAACCAGGTAGACCTTTCAGTACTGGCAGCTTTCGTCTGGGCGCAATCGCGGGACGTTTCGAATTTGGCAGCCGGGCTCTGCGACAGTCACATAGGCATTGTTGCATCATAACCAACCAAACATCTTGCAGAGAGCGAATGTCTGTGCGGCAGCGAATGCAGTTCCAAGGGACAGTGAAAACCAGGTATAGCTTTCAGTGCTGGCAGCTTTCGTGTGGGCGCAATCGCTGGACGTTTCGAATTTGGCAGCCGGATTCGGCCAGAGTCACATAGGCATTGTTGCATCATAACCAACCAAAGCTTTTGCATAGTGTGAATGTCTGTGCGGCAGCGAATGCAGTTCCAAGGGACAGTGAAAACCAGGTAGACCTTTCAGTGCTGGGAGCTTTCATGTGGGCGCAATCGCGGGACGTTTCGAATTTGGCAGCCGGGCTCTGCGACAGTCACATAGGCATTGTTGCATCATAACCAACCAAGGCATTTGCAGAGCGCGAATGTCTGTGCGGCAGCGAATGCAGTTCCAAGGGACAGTGAAAACCAGGTAGAGCTTTCATGCTGGCAGCTTTCGTGTGGGCGCAATCGCTGGACGTTTCGAATTTGGCAGCCGGGCTCTGCGACAGTCACATAGGCATTGTTGCATCATAACCAACCAAAGCTCTTGCAGAGCGCAAATGTCTGTGCGGCAGCGAATGCAGTTCCAAGGGACAGTGAAAACCAGGTATAGCTTTCAGTGCTGGCAGCTTTCGTGTGGGCGCAATCGCTGGACGTTTCGAATTTGGCAGCCGGATTCGGCCAGAGTCACATAGGCATTGTTGCATCATAACCAACCAAAGCTTTTGCATAGCGTGAATGTCTGTGCGGCAGCGAATGCAGTTCCAAGGGACAGTGAAAACCAGGTAGACCTTTCAGTACTGGGAGCTTTCGTGTGGGCGCAATCTCTGGACGTTTCGAATTTGGCAGCCGGGCTCTGCGACAGTCACATAGGTATTGTTGCATCATAACCAACCAAGGCATTTGCAGAGCGCGAATGTCTGTGCGGCAGCGAATGCAGTTCCAAGGGACAGTGAAAACCAGGTAGAGCTTGCAGTGCTGGCAGCTTTCGTGTGGGCGCAATCGCTGGACGTTTCGAATTTGGCAGCCGGGCTCTGCCAGAGTCACATAGGAATTGTTGCATCATAACCAACCAAGGAATTTGCAGAGCGTGAATGTCTGTACGGCAGCGAATGCAGTTCCAAGGGACAGTGAAAACCAGGTAGAGCTTTCAGTGCTGGCAGCTTTCGTGTGGGCGCTATCACTGGACGTTTCGAATTTGGCAGCCGGGCTCTGCGAGTGTCACATAGGCATTGTTGCATCATAACTAACCAAGGCTTTTGCAGAGCGCGAATGTCTGTGCGGCAGCGAATGCAGTTCCAAGGGACAGTGAAAACCAGGTAGACCTTTCAGTACTGGCAGCTTTCGTCTGGGCGCAATCGCGGGACGTTTCGAATTTGGCAGCTGGGCTCTGCCAGAGTCACGTAGGCATTGTTGCATCATAAACAACCAAGGCTTTTGCAGAGCGCGAATGTCTGTGCGGCAGCGAATGCAGTTCAAGGGACAGTGAAAACCAGGTAGAGCTTTCATGCTGGCAGCTTTCGTGTGGGCGCTATCACTGGACGTTTCGAATTTGGCAGCCGGGCTCTGCGACAGTCACATAGGCATTGTTGCATCATAACCAACCAAGGCATTTGCAGAGCGCGAATGTCTGTGCGGCAGCGAATGCAGTTCCAAGGGACAGTGAAAACCAGGTAGAGCTTGCAGTGCTGGCAGCTCTCGTGTGGGCGCTATCGCTGGACGTTTCGAATTTGGCAGCCGGGCTCTGCCAGAGTCACATAGGCATTGTTGCATCATAGCCAACCAAGGCATTTGCAGAGCGCGAATGTCTGTGCGGCAGCGAATGCAGTTCCAAGGGACAGTGAAAACCAGGTAGAGCTTTCAGTGCTGGCAGCTTTCGTGTGGGCGCAATCGCGGGACGTTTCGAATTTGGCAGCCGGGCTCTGCGACAGTCACATAGGCATTGTTGCATCATAACCAACCAAAGCTCTTGCAGAGCGCAAATGGCTATGCGTCAGCGAATGCATTTCCAAGGGACAGTGAAAACCAGGTAGAGCTTTCAGTGCTGGCAGCTTTCGTGTGGGCGCAATCACTGGACGTTTCGAATTTGGCAGCCGGATTCGGCCAGAGTCACATAGGCATTGTTGCATCATAACCAACCAAAGCTTTTGCATAGCGTGAATGTCTGTGCGGCAGCGAATGCAGTTCCAAGGGACAGTGAAAATCAGGTAGACCTTTCAGTGCTGGGAGCTTTCGTGTGGGCGCAATCTCTGGACGTTTCGAATTTGGCAGCCGGGCTCTGCGACAGTCACATAGGCATTGTTGCATCATAACCAACCAAGGCATTTGCAGAGCGCGAATGTCTGTGCGGCAGCGAATGCAGTTCCAAGGGACAGTGAAAACCAGGTAGAGCTTTCATGCTGGCAGCTTTCGTGTGGGCGCTATCGCTGGACGTTTCGAATTTGGCAGCCGGGCTCTGCCAGAGTCACATAGGGATTGTTGCATCATAGCCAACCAAGGGATTTGCAGAGCGCGAATGTCTGTGCGGCAGCGAATGCAGTTCCAAGGGACAGTGAAAACCAGGTAGAGCTTGCAGTGCTGGCAGCTTTCGTGTGGGCGCAATCGCTGGACGTTTCGAATTTGGCAGCCGGGCTCTGCCAGAGTCACATAGGAATTGTTGCATCATAACCAACCAAGGAATTTGCAGAGCGTGAATGTCTGTGCGGCAGCGAATGCAGTTCCAAGGGACAGTGAAAACCAGGTAGAGCTTGCAGTGCTGGCAGCTTTCGTGTGGGCGCTATCGCTGGACGTTTCGAATTTGGCAGCCGGGCTCTGCGAGTGTCACATAGGTATTGTTGCATCATAACTAACCAAGGCTTTTGCAGAGTGCGAATGTCTGTGCGGCAGCGAATGCAGTTCCAAGGGACAGTGAAAACCAGGTAGACCTTTCAGTACTGGCAGCTTTCGTCTGGGCGCAATCGCGGGACGTTTCGAATTTGGCAGCCGGGCTCTGCGAGTGTCACATAGGAATTGTTGCATCATAACCAACCAAGGCATTTGCAGAGCGCGAATGTCTGTGCGGCAGCGAATGCAGTTCAAGGGACAGTGAAAACCAGGTATAGCTTTCATGCTGGCAGCTTTCGTGTGGGCACTGTCGCTGGACGTTTCGAATTTGGCAGCCGGATTCGGCCAGAGTCACATAGGCATTGTTGCATCATAACCAACCAAAGCTCTTGCAGAGCGCAAATGTCTATGCGTCAGCGAATGCATTTCCAAGGGACAGTGAAAACCAGGTAGAGCTTTCAGTGCTGGCAGCTTTCGTGTCGGCGCAATCACTGGACGTTTCGAATTTGGCAGCCGGATTCGGCCAGAGTCACATAGGCATTGTTGCATCATAACCAACCAAAGCTTTTGCAGAGCGCGAATGTCTGTGCGGCAGCGAATGCAGTTCCAAGGGACAGTGAAAACCAGGTAGACCTTTCAGTGCTGGGAGCTTTCGTGTGGGCGCTATCTCTGGACGTTTCGAATTTGGCAGCCGGGCTCTGCGAGTGTCACATAGGTATTGTTGCATCATAACTAACCAAGGCTTTTGCAGAGTGCGAATGTCTGTGCGGCAGCGAATGCAGTTCCAAGGGACAGTGAAAACCAGGTAGACCTTTCAGTACTGGCAGCTTTCGTCTGGGCGCAATCGCGGGACGTTTCGAATTTGGCAGCCGGGCTCTGCGACAGTCACATAGGCATTGTTGCATCATAACCAACCAAAGCTCTTGCAGAGCGCAAATGTCTGTGCGGCAGCGAATGCAGTTCCAAGGGACAGTGAAAACCAGGTATAGCTTTCAGTGCTGGCAACTTTCGTGTGGGTGCAATCGCTGGACGTTTCGAATTTGGCAGCCGGATTCGGCCAGAGTCACATAGGCATTGTTGCATCATAACCAACCAAAGCTTTTGCATAGCGTGAATGTCTGTGCGGCAGCGAATGCAGTTCCAAGGGACAGTGAAAACCAGGTAGACCTTTCAGTGCTGGGAGCTTTCGTGTGGGCGCAATCGCGGGACGTTTCGAATTTGGCAGCCGGGCTCTGCGACAGTCACATAGGCATTGTTGCATCATAACCAACCAAGGCATTTGCAGAGCGCGAATGTCTGTGCGGCAGCGAATGCAGTTCCAAGGGACAGTGAAAACCAGGTAGAGCTTGCAGTGCTGGCAGCTCTCGTGTGGGCGCTATCGCTGGACGTTTCGAATTTGGCAGCCGGGCTCTGCCAGAGTCACATAGGGATTGTTGCATCATAGCCAACCAAGGCATTTGCAGAGCGCGAATGTCTGTGCGGCAGCGAATGCAGTTCCAAGGGACAGTGAAAACCAGGTAGAGCTTGCAGTGCTGGCAGCTTTCGTGTGGGCGCAATCGCTGGACGTTTCGAATTTGGCAGCCGGGCTCTGCCAGAGTCACATAGGAATTGTTGCATCATAACCAACCAAGGAATTTGCAGAGCGTGAATGTCTGTGCGGCAGCGAATGCAGTTCCAAGGGACAGTGAAAACCAGGTAGAGCTTGCAGTGCTGGCAGCTTTCGTGTGGGCGCTATCGCTGGACGTTTCGAATTTGGCAGCCGGGCTCTGCGAGTGTCACATAGTAATTGTTGCATCATAACCAACCAAGGCATTTGCAGAGCGCGAATGTCTGTGCGGCAGCGAATGCAGTTCAAGGGACAGTGAAAACCAGGTAGAGCTTTCATGCTGGCAGCTTTCGTGTGGGCGCTGTCGCTGGACGTTTCGAATTTGGCAGCCGGATTCGGCCAGAGTCACATAGGCATTGTTGCATCATAACCAACCAAAGCTCTTGCAGAGCGCAAATGTCTATGCGTCAGCGAATGCATTTCCAAGGGACAGTGAAAACCAGGTAGAGCTTTCAGTGCTGGCAGCTTTCGTGTGGGCGCAATCACTGGACGTTTCGAATTTGGCAGCCGGATTCGGCCAGAGTCACATAGGCATTGTTGCATCATAACCAACCAAAGCTTTTGCAGAGCGCGAATGTCTGTGCGGCAGCGAATGCAGTTCCAAGGGACAGTGAAAACCAGGTAGACCTTTCAGTGCTGGGAGCTTTCGTGTGGGCGCTATCTCTGGACGTTTCGAATTTGGCAGCCGGGCTCTGCGAGTGTCACATAGGTATTGTTGCATCATAACTAACCAAGGCTTTTGCAGAGTGCGAATGTCTGTGCGGCAGCGAATGCATTCCAAGGGACAGTGAAAACCAGGTAGACCTTTCAGTACTGGCAGCTTTCGTCTGGGCGCAATCGCGGGACGTTTCGAATTTGGCAGCCGGGCTCTGCGACAGTCACATAGGCATTGTTGCATCATAACCAACCAAACATCTTGCAGAGAGCGAATGTCTGTGCGGCAGCGAATGCAGTTCCAAGGGACAGTGAAAACCAGGTATAGCTTTCAGTGCTGGCAGCTTTCGTGTGGGCGCAATCGCTGGACGTTTCGAATTTGGCAGCCGGATTCGGCCAGAGTCACATAGGCATTGTTGCATCATAACCAACCAAAGCTTTTGCATAGCGTGAATGTCTGTGCGGCAGCGAATGCAGTTCCAAGGGACAGTGAAAACCAGGTAGACCTTTCAGTGCTGGGAGCTTTCGTGTGGGCGCAATCTCTGGACGTTTCGAATTTGGCAGCCGGGCTCTGCGACAGTCACATAGGCATTGTTGCATCATAACCAACCAAGGCATTTGCAGAGCGCGAATGTCTGTGCGGCAGCGAATGCAGTTCCAAGGGACAGTGAAAACCAGGTAGAGCTTTCATGCTGGCAGCTTTCGTGTGGGCGCAATCGCTGGACGTTTCGAATTTGGCAGCCGGGCTCTGCGACAGTCACATAGGCATTGTTGCATCATAACCAACCAAGGCATTTGCAGAGCGCGAATGTCTGTGCGGCAGCGAATGCAGTTCCAAGGGACAGTGAAAACCAGGTAGAGCTTGCAGTGCTGGCAGCTTTCGTGTGGGCGCAATCGCTGGACATTTCGAATTTGGCAGCCGGGCTCTGCCAGAGTCACATAGGAATTGTTGCATCATAACCAACCAAGGAATTTGCAGAGCGTGAATGTCTGTACGGCAGCGAATGCAGTTCCAAGGGACAGTGAAAACCAGGTAGAGCTTTCAGTGCTGGCAGCTTTCGTGTGGGCGCTATCACTGGACGTTTCGAATTTGGCAGCCGGGCTCTGCGAGTGTCACATAGGCATTGTTGCATCATAACTAACCAAGGCTTTTGCAGAGCGCGAATGTCTGTGCGGCAGCGAATGCAGTTCCAAGGGATAGTGAAAACCAGGTAGACCTTTCAGTACTGGCAGCTTTCGTCTGGGCGCAATCGCGGGACGTTTCGAATTTGGCAGCTGGGCTCTGCCAGAGTCACGTAGGCATTGTTGCATCATAAACAACCAAGGCTTTTGCAGAGCGCGAATGTCTGTGCGGCATCGAATGCAGTTCAAGGGACAGTGAAAACCAGGTAGAGCTTTCATGCTGGCAGCTTTCGTGTGGGCGCTATCACTGGACGTTTCGAATTTGGCAGCCGGGCTCTGCGACAGTCACATAGGCATTGTTGCATCATAACCAACCAAGGCATTTGCAGAGCGCGAATGTCTGTGCGGCAGCGAATGCAGTTCCAAGGGACAGTGAAAACCAGGTAGAGCTTGCAGTGCTGGCAGCTCTCGTGTGGGCGCTATCGCTGGACGTTTCGAATTTGGCAGCCGGGCTCTGCCAGAGTCACATAGGCATTGTTGCATCATAGCCAACCAAGGCATTTGCAGAGCGCGAATGTCTGTGCGGCAGCGAATGCAGTTCCAAGGGACAGTGAAAACCAGGTAGAGCTTTCAGTGCTGGCAGCTTTCGTGTGGGCGCAATCGCTGGACGTTTCGAATTTGGCAGCCGGGCTCTGCCAGAGTCACATAGGCATTGTTGCATCATAACCAACCAAAGCTCTTGCAGAGCGCAAATGGCTATGCGTCAGCGAATGCATTTCCAAGCGACAGTGAAAACCAGGTAGAGCTTTCAGTGCTGGCAGCTTTCGTGTGGGCGCAATCACTGGACGTTTCGAATTTGGCAGCCGGATTCGGCCAGAGTCACATAGGCATTGTTGCATCATAACCAACCAAAGCTTTTGCAGAGCGCGAATGTCTGTGCGGCAGCGAATGCAGTTCCAAGGGACAGTGAAAACCAGGTAGACATTTCAGTGCTGGGAGCTTTCGTGTGGGCGCTATCTCTGGACGTTTCGAATTTGGCAGCCGGGCTCTGCGAGTGTCACATAGGTATTGTTGCATCATAACTAACCAAGGCTTTTGCAGAGTGCCAATGTCTGTGCGGCAGCGAATGCAGTTCCAAGGGACAGTGAAAACCAGGTAGACCTTTCAGTACTGGCAGCTTTCGTCTGGGCGCAATCGCGGGACTTTTCGAATTTGGCAGCCGGGCTCTGCCAGAGTCACATAGGCATTGTTGCATCATAACCAACCAAACATCTTGCAGAGAGCGAATGTCTGTGCGGCAGCGAATGCAGTTCCAAGGGACAGTGAAAACCAGGTATAGCTTTCAGTGCTGGCAGCTTTCGTGTGGGCGCAATCGCTGGACGTTTCGAATTTGGCAGCCGGATTCGGCCAGAGTCACATAGGCATTGTTGCATCATAACCAACCAAAGCTTTTGCATAGCGTGAATGTCTGTGCGGCAGCGAATGCAGTTCCAAGGGACAGTGAAAACCAGGTAGACCTTTCAGTGCTGGGAGCTTTCGTGTGGGCGCAATCTCTGGACGTTTCGAATTTGGCAGCCGGGCTCTGCGACAGTCACATAGGCATTGTTGCATCATAACCAACCAAGGCATTTGCAGAGCGCGAATGTCTGTGCGGCAGCGAATGCAGTTCCAAGGGACAGTGAAAACCAGGTAGAGCTTTGATGCTGGCAGCTTTCGTGTGGGCGCAATCGCTGGACGTTTCGAATTTGGCAGCCGGGCTCTGCGACAGTCACATAGGCATTGTTGCATCATAACCAACCAAAGCTCTTGCAGAGCGCAAATGTCTGTGCGGCAGCGAATGCAGTTCCAAGGGACAGTGAAAACCAGGTATAGCTTTCAGTGCTGGCAGCTTTCGTCTGGGCGCAATCGCTGGACGTTTCGAATTTGGCAGCCGGATTCGGCCAGAGTCACATAGGCATTGTTGCATCATAACCAACCAAAGCTTTTGCATAGCGTGAATGTCTGTGCGGCAGCGAATGCAGTTCCAAGGGACAGTGAAAACCAGGTAGACCTTTCAGTACTGGGAGCTTTCGTGTGGGCGCAATCTCTTGATGTTTCGAATTTGGCAGCCGGGCTCTGCGACAGTCACATAGGCATTGTTGCATCATAACCAACCAAGGCATTTGCAGAGCGCGAATGTCTGTGCGGCAGCGAATGCAGTTCCAAGGGACAGTGAAAACCAGGTAGAGCTTGCAGTGCTGGCAGCTTTCGTGTGGGCGCAATCGCTGGACGTTTCGAATTTGGCAGCCGGGCTCTGCCAGAGTCACATAGGAATTGTTGCATCATAACCAACCAAGGAATTTGCAGAGCGTGAATGTCTGTACGGCAGCGAATGCAGTTCCAAGGGACAGTGAAAACCAGGTAGAGCTTTCAGTGCTGGCAGCTTTCGTGTGGGCGCTATCACTGGACGTTTCGAATTTGGCAGCCGGGCTCTGCGAGTGTCACATAGGCATTGTTGCATCATAACTAACCAAGGCTTTTGCAGAGCGCGAATGTCTGTGCGGCAGCGAATGCAGTTCCAAGGGACAGTGAAAACCAGGTAGAGCTTTCAGTACTGGCAGCTTTCGTCTGGGCGCAATCGCGGGACGTTTCGAATTTGGCAGCTGGGCTCTGCCAGAGTCACGTAGGCATTGTTGCATCATAAACAACCAAGGCTTTTGCAGAGCGCGAATGTCTGTGCGGCATCGAATGCAGTTCAAGGGACAGTGAAAACCAGGTAGAGCTTTCATGCTGGCAGCTTTCGTGTGGGCGCTATCACTGGACGTTTCGAATTTGGCAGCCGGGCTCTGCGACAGTCACATAGGCATTGTTGCATCATAACCAACCAAGGCATTTGCAGAGCGCGAATGTCTGTGCGGCAGCGAATGCAGTTCCAAGGGACAGTGAAAACCAGGTAGAGCTTGCAGTGCTGGCAGCTCTCGTGTGGGCGCTATCGCTGGACGTTTCGAATTTGGCAGCCGGGCTCTGCCAGAGTCACATAGGCATTGTTGCATCATAGCCAACCAAGGCATTTGCAGAGCGCGAATGTCTGTGCGGCAGCGAATGCAGTTCCAAGGGACAGTGAAAACCAGGTAGAGCTTTCAGTGCTGGCAGCTTTCGTGTGGGCGCAATCGCGGGACGTTTCGAATTTGGCAGCCGGGCTCTGCCAGAGTCACATAGGCATTGTTGCATCATAACCAACCAAAGCTCTTGCAGAGCGCAAATGGCTATGCGTCAGCGAATGCATTTCCAAGGGACAGTGAAAACCAGGTAGAGCTTTCAGTGCTGGCAGCTTTCGTGTGGGCGCAATCACTGGACGTTTCGAATTTGGCAGCCGGATTCGGCCAGAGTCACATAGGCATTGTTGCATCATAACCAACCAAAGCTTTTGCAGAGCGCGAATGTCTGTGCGGCAGCGAATGCAGTTCCAAGGGACAGTGAAAACCAGGTAGACCTTTCAGTGCTGGGAGCTTTCGTGTGGGCGCTATCTCTGGACGTTTCGAATTTGGCAGCCGGGCTCTGCGAGTGTCACATAGGTATTGTTGCATCATAACTAACCAAGGCTTTTGCAGAGTGCGAATGTCTGTGCGGCAGCGAATGCAGTTCCAAGGGACAGTGAAAACCAGGTAGACCTTTCAGTACTGGCAGCTTTCGTCTGGGCGCAATCGCGGGACGTTTCGAATTTGGCAGCCGGGCTCTGCGACAGTCACATAGGCATTGTTGCATCATAACCAACCAAACATCTTGCAGAGAGCGAATGTCTGTGCGGCAGCGAATGCAGTTCCAAGGGACAGTGAAAACCAGGTATAGCTTTCAGTGCTGGCAGCTTTCGTGTGGGCGCAATCGCTGGACGTTTCGAATTTGGCAGCCGGATTCGGCCAGAGTCACATAGGCATTGTTGCATCATAACCAACCAAAGCTTTTGCATAGCGTGAATGTCTGTGCGGCAGCGAATGCAGTTCCAAGGGACAGTGAAAACCAGGTAGACCTTTCAGTGCTGGGAGCTTTCGTGTGGGCGCAATCTCTGGACGTTTCGAATTTGGCAGCCGGGCTCTGCGACAGTCACATAGGCATTGTTGCATCATAACCAACCAAGGCATTTGCATAGCGCGAATGTCTGTGCGGCAGCGAATGCAGTTCCAAGGGACAGTGAAAACCAGGTAGAGCTTTCATGCTGGCAGCTTTCGTGTGGGCGCAATCGCTGGACGTTTCGAATTTGGCAGCCGGGCTCTGCGACAGTCACATAGGCATTGTTGCATCATAACCAACCAAAGCTCTTGCAGAGCGCAAATGTCTGTGCGGCAGCGAATGCAGTTCCAAGGGACAGTGAAAACCAGGTATAGCTTTCAGTGCTGGCAGCTTTCGTGTGGGTGCAATCGCTGGACGTTTCGAATTTGGCAGCCGGATTCGGCCAGAGTCACATAGGCATTGTTGCATCATAACCAACCAAAGCTTTTGCATAGCGTGAATGTCTGTGCGGCAGCGAATGCAGTTCCAAGGGACAGTGAAAACCAGGTAGACCTTTCAGTGCTGGGAGCTTTCGTGTGGGCGCAATCGCGGGACGTTTCGAATTTGGCAGCCGGGCTCTGCGACAGTCACATAGGCATTGTTGCATCATAACCAACCAAGGCATTTGCAGAGCGCGAATGTCTGTGCGGCAGCGAATGCAGTTCCAAGGGACAGTGAAAACCAGGTAGAGCTTGCAGTGCTGGCAGCTCTCGTGTGGGCGCTATCGCTGGACGTTTCGAATTTGGCAGCCGGGCTCTGCCAGAGTCACATAGGCATTGTTGCATCATAGCCAACCAAGGCATTTGCAGAGCGCGAATGTCTGTGCGGCAGCGAATGCAGTTCCAAGGGACAGTGAAAACCAGGTAGAGCTTGCAGTGCTGGCAGCTTTCGTGTGGGCGCAATCGCTGGACGTTTCGAATTTGGCAGCCGGGCTCTGCCAGAGTCACATAGGAATTGTTGCATCATAACCAACCAAGGAATTTGCAGAGCGTGAATGTCTGTGCGGCAGCGAATGCAGTTCCAAGGGACAGTGAAAACCAGGTAGAGCTTGCAGTGCTGGCAGCTTTCGTGTGGGCGCTATCGCTGGACGTTTCGAATTTGGCAGCCGGGTTCTGCGAGTGTCACATAGGTATTGTTGCATCATAACTAACCAAGGCATTTGCAGAGTGCGAATGTCTGTGCGGCAGCGAATGCAGTTCCAAGGGACAGTGAAAACCAGGTAGACCTTTCAGTACTGGCAGCTTTCGTCTGGGCGCAATCGCGGGACGTTTCGAATTTGGCAGCCGGGCTCTGCGACAGTCACATAGGCATTGTTGCATCATAACCAACCAAACATCTTGCAGAGAGCGAATGTCTGTGCGGCAGCGAATGCAGTTCCAAGGGACAGTGAAAACCAGGTATAGCTTTCAGTGCTGGCAGCTTTCGTGTGGGCGCAATCGCTGGACGTTTCGAATTTGGCAGCCGGATTCGGCCAGAGTCACATAGGCATTGTTGCATCATAACCAACCAAAGCTTTTGCATAGCGTGAATGTCTGTGCGGCAGCGAATGCAGTTCCAAGGGACAGTGAAAACCAGGTAGACCTTTCAGTGCTGGGAGCTTTCGTGTGGGCGCAATCTCTGGACGTTTCGAATTTGGCAGCCGGGCTCTGCGACAGTCACATAGGCATTGTTGCATCATAACCAACCAAGGCATTTGCATAGCGCGAATGTCTGTGCGGCAGCGAATGCAGTTCCAAGGGACAGTGAAAACCAGGTAGAGCTTTCATGCTGGCAGCTTTCGTGTGGGCGCAATCGCTGGACGTTTCGAATTTGGCAGCCGGATTCGGCCAGAGTCACATAGGCATTGTTGCATCATAACCAACCAAAGCTCTTGCAGAGCGCAAATGTCTGTGCGGCAGCGAATGCAGTTCCAAGGGACAGTGAAAACCAGGTATAGCTTTCAGTGCTGGCAGCTTTCGTGTGGGTGCAATCGCTGGACGTTTCGAATTTGGCAGCCGGATTCGGCCAGAGTCACATAGGCATTGTTGCATCATATCCAACCAAAGCTTTTGCATAGCGTGAATGTCTGTGCGGCAGCGAATGCAGTTCCAAGGGACAGTGAAAACCAGGTAGACCTTTCAGTGCTGGGAGCTTTCGTGTGGGCGCAATCGCGGGACGTTTCGAATTTGGCAGCCGGGCTCTGCGACAGTCACATAGGCATTGTTGCATCATAACCAACCAAGGCATTTGCAGAGCGCGAATGTCTGTGCGGCAGCGAATGCAGTTCCAAGGGACAGTGAAAACCAGGTAGAGCTTGCAGTGCTGGCAGCTCTCGTGTGGGCGCTATCGCTGGACGTTTCGAATTTGGCAGCCGGGCTCTGCCAGAGTCACATAGGCATTGTTGCATCATAGCCAACCAAGGCATTTGCAGAGCGCGAATGTCTGTGCGGCAGCGAATGCAGTTCCAAGGGACAGTGAAAACCAGGTAGAGCTTGCAGTGCTGGCAGCTTTCGTGTGGGCGCAATCGCTGGACGTTTCGAATTTGGCAGCCGGGCTCTGCCAGAGTCACATAGGAATTGTTGCATCATAACCAACCAAGGAATTTGCAGAGCGTGAATGTCTGTGCGGCAGCGAATGCAGTTCCAAGGGACAGTGAAAACCAGGTAGAGCTTGCAGTGCTGGCAGCTTTCGTGTGGGCGCTATCGCTGGACGTTTCGAATTTGGCAGCCGGGTTCTGCGAGTGTCACATAGGTATTGTTGCATCATAACTAACCAAGGCATTTGCAGAGTGCGAATGTCTGTGCGGCAGCGAATGCAGTTCCAAGGGACAGTGAAAACCAGGTAGACCTTTCAGTACTGGCAGCTTTCGTCTGGGCGCAATCGCGGGACGTTTCGAATTTGGCAGCCGGGCTCTGCGACAGTCACATAGGCATTGTTGCATCATAACCAACCAAACATCTTGCAGAGAGCGAATGTCTGTGCGGCAGCGAATGCAGTTCCAAGGGACAGTGAAAACCAGGTATAGCTTTCAGTGCTGGCAGCTTTCGTGTGGGCGCAATCGCTGGACGTTTCGAATTTGGCAGCCGGATTCGGCCAGAGTCACATAGGCATTGTTGCATCATAACCAACCAAAGCTTTTGCATAGCGTGAATGTCTGTGCGGCAGCGAATGCAGTTCCAAGGGACAGTGAAAACCAGGTAGACCTTTCAGTGCTGGGAGCTTTCGTGTGGGCGCAATCTCTGGACGTTTCGAATTTGGCAGCCGGGCTCTGCGACAGTCACATAGGCATTGTTGCATCATAACCAACCAAGGCATTTGCAGAGCGGGAATGTCTGTGCGGCAGCGAATGCAGTTCCAAGGGACAGTGAAAACCAGGTAGAGCTTGCAGTGCTGGCAGCTTTCGTGTGGGCGCTATCGCTGGACGTTTCGAATTTGGCAGCCGGGCTCTGCGACAGTCACATAGGCATTGTTGCATCATAACCAACCAAAGCTCTTGCAGAGCGCAAATGTCTGTGCGGCAGCGAATGCAGTTCCAAGGGACAGTGAAAACCAGGTATAGCTTTCAGTGCTGGCAGCTTTCGTGTGGGCGCAATCGCTGGACGTTTCGAATTTGGCAGCCGGGCTCTGCCAGAGTCACATAGGAATTGTTGCATCATAACCAACCAAGGAATTTGCAGAGCGTGAATGTCTGTACGGAAGCGAATGCAGTTCCAAGGGACAGTGAAAACCAGGTAGAGCTTGCAGTGCTGGCAGCTTTCGTGTGGGCGCTATCGCTGGACGTTTCGAATTTGGCAGCCGGGCTCTGCGACAGTCACATAGGCATTGTTGCATCATAACCAACCAAGGCATTTGCAGAGCGCGAATGTCTGTGCGGCAGCGAATGCAGTTCCAAGGGACAGTGAAAACCAGGTAGAGCTTGCAGTGCTGGCAGCTCTCGTGTGGGCGCTATCGCTGGACGTTTCGAATTTGGCAGCCGGGCTCTGCCAGAGTCACATAGGCATTGTTGCATCATAGCCAACCAAGGCATTTGCAGAGCGCGAATGTCTGTGCGGCAGCGAATGCAGTTCCAAGGGACAGTGAAAACCAGGTAGAGCTTGCAGTGCTGGCAGCTTTCGTGTGGGCGCAATCGCGGGACGTTTCGAATTTGGCAGCCGGGCTCTGCCAGAGTCACATAGGCATTGTTGCATCATAACCAACCAAAGCTCTTGCAGAGCGCAAATGGCTATGCGTCAGCGAATGCATTTCCAAGGGACAGTGAAAACCAGGTAGAGCTTTCAGTGCTGGCAGCTTTCGTGTGGGCGCAATCACTGGACGTTTCGAATTTGGCAGCCGGATTCGGCCAGAGTCACATAGGCATTGTTGCATCATAACCAACCAAAGCTTTTGCAGAGCGCGAATGTCTGTGCGGCAGCGAATGCAGTTCCAAGGGACAGTGAAAACCAGGTAGACCTTTCAGTGCTGGGAGCTTTCGTGTGGGCGCTATCTCTGGACGTTTCGAATTTGGCAGCCGGGCTCTGCGAGTGTCACATAGGTATTGTTGCATCATAACTAACCAAGGCTTTTGCAGAGTGCGAATGTCTGTGCGGCAGCGAATGCAGTTCCAAGGGACAGTGAAAACCAGGTAGACCTTTCAGTACTGGCAGCTTTCGTCTGGGCGCAATCGCGGGACGTTTCGAATTTGGCAGCCGGGCTCTGCGACAGTCACATAGGCATTGTTGCATCATAACCAACCAAACATCTTGCAGAGAGCGAATGTCTGTGCGGCAGCGAATGCAGTTCCAAGGGACAGTGAAAACCAGGTATAGCTTTCAGTGCTGGCAGCTTTCGTGTGGGCGCAATCGCTGGACGTTTCGAATTTGGCAGCCGGATTCGGCCAGAGTCACATAGGCATTGTTGCATCATAACCAACCAAAGCTTTTGCATAGCGTGAATGTCTGTGCGGCAGCGAATGCAGTTCCAAGGGACAGTGAAAACCAGGTAGACCTTTCAGTGCTGGGAGCTTTCGTGTGGGCGCAATCTCTGGACGTTTCGAATTTGGCAGCCGGGCTCTGCAACAGTCACATAGGCATTGTTGCATCATAGCCAACCAAGGCATTTGCAGAGCGCGAATGTCTGTGCGGCAGCGAATGCAGTTCCAAGGGACAGTGAAAACCAGGTAGAGCTTTCATGCTGGCAGCTTTCGTGTGGGCGCAATCGCTGGACGTTTCGAATTTGGCAGCCGGGCTCTGCGACAGTCACATAGGCATTGTTGCATCATAACCAACCAAGGCATTTGCAGAGCGCGAATGTCTGTGCGGCAGCGAATGCAGTTCCAAGGGACAGTGAAAACCAGGTATAGCTTTCAGTGCTGGCAGCTTTCGTGTGGGCGCAATCGCTGGACGTTTCGAATTTGGCAGCCGGATTCGGCCAGAGTCACATAGGCATTGTTGCATCATAACCAACCAAAGCTTTTGCATAGCGTGAATGTCTGTGCGGCAGCGAATGCAGTTCCAAGGGACAGTGAAAACCAGGTAGACCTTTCAGTACTGGGAGCTTTCGTGTGGGCGCAATCTCTGGACGTTTCGAATTTGGCAGCCGGGCTCTGCGACAGTCACATAGGCATTGTTGCATCATAACCAACCAAGGCATTTGCAGAGCGCGAATGTCTGTGCGGCAGCGAATGCAGTTCCAAGGGACAGTGAAAACCAGGTAGAGCTTGCAGTGCTGGCAGCTTTCGTGTGGGCGCAATCGCTGGACGTTTCGAATTTGGCAGCCGGGCTCTGCCAGAGTCACATAGGAATTGTTGCATCATAACCAACCAAGGAATTTGCAGAGCGTGAATGTCTGTACGGCAGCGAATGCAGTTCCAAGGGACAGTGAAAACCAGGTAGAGCTTTCAGTGCTGGCAGCTTTCGTGTGGGCGCTATCACTGGACGTTTCGAATTTGGCAGCCGGGCTCTGCGAGTGTCACATAGGCATTGTTGCATCATAACTAACCAAGGCTTTTGCAGAGCGCGAATGTCTGTGCGGCAGCGAATGCAGTTCCAAGGGACAGTGAAAACCAGGTAGAGCTTGCAGTGCTGGCAGCTCTCGTGTGGGCGCTATCGCTGGACGTTTCGAATTTGGCAGCCGGGCTCTGCCAGAGTCACATAGGCATTGTTGCATCATAGCCAACCAAGGCATTTGCAGAGCGCGAATGTCTGTGCGGCAGCGAATGCAGTTCCAAGGGACAGTGAAAACCAGGTAGAGCTTTCAGTGCTGGCAGCTTTCGTGTGGGCGCAATCGCGGGACGTTTCGAATTTGGCAGCCGGGCTCTGCCAGAGTCACATAGGCATTGTTGCATCATAACCAACCAAAGCTCTTGCAGAGCGCAAATGGCTATGCGTCAGCGAATGCATTTCCAAGGGACAGTGAAAACCAGGTAGAGCTTTCAGTGCTGGCAGCTTTCGTGTGGGCGCAATCACTGGACGTTTCGAATTTGGCAGCCGGATTCGGCCAGAGTCACATAGGCATTGTTGCATCATAACCAACCAAAGCTTTTGCAGAGCGCGAATGTCTGTGCGGCAGCGAATGCAGTTCCAAGGGACAGTGAAAACCAGGTAGACATTTCAGTGCTGGGAGCTTTCGTGTGGGCGCAATCGCGGGACGTTTCGAATTTGGCAGCCGGGCTCTGCGACAGTCACATAGGCATTGTTGCATCATAACCAACCAAGGCATTTGCAGAGCGGGAATGTCTGTGCGGCAGCGAATGCAGTTCCAAGGGACAGTGAAAACCAGGTAGAGCTTGCAGTGCTGGCAGCTCTCGTGTGGGCGCTATCGCTGGACGTTTCGAATTTGGCAGCCGGGCTCTGCCAGAGTCACATAGGGATTGTTGCATCATAGCCAACCAAGGCATTTGCAGAGCGCGAATGTCTGTGCGGCAGCGAATGCAGTTCCAAGGGACAGTGAAAACCAGGTAGAGCTTGCAGTGCTGGCAGCTTTCGTGTGGGCGCAATCGCTGGACGTTTCGAATTTGGCAGCCGGGCTCTGCCAGAGTCACATAGGAATTGTTGCATCATAACCAACCAAGGAATCTGCAGAGCGTGAATGTCTGTGCGGCAGCGAATGCAGTTCCAAGGGACAGTGAAAACCAGGTAGAGCTTGCAGTGCTGGCAGCTTTCGTGTGGGCGCTATCGCTGGACGTTTCGAATTTGGCAGCCGGGCTCTGCGAGTGTCACATAGGTATTGTTGCATCATAACTAACCAAGGCATTTGCAGAGTGCGAATGTCTGTGCGGCAGCGAATGCAGTTCCAAGGGACAGTGAAAACCAGGTAGACCTTTCAGTACTGGCAGCTTTCGTCTGGGCGCAATCGCGGGACGTTTCGAATTTGGCAGCCGGGCTCTGCGACAGTCACATAGGCATTGTTGCATCATAACCAACCAAACATCTTGCAGAGAGCGAATGTCTGTGCGGCAGCGAATGCAGTTCCAAGGGACAGTGAAAACCAGGTATAGCTTTCAGTGCTGGCAGCTTTCGTGTGGGCGTAATCGCTGGACGTTTCGAATTTGGCAGCCGGATTCGGCCAGAGTCACATAGGCATTGTTGCATCATAACCAACCAAAGCTTTTGCATAGCGTGAATGTCTGTGCGGCAGCGAATGCAGTTCCAAGGGACAGTGAAAACCAGGTAGACCTTTCAGTGCTGGGAGCTTTCGTGTGGGCGCAATCTCTGGACGTTTCGAATTTGGCAGCCGGGCTCTGCGACAGTCACATAGGCATTGTTGCATCATAACCAACCAAGGCATTTGCAGAGCGGGAATGTCTGTGCGGCAGCGAATGCAGTTCCAAGGGACAGTGAAAACCAGGTAGAGCTTTCATGCTGGCAGCTTTCGTGTGGGCGCAATCGCTGGACGTTTCGAATTTGGCAGCCGGGCTCTGCGACAGTCACATAGGCATTGTTGCATCATAACCAACCAAAGCTCTTGCAGAGCGCAAATGTCTGTGCGGCAGCGAATGCAGTTCCAAGGGACAGTGAAAACCAGGTATAGCTTTCAGTGCTGGCAGCTTTCGTGTGGGCGCAATCGCTGGACGTTTCGAATTTGGCAGCCGGGCTCTGCCAGAGTCACATAGGAATTGTTGCATCATAACCAACCAAGGAATTTGCAGAGCGTGAATGTCTGTACGGCAGCGAATGCAGTTCCAAGGGACAGTGAAAACCAGGTAGAGCTTGCAGTGCTGGCAGCTTTCGTGTGGGCGCTATCGCTGGACGTTTCGAATTTCGCAGCCGGGCTCTGCGAGTGTCACATAGGCATTGTTGCATCATAACTAACCAAGGCTTTTGCAGAGCGCGAATGTCTGTGCGGCAGCGAATGCAGTTCCAAGGGACAGTGAAAACCAGGTAGACCTTTCAGTACTGGCAGCTTTCGTCTGGGCGCAATCGCGGGACGTTTCGAATTTGGCAGCTGGGCTCTGCCAGAGTCACGTAGGCATTGTTGCATCATAAACAACCAAGGCTTTTGCAGAGCGCGAATGTCTGTGCGGCATCGAATGCAGTTCAAGGGACAGTGAAAACCAGGTAGAGCTTTCATGCTGGCAGCTTTCGTGTGGGCGCAATCGCTGGACGTTTCGAATTTGGAAGCCGGGCTCGGCCAGAGTCACATAGGCATTGTTGCATCATAACCAACCAAAGCTTTTGCATAGCGTGAATGTCTGTGCGGCAGCGAATGCAGTTCCAAGGGACAGTGAAAACCAGGTAGACCTTTCAGTGCTGGGAGCTTTCGTGTGGGCGCAATCGCGGGACGTTTCGAATTTGGCAGCCGGGCTCTGCGACAGTCACATAGGCATTGTTGCATCATAACCAACCAAGGCATTTGCAGAGCGCGAATGTCTGTGCGGCAGCGAATGCAGTTCCAAGGGACAGTGAAAACCAGGTAGAGCTTGCAGTGCTGGCAGCTCTCTTGTGGGCGCTATCGCTGGACGTTTCGAATTTGGCAGCCGGGCTCTGCCAGAGTCACATAGGCATTGTTGCATCATAGCCAACCAAGGCATTTGCAGAGCGCGAATGTCTGTGCGGCAGCGAATGCAGTTCCAAGGGACAGTGAAAACCAGGTAGAGCTTTCAGTGTTGGCAGCTTTCGTGTGGGCGCAATCGCGGGACGTTTCGAATTTGGCAGCCGGGCTCTGCCAGAGTCACATAGGAATTGTTGCATCATAGCCAACCAAGGCATTTGCAGAGCGCGAATGTCTGTGCGGCAGCGAATGCAGTTCCAAGGGACAGTGAAAACCAGGTAGACCTTTCAGTGCTGGCAGCTTTCGTCTGGGCGCAATCGCGGGACGTTTCGAATTTGGCAGCCGGGCTCTGCCAGAGTCACGTAGGCATTGTTGCATCATAAACACTCAACGCTCTTGCAGAGCGCGAATGTCTGTGCGGCAGCGAATGCAGTTCCAAGGGATAGTGAAAACCAGGTAGAGCTTTCAGTGCTGGCAGCTTTCGTGTGGGCGCAATCGCTGGACGTTTCGAATTTGGCAGCCGGGCTCTGCGACAGTCACATAGGCATTGTTGCATCATAACCAACCAAAGGTTTTGCAGAGCGCGAATGTCTGTGCGGCAGCGAATGCAGTTCCAAGGGACAGTGAAAACCAGGTAGAGCTTTCAGTGCTGGCAGCTTTCGTGTGGGCGCAATCGCGGGACGTTTCGAATTTGGCAGCCGGGCTCTGCGAGTGTCACATAGGAATTGTTGCATCATAACCAACCAAGGCATTTGCAGAGCGCGAATGTCTGTGCGGCAGCGAATGCAGTTCAAGGGACAGTGAAAACCAGGTAGAGCTTTCATGCTGGCAGCTTTCGTGTGGGCGCTGTCGCTGGACGTTTCGAATTTGGCAGCCGGAGTCGGCCAGAGTCACATAGGCATTGTTGCATCATAACCAACCAAAGCTCTTGCAGAGCGCAAATGTCTATGCGTCAGCGAATGCATTTCCAAGGGACAGTGAAAACCAGGTAGAGCTTTCAGTGCTGGCAGCTTTCGTGTGGGCGCAATCACTGGACGTTTCGAATTTGGCAGCCGGATTCGGCCAGAGTCACATAGGCATTGTTGCATCATAACCAACCAAAGCTTTTGCAGAGCGCGAATGTCTGTGCGGCAGCGAATGCAGTTCCAAGGGACAGTGAAAACCAGGTAGACCTTTCAGTGCTGGGAGCTTTCGTGTGGGCGCTATCTCTGGACGTTTCGAATTTGGCAGCCGGGCTCTGCGAGTGTCACATAGGTATTGTTGCATCATAACTAACCAAGGCTTTTGCAGAGTGCGAATGTCTGTGCGGCAGCGAATGCAGTTCCAAGGGACAGTGAAAACCAGGTAGACCTTTCAGTACTGGCAGCTTTCGTCTGGGCGCAATCGCGGGACGTTTCGAATTTGGCAGCCGGGCTCTGCGACAGTCACATAGGCATTGTTGCATCATAACCAACCAAACATCTTGCAGAGAGCGAATGTCTGTGCGGCAGCGAATGCAGTTCCAAGGGACAGTGAAAACCAGGTATAGCTTTCAGTGCTGGCAGCTTTCGTGTGGGCGCAATCGCTGGACGTTTCGAATTTGGCAGCCGGATTCGGCCAGAGTCACATAGGCATTGTTGCTTCATAACCAACCAAAGCTTTTGCATAGCGTGAATGTCTGTGCGGCAGCGAATGCAGTTCCAAGGGACAGTGAAAACCAGGTAGACCTTTCAGTGCTGGGAGCTTTCGTGTGGGCGCAATCTCTGGACGTTTCGAATTTGGCAGCCGGGCTCTGCGACAGTCACATAGGCATTGTTGCATCATAACCAACCAAGGCATTTGCAGAGCGCGAATGTCTGTGCGGCAGCGAATGCAGTTCCAAGGGACAGTGAAAACCAGGTAGAGCTTGCAGTGCTGGCAGCTTTCGTGTGGGCGCAATCGCTGGACGTTTCGAATTTGGCAGCCGGGCTCTGCCAGAGTCACATAGGAATTGTTGCATCATAACCAACCAAGGAATTTGCAGAGCGTGAATGTCTGTACGGCAGCGAATGCAGTTCCAAGGGACAGTGAAAACCAGGTAGAGCTTTCAGTGCTGGCAGCTTTCGTGTGGGCGCTATCACTGGACGTTTCGAATTTGGCAGCCGGGCTCTGCGAGTGTCACATAGGCATTGTTGCATCATAACTAACCAAGGCTTTTGCAGAGCGCGAATGTCTGTGCGGCAGCGAATGCAGTTCCAAGGGACAGTGAAAACCAGGTAGACCTTTCAGTACTGGCAGCTTTCGTCTGGGCGCAATCGCGGGACGTTTCGAATTTGGCAGCTGGGCTCTGCCAGAGTCACGTAGGCATTGTTGCATCATAAACAACCAAGGCTTTTGCAGAGCGCGAATGTCTGTGCGGCATCGAATGCAGTTCAAGGGACAGTGAAAACCAGGTATAGCTTTCATGCTGGCAGCTTTCGTGTGGGCGCAATCGCGGGACGTTTCGAATTTGGCAGCCGGGCTCTGCGAGTGTCACATAGGAATTGTTGCATCATAACCAACCAAGGCATTTGCAGAGCGCGAATGTCTGTGCGGCAGCGAATGCAGTTCAAGGGACAGTGAAAACCAGGTAGAGCTTTCATGCTGGCAGCTTTCGTGTGGGCGCTGTCGCTGGACGTTTCGAATTTGGCAGCCGGAGTCGGCCAGAGTCACATAGGCATTGTTGCATCATAACCAACCAAAGCTCTTGCAGAGCGCAAATGTCTATGCGTCAGCGAATGCATTTCCAAGGGACAGTGAAAACCAGGTAGAGCTTTCAGTGCTGGCAGCTTTCGTGTGGGCGCAATCACTGGACGTTTCGAATTTGGCAGCCGGATTCGGCCAGAGTCACATAGGCATTGTTGCATCATAACCAACCAAAGCTTTTGCAGAGCGCGAATGTCTGTGTGGCAGCGAATGCAGTTCCAAGGGACAGTGAAAACCAGGTAGACCTTTCAGTGCTGGGAGCTTTCGTGTGGGCGCTATCTCTGGACGTTTCGAATTTTGCAGCCGGGCTCTGCGAGTGTCACATAGGTATTGTTGCATCATAACTAACCAAGGCTTTTGCAGAGTGCGAATGTCTGTGCGGCAGCGAATGCAGTTCCAAGGGACAGTGAAAACCAGGTAGACCTTTCAGTACTGGCAGCTTTCGTCTGGGCGCAATCGCGGGACGTTTCGAATTTGGCAGCCGGGCTCTGCGACAGTCACATAGGCATTGTTGCATCATAACCAACCAAACATCTTGCAGAGAGCGAATGTCTGTGCGGCAGCGAATGCAGTTCCAAGGGACAGTGAAAACCAGGTATAGCTTTCAGTGCTGGCAGCTTTCGTGTGGGCGCAATCGCTGGACGTTTCGAATTTGGCAGCCGGATTCGGCCAGAGTCACATAGGCATTGTTGCATCATAACCAACCAAAGCTTTTGCATAGCGTGAATGTCTGTGCGGCAGCGAATGCAGTTCCAAGGGACAGTGAAAACCAGGTAGACCTTTCAGTGCTGGGAGCTTTCGTGTGGGCGCAATCTCTGGACGTTTCGAATTTGGCAGCCGGGCTCTGCGACAGTCACATAGGCATTGTTGCATCATAACCAACCAAGGCATTTGCAGAGCGCGAATGTCTGTGCGGCAGCGAATGCAGTTCCAAGGGACAGTGAAAACCAGGTAGAGCTTGCAGTGCTGGCAGCTTTCGTGTGGGCGCAATCGCTGGACGTTTCGAATTTGGCAGCCGGGCTCTGCCAGAGTCACATAGGAATTGTTGCATCATAACCAACCAAGGCATTTGCAGAGCGCGAATGTCTGTACGGCAGCGAATGCAGTTCCAAGGGACAGTGAAAACCAGGTAGAGCTTTCAGTGCTGGCAGCTTTCGTGTGGGCGCTATCACTGGACGTTTCGAATTTGGCAGCCGGGCTCTGCGAGTGTCACATAGGCATTGTTGCATCATAACTAACCAAGGCTTTTGCAGAGCGCGAATGTCTGTGTGGCAGCGAATGCAGTTCCAAGGGACAGTGAAAACCAGGTAGACCTTTCAGTACTGGCAGCTTTCGTCTGGGCGCAATCGCGGGACGTTTCGAATTTGGCAGCTGGGCTCTGCCAGAGTCACGTAGGCATTGTTGCATCATAAACAACCAAGGCTTTTGCAGAGCGCGAATGTCTGTGCGGCATCGAATGCAGTTCAAGGGACAGTGAAAACCAGGTATAGCTTTCATGCTGGCAGCTTTCGTGTGGGCGCAATCGCTGGACGTTTCGAATTTGGAAGCCGGGCTCTGCGACAGTCACATAGGCATTGTTGCATCATAACCAACCAAAGCTTTTGCATAGCGTGAATGTCTGTGCGGCAGCGAATGCAGTTCCAAGGGACAGTGAAAACCAGGTAGACCTTTCAGTGCTGGGAGCTTTCGTGTGGGCGCAATCGCGGGACGTTTCGAATTTGGCAGCCGGGCTCTGCGACAGTCACATAGGCATTGTTGCATCATAACCAACCAAGGCATTTGCAGAGCTCGAATGTCTGTGCGGCAGCGAATGCAGTTCCAAGGGACAGTGAAAACCAGGTAGAGCTTGCAGTGCTGGCAGCTCTCGTGTGGGCGCTATCGCTGGACGTTTCGAATTTGGCAGCCGGGCTCTGCCAGAGTCACATAGGCATTGTTGCATCATAGCCAACCAAGGCATTTGCAGAGCGCGAATGTCTGTGCGGCAGCGAATGCAGTTCCAAGGGACAGTGAAAACCAGGTAGAGCTTGCAGTGCTGGCAGCTTTCGTGTGGGCGCAATCGCTGGACGTTTCGAATTTGGCAGCCGGGCTCTGCCAGAGTCACATAGGAATTGTTGCATCATAACCAACCAAGGAATTTGCAGAGCGTGAATGTCTGTGCGGCAGCGAATGCAGTTCCAAGGGACAGTGAAAACCAGGTAGAGCTTGCAGTGCTGGCAGCTTTCGTGTGGGCGCTATCGCTGGACGTTTCGAATTTGGCAGCCGGGCTCTGCGAGTGTCACATAGGTATTGTTGCATCATAACTAACCAAGGCATTTGCAGAGTGCGAATGTCTGTGCGGCAGCGAATGCAGTTCCAAGGGACAGTGAAAACCAGGTAGACCTTTCAGTACTGGCAGCTTTCGTCTGGGCGCAATCGCGGGACGTTTCGAATTTGGCAGCCGGGCTCTGCGACAGTCACATAGGCATTGTTGCATCATAACCAACCAAACATCTTGCAGAGAGCGAATGTCTGTGCGGCAGCGAATGCAGTTCCAAGGGACAGTGAAAACCAGGTATAGCTTTCAGTGCTGGCAGCTTTCGTGTGGGCGCAATCGCTGGACGTTTCGAATTTGGCAGCCGGATTCGGCCAGAGTCACATAGGCATTGTTGCATCATAACCAACCAAAGCTTTTGCATAGCGTGAATGTCTGTGCGGCAGCGAATGCAGTTCCAAGGGACAGTGAAAACCAGGTAGACCTTTCAGTGCTGGGAGCTTTCGTGTGGGCGCAATCTCTGGACGTTTCGAATTTGGCAGCCGGGCTCTGCGACAGTCACATAGGCATTGTTGCATCATAACCAACCAAGGCATTTGCAGAGCGGGAATGTCTGTGCGGCAGCGAATGCAGTTCCAAGGGACAGTGAAAACCAGGTAGAGCTTTCATGCTGGCAGCTTTCGTGTGGGCGCAATCGCTGGACGTTTCGAATTTGGCAGCCGGGCTCTGCGACAGTCACATAGGCATTGTTGCATCATAACCAACCAAAGCTCTTGCAGAGCGCAAATGTCTGTGCGGCAGCGAATGCAGTTCCAAGGGACAGTGAAAACCAGGTATAGCTTTCAGTGCTGGCAGCTTTCGTGTGGGCGCAATCGCTGGACGTTTCGAATTTGGCAGCCGGGCTCTGCGACAGTCACATAGGCATTGTTGCATCATAACCAACCAAAGCTCTTGCAGAGCGCAAATGTCTGTGCGGCAGCGAATGCAGTTCCAAGGGACAGTGAAAACCAGGTATAGCTTTCAGTGCTGGCAGCTTTCGTGTGGGCGCAATCGCTGGACGTTTCGAATTTGGCAGCCGGGCTCTGCCAGAGTCACATAGGAATTGTTGCATCATAACCAACCAAGGAATTTGCAGAGCGTGAATGTCTGTACGGCAGCGAATGCAGTTCCAAGGGACAGTGAAAACCAGGTAGAGCTTGCAGTGCTGGCAGCTTTCGTGTGGGCGCTATCGCTGGACGTTTCGAATTTGGCAGCCGGGCTCTGCGAGTGTCACATAGGCATTGTTGCATCATAACTAACCAAGGCTTTTGCAGAGCGCGAATGTCTGTGCGGCAGCGAATGCAGTTCCAAGGGACAGTGAAAACCAGGTAGACCTTTCAGTACTGGCAGCTTTCGTCTGGGCGCAATCGCGGGACGTTTCGAATTTGGCAGCTGGGCTCTGCCAGAGTCACGTAGGCATTGTTGCATCATAAACAACCAAGGCTTTTGCAGAGCGCGAATGTCTGTGCGGCATCGAATGCAGTTCAAGGGACAGTGAAAACCAGGTAGAGCTTTCATGCTGGCAGCTTTCGTGTGGGCGCAATCGCTGGACGTTTCGAATTTGGAAGCCGGGCTCGGCCAGAGTCACATAGGCATTGTTGCATCATAACCAACCAAAGCTTTTGCATAGCGTGAATGTCTGTGCGGCAGCGAATGCAGTTCCAAGGGACAGTGAAAACCAGGTAGACCTTTCAGTGCTGGGAGCTTTCGTGTGGGCGCAATCGCGGGACGTTTCGAATTTGGCAGCCGGGCTCTGCGACAGTCACATAGGCATTGTTGCATCATAACCAACCAAGGCATTTGCAGAGCGCGAATGTCTGTGCGGCAGCGAATGCAGTTCCAAGGGACAGTGAAAACCAGGTAGAGCTTTCATGCTGGCAGCTTTCGTGTGGGCGCAATCGCTGGACGTTTCGAATTTGGCAGCCGGGCTCTGCGACAGTCACATAGGCATTGTTGCATCATAACCAACCAAAGCTCTTGCAGAGCGCAAATGTCTGTGCGGCAGCGAATGCAGTTCCAAGGGACAGTGAAAACCAGGTATAGCTTTCAGTGCTGGCAGCTTTCGTGTGGGCGCAATCGCTGGACGTTTCGAATTTGGCAGCCGGATTCGGCCAGAGTCACATAGGCATTGTTGCATCATAACCAACCAAAGCTTTTGCATAGCGTGAATGTCTGTGCGGCAGCGAATGCAGTTCCAAGGGACAGTGAAAACCAGGTAGAGCTTGCAGTGCTGGGAGCTTTCGTGTGGGCGCAATCTCTGGACGTTTCGAATTTGGCAGCCGGGCTCTGCGACAGTCACATAGGCATTGTTGCATCATAACCAACCAAGGCATTTGCAGAGCGCGAATGTCTGTGCGGCAGCGAATGCAGTTCCAAGGGACAGTGAAAACCAGGTAGAGCTTGCAGTGCTGGCAGCTTTCGTGTGGGCGCAATCGCTGGACGTTTCGAATTTGGCAGCCGGGCTCTGCCAGAGTCACATAGGAATTGTTGCATCATAACCAACCAAGGAATTTGCAGAGCGTGAATGTCTGTACGGCAGCGAATGCAGTTCCAAGGGACAGTGAAAACCAGGTAGAGCTTTCAGTGCTGGCAGCTTTCGTGTGGGCGCTATCACTGGACGTTTCGAATTTGGCAGCCGGGCTCTGCGAGTGTCACATAGGCATTGTTGCATCATAACTAACCAAGGCTTTTGCAGAGCACGAATGTCTGTGCGGCAGCGAATGCAGTTCCAAGGGACAGTGAAAACCAGGTAGACCTTTCAGTACTGGCAGCTTTCGTGTGGGCGCAATCGCGGGACGTTTCGAATTTGGCAGCTGGGCTCTGCCAGAGTCACGTAGGCATTGTTGCATCATAAACAACCAAGGCTTTTGCAGAGCGCGAATGTCTGTGCGGCATCGAATGCAGTTCAAGGGACAGTGAAAACCAGGTAGAGCTTTCATGCTGGCAGCTTTCGTGTGGGCGCAATCGCTGGACGTTTCGAATTTGGAAGCCGGGCTCGGCCAGAGTCACATAGGCATTGTTGCATCATAACCAACCAAAGCTTTTGCATAGCGTGAATGTCTGTGCGGCAGCGAATGCAGTTCCAAGGGACAGTGAAAACCAGGTAGACCTTTCAGTGCTGGGAGCTTTCGTGTGGGCGCAATCGCGGGACGTTTCGAATTTGGCAGCCGGGCTCTGCGACAGTCACATAGGCATTGTTGCATCATAACCAACCAAGGCATTTGCAGAGCGCGAATGTCTGTGCGGCAGCGAATGCAGTTCCAAGGGACAGTGAAAACCAGGTAGAGCTTGCAGTGCTGGCAGCTCTCGTGTGGGCGCTATCGCTGGACGTTTCGAATTTGGCAGCCGGGCTCTGCCAGAGTCACATAGGGATTGTTGCATCATAGCCAACCAAGGCATTTGCAGAGCGCGAATGTCTGTGCGGCAGCGAATGCAGTTCCAAGGGACAGTGAAAACCAGGTAGAGCTTGCAGTGCTGGCAGCTTTCGTGTGGGCGCAATCGCTGGACGTTTCGAATTTGGCAGCCGGGCTCTGCCAGAGTCACATAGGAATTGTTGCATCATAACCAACCAAGGAATTTGCAGAGCGTGAATGTCTGTGCGGCAGCGAATGCAGTTCCAAGGGACAGTGAAAACCAGGTAGAGCTTGCAGTGCTGGCAGCTTTCGTGTGGGCGCTATCGCTGGACGTTTCGAATTTGGCAGCCGGGCTCTGCGAGTGTCACATAGGCATTGTTGCATCATAACTAACCAAGCCTTTTGCAGAGTGCGAATGTCTGTGCGGCAGCGAATGCAGTTCCAAGGGACAGTGAAAACCAGGTAGACCTTTCAGTACTGGCAGCTTTCGTCTGGGCGCAATCGCGGGACGTTTCGAATTTGGCAGCCGGGCTCTGCGACAGTCACATAGGCATTGTTGCATCATAACCAACCAAACATCTTGCAGAGAGCGAATGTCTGTGCGGCAGCGAATGCAGTTCCAAGGGACAGTGAAAACCAGGTATAGCTTTCAGTGCTGGCAGCTTTCGTGTGGGCGCAATCGCTGGACGTTTCGAATTTGGCAGCCGGATTCGGCCAGAGTCACATAGGCATTGTTGCATCATAACCAACCAAAGCTTTTGCATAGCGTGAATGTCTGTGCGGCAGCGAATGCAGTTCCAAGGGACAGTGAAAACCAGGTAGACCTTTCAGTGCTGGGAGCTTTCGTGTGGGCGCAATCTCTGGACGTTTCGAATTTGGCAGCCGGGCTCTGCGACAGTCACATAGGCATTGTTGCATCATAACCAACCAAGGCATTTGCAGAGCGGGAATGTCTGTGCGGCAGCGAATGCAGTTCCAAGGGACAGTGAAAACCAGGTAGAGCTTTCATGCTGGCAGCTTTCGTGTGGGCGCAATCGCTGGACGTTTCGAATTTGGCAGCCGGGCTCTGCGACAGTCACATAGGCATTGTTGCATCATAACCAACCAAAGCTCTTGCAGAGCGCAAATGTCTGTGCGGCAGCGAATGCAGTTCCAAGGGACAGTGAAAACCAGGTATAGCTTTCAGTGCTGGCAGCTTTCGTGTGGGCGCAATCGCTGGACGTTTCGAATTTGGCAGCCGGATTCGGCCAGAGTCACATAGGCATTGTTGCATCATAACCAACCAAAGCTTTTGCATAGCGTGAATGTCTGTGCGGCAGCGAATGCAGTTCCAAGGGACAGTGAAAACCAGGTAGAGCTTGCAGTGCTGGGAGCTTTCGTGTGGGCGCAATCTCTGGACGTTTCGAATTTGGCAGCCGGGCTCTGCGACAGTCACATAGGCATTGTTGCATCATAACCAACCAAGGCATTTGCAGAGCGCGAATGTCTGTGCGGCAGCGAATGCAGTTCCAAGGGACAGTGAAAACCAGGTAGAGCTTGCAGTGCTGGCAGCTTTCGTGTGGGCGCAATCGCTGGACGTTTCGAATTTGGCAGCCGGGCTCTGCCAGAGTCACATAGGAATTGTTGCATCATAACCAACCAAGGAATTTGCAGAGCGTGAATGTCTGTACGGCAGCGAATGCAGTTCCAAGGGACAGTGAAAACCAGGTAGAGCTTTCAGTGCTGGCAGCTTTCGTGTGGGCGCTATCACTGGACGTTTCGAATTTGGCAGCCGGGCTCTGCGAGTGTCACATAGGCATTGTTGCATCATAACTAACCAAGGCTTTTGCAGAGCACGAATGTCTGTGCGGCAGCGAATGCAGTTCCAAGGGACAGTGAAAACCAGGTAGACCTTTCAGTACTGGCAGCTTTCGTGTGGGCGCAATCGCGGGACGTTTCGAATTTGGCAGCTGGGCTCTGCCAGAGTCACGTAGGCATTGTTGCATCATAAACAACCAAGGCTTTTGCAGAGCGCGAATGTCTGTGCGGCATCGAATGCAGTTCAAGGGACAGTGAAAACCAGGTAGAGCTTTCATGCTGGCAGCTTTCGTGTGGGCGCAATCGCTGGACGTTTCGAATTTGGAAGCCGGGCTCGGCCAGAGTCACATAGGCATTGTTGCATCATAACCAACCAAAGCTTTTGCATAGCGTGAATGTCTGTGCGGCAGCGAATGCAGTTCCAAGGGACAGTGAAAACCAGGTAGACCTTTCAGTGCTGGGAGCTTTCGTGTGGGCGCAATCGCGGGACGTTTCGAATTTGGCAGCCGGGCTCTGCGACAGTCACATAGGCATTGTTGCATCATAACCAACCAAGGCATTTGCAGAGCGCGAATGTCTGTGCGGCAGCGAATGCAGTTCCAAGGGACAGTGAAAACCAGGTAGAGCTTGCAGTGCTGGCAGCTCTCGTGTGGGCGCTATCGCTGGACGTTTCGAATTTGGCAGCTGGGCTCTGCCAGAGTCACATAGGGATTGTTGCATCATAGCCAACCAAGGCATTTGCAGAGCGCGAATGTCTGTGCGGCAGCGAATGCAGTTCCAAGGGACAGTGAAAACCAGGTAGAGCTTGCAGTGCTGGCAGCTTTCGTGTGGGCGCAATCGCTGGACGTTTCGAATTTGGCAGCCGGGCTCTGCCAGAGTCACATAGGAATTGTTGCATCATAACCAACCAAGGAATTTGCAGAGCGTGAATGTCTGTGCGGCAGCGAATGCAGTTCCAAGGGACAGTGAAAACCAGGTAGAGCTTGCAGTGCTGGCAGCTTTCGTGTGGGCGCTATCGCTGGACGTTTCGAATTTGGCAGCCGGGCTCTGCGAGTGTCACATAGGTATTGTTGCATCATAACTAATCAAGGCATTTGCAGAGTGCGAATGTCTGTGCGGCAGCGAATGCAGTTCCAAGGGACAGTGAAAACCAGGTAGACCTTTCAGTACTGGCAGCTTTCGTCTGGGCGCAATCGCGGGACGTTTCGAATTTGGCAGCCGGGCTCTGCGACAGTCACATAGGCATTGTTGCATCATAACCAACCAAACATCTTGCAGAGAGCGAATGTCTGTGCGGCAGCGAATGCAGTTCCAAGGGACAGTGAAAACCAGGTATAGCTTTCAGTGCTGGCAGCTTTCGTGTGGGCGCAATCGCTGGACGTTTCGAATTTGGCAGCCGGATTCGGCCAGAGTCACATAGGCATTGTTGCATCATAACCAACCAAAGCTTTTGCATAGCGTGAATGTCTGTGCGGCAGCGAATGCAGTTCCAAGGGACAGTGAAAACCAGGTAGACCTTTCAGTGCTGGGAGCTTTCGTGTGGGCGCAATCTCTGGACGTTTCGAATTTGGCAGCCGGGCTCTGCGACAGTCACATAGGCATTGTTGCATCATAACCAACCAAGGCATTTGCAGAGCGGGAATGTCTGTGCGGCAGCGAATGCAGTTCCAAGGGACAGTGAAAACCAGGTAGAGCTTTCATGCTGGCAGCTTTCGTGTGGGCGCAATCGCTGGACGTTTCGAATTTGGCAGCCGGGCTCTGCGACAGTCACATAGGCATTGTTGCATCATAACCAACCAAAGCTCTTGCAGAGCGCAAATGTCTGTGCGGCAGCGAATGCAGTTCCAAGGGACAGTGAAAACCAGGTAGAGCTTGCAGTGCTGGCAGCTTTCGTGTGGGCGCTATCGCTGGACGTTTCGAATTTGGCAGCCGGGCTCTGCGAGTGTCACATAGGCATTGTTGCATCATAACTAACCAAGGCTTTTGCAGAGCGCGAATGTCTGTGCGGCAGCGAATGCAGTTCCAAGGGACAGTGAAAACCAGGTAGACCTTTCAGTACTGGCAGCTTTCGTCTGGGCGCAATCGCGGGACGTTTCGAATTTGGCAGCTGGGCTCTGCCAGAGTCACGTAGGCATTGTTGCATCATAAACAACCAAGGCTTTTGCAGAGCGCGAATGTCTGTGCGGCATCGAATGCAGTTCAAGGGACAGTGAAAACCAGGTAGAGCTTTCATGCTGGCAGCTTTCGTGTGGGCGCAATCGCTGGACGTTTCGAATTTGGCAGCCGGGCTCGGCCAGAGTCACATAGGCATTGTTGCATCATAACCAACCAAAGCTTTTGCATAGCGTGAATGTCTGTGCGGCAGCGAATGCAGTTCCAAGGGACAGTGAAAACCAGGTAGACCTTTCAGTGCTGGGAGCTTTCGTGTGGGCGCAATCGCGGGACGTTTTGAATTTGGCAGCCGGGCTCTGCGACAGTCACATAGGCATTGTTGCATCATAACCAACCAAGGCATTTGCAGAGCGCGAATGTCTGTGCGGCAGCGAATGCAGTTCCAAGGGACAGTGAAAACCAGGTAGAGCTTGCAGTGCTAGCAGCTCTCGTGTGGGCGCTATCGCTGGACGTTTCGAATTTGGCAGCCGGGCTCTGCCAGAGTCACATAGGCATTGTTGCATCATAGCCAACCAAGGCATTTGCAGAGCGCGAATGTCTGTGCGGCAGCGAATGCAGTTCCAAGGGACAGTGAAAACCAGGTAGAGCTTGCAGTGCTGGCAGCTTTCGTGTGGGCGCAATCGCTGGACGTTTCGAATTTGGCAGCCGGGCTCTGCCAGAGTCACATAGGAATTGTTGCATCATAACCAACCAAGGAATTTGCAGAGCGTGAATGTCTGTGCGGCAGCGAATGCAGTTCCAAGGGACAGTGAAAACCAGGTAGAGCTTGCAGTGCTGGCAGCTTTCGTGTGGGCGCTATCGCTGGACGTTTCGAATTTGGCAGCCGGGCTCTGCGAGTGTCACATAGGTATTGTTGCATCATAACTAACCAAGGCATTTGCAGAGTGCGAATGTCTGTGCGGCAGCGAATGCAGTTCCAAGGGACAGTGAAAACCAGGTAGACCTTTCAGTACTGGCAGCTTTCGTCTGGGCGCAATCGCTGGACGTTTCGAATTTGGCAGCCGGGCTCTGCGACAGTCACATAGGCATTGTTGCATCATAACCAACCAAACATCTTGCAGAGAGCGAATGTCTGTGCGGCAGCGAATGCAGTTCCAAGGGACAGTGAAAACCAGGTATAGCTTTCAGTGCTGGCAGCTTTCGTGTGGGCGCTATCGCTGGACGTTTCGAATTTGGCAGCCGGATTCGGCCAGAGTCACATAGGCATTGTTGCATCATAACCAACCAAAGCTTTTGCATAGCGTGAATGTCTGCGCGGCAGCGAATGCAGTTCCAAGGGACAGTGAAAACCAGGTAGACCTTTCAGTGCTGGGAGCTTTCGTGTGGGCGCAATCTCTGGACGTTTCGAATTTGGCAGCCGGGCTCTGCGACAGTCACATAGGCATTGTTGCTTCATAACCAACCAAGGCATTTGCAGAGCGGGAATGTCTGTGCGGCAGCGAATGCAGTTCCAAGGGACAGTGAAAACCAGGTAGAGCTTTCATGCTGGCAGCTTTCGTGTGGGCGCAATCGCTGGACGTTTCGAATTTGGCAGCCGGGCTCTGCGACAGTCACATAGGCATTGTTGCTTCATAACCAACCAAGGCATTTGCAGAGCGGGAATGTCTGTGCGGCAGCGAATGCAGTTCCAAGGGACAGTGAAAACCAGGTAGAGCTTTCATGCTGGCAGCTTTCGTGTGGGCGCAATCGCTGGACGTTTCGAATTTGGCAGCCGGGCTCTGCGACAGTCACATAGGCATTGTTGCTTCATAACCAACCAAGGCATTTGCAGAGCGGGAATGTCTGTGCGGCAGCGAATGCAGTTCCAAGGGACAGTGAAAACCAGGTAGAGCTTGCAGTGCTGGCAGCTTTCGTGTGGGCGCTATCGCTGGACGTTTCGAATTTGGCAGCCGGGCTCTGCGAGTGTCACATAGGCATTGTTGCATCATAACTAACCAAGGCTTTTGCAGAGCGCGAATGTCTGTGCGGCAGCGAATGCAGTTCCAAGGGACAGTGAAAACCAGGTAGACCTTTCAGTACTGGCAGCTTTCGTCTGGGCGCAATCGCGGGACGTTTCGAATTTGGCAGCTGGGCTCTGCCAGAGTCACGTAGGCATTGTTGCATCATAAACAACCAAGGCTTTTGCAGAGCGCGAATGTCTGTGCGGCATCGAATGCAGTTCAAGGGACAGTGAAAACCAGGTAGAGCTTTCATGCTGGCAGCTTTCGTGTGGGCGCAATCGCTGGACGTTTCGAATTTGGAAGCCGGGCTCGGCCAGAGTCACATAGGCATTGTTGCATCATAACCAACCAAAGCTTTTGCATAGCGTGAATGTCTGTGCGGCAGCGAATGCAGTTCCAAGGGACAGTGAAAACCAGGTAGACCTTTCAGTGCTGGGAGCTTTCGTGTGGGCGCAATCGCGGGACGTTTCGAATTTGGCAGCCGGGCTCTGCGACAGTCACATAGGCATTGTTGCATCATAACCAACCAAGGCATTTGCAGAGCGCGAATGTCTGTGCGGCAGCGAATGCAGTTCCAAGGGACAGTGAAAACCAGGTAGAGCTTGCAGTGCTGGCAGCTCTCGTGTGGGCGCTATCGCTGGACGTTTCGAATTTGGCAGCCGGGCTCTGCCAGAGTCACATAGGCATTGTTGCATCATAGCCAACCAAGGCATTTGCAGAGCGCGAATGTCTGTGCGGCAGCGAATGCAGTTCCAAGGGACAGTGAAAACCAGGTAGAGCTTGCAGTGCTGGCAGCTTTCGTGTGGGCGCAATCGCTGGACCTTTCGAATTTGGCAGCCGGGCTCTGCCAGAGTCACATAGGAATTGTTGCATCATAACCAACCAAGGAATTTGCAGAGCGTGAATGTCTGTGCGGCAGCGAATGCAGTTCCAAGGGACAGTGAAAACCAGGTAGAGCTTGCAGTGCTGGCAGCTTTCGTGTGGGCGCTATCGCTGGACGTTTCGAATTTGGCAGCCGGGCTCTGCGAGTGTCACATAGGTATTGTTGCATCATAACTAACCAAGGATTTTGCAGAGTGCGAATGTCTGTGCGGCAGCGAATGCAGTTCCAAGGGACAGTGAAAACCAGGTAGACCTTTCAGTGCTGGGAGCTTTCGTGTGGGCGCAATCTCTGGACGTTTCGAATTTGGCAGCCGGGCTCTGCGACAGTCACATAGGCATTGTTGCATCATAACCAACCAAAGCTCTTGCAGAGCGCGAATGTCTGTGCGGCAGCGAATGCAGTTCCAAGGGACAGTGAAAACCAGGTAGAGCTTGCAGTGCTGGCAGCTCTCGTGTGGGCGCTATCGCTGGACGTTTCGAATTTGGCAGCCGGGCTCTGCCAGAGTCACATAGGCATTGTTGCATCATAGCCAACCAAGGCATTTGCAGAGCGCGAATGTCTGTGTGGCAGCGAATGCAGTTCCAAGGGACAGTGAAAACCAGGTAGACCTTTCAGTGCTGGGAGCTTTCGTGTGGGCGCAATCGCGGGACGTTTTGAATTTGGCAGCCGGGCTCTGCGACAGTCACATAGGCATTGTTGCATCATAACCAACCAAGGCATTTGCAGAGCGCGAATGTCTGTGCGGCAGCGAATGCAGTTCCAAGGGACAGTGAAAACCAGGTAGAGCTTGCAGTGCTAGCAGCTCTCGTGTGGGCGCTATCGCTGGACGTTTCGAATTTGGCAGCCGGGCTCTGCCAGAGTCACATAGGCATTGTTGCATCATAGCCAACCAAGGCATTTGCAGAGCGCGAATGTCTGTGCGGCAGCGAATGCAGTTCCAAGGGACAGTGAAAACCAGGTAGAGCTTGCAGTGCTGGCAGCTTTCGTGTGGGCGCAATCGCTGGACGTTTCGAATTTGGCAGCCGGGCTCTGCCAGAGTCACATAGGAATTGTTGCATCATAACCAACCAAGGAATTTGCAGAGCGTGAATGTCTGTGCGGCAGCGAATGCAGTTCCAAGGGACAGTGAAAACCAGGTAGAGCTTGCAGTGCTGGCAGCTTTCGTGTGGGCGCTATCGCTGGACGTTTCGAATTTGGCAGCCGGGCTCTGCGAGTGTCACATAGGTATTGTTGCATCATAACTAACCAAGGCATTTGCAGAGTGCGAATGTCTGTGCGGCAGCGAATGCAGTTCCAAGGGACAGTGAAAACCAGGTAGACCTTTCAGTACTGGCAGCTTTCGTCTGGGCGCAATCGCTGGACGTTTCGAATTTGGCAGCCGGGCTCTGCGACAGTCACATAGGCATTGTTGCATCATAACCAACCAAACATCTTGCAGAGAGCGAATGTCTGTGCGGCAGCGAATGCAGTTCCAAGGGACAGTGAAAACCAGGTATAGCTTTCAGTGCTGGCAGCTTTCGTGTGGGCGCAATCGCTGGACGTTTCGAATTTGGCAGCCGGATTCGGCCAGAGTCACATAGGCATTGTTGCATCATAACCAACCAAAGCTTTTGCATAGCGTGAATGTCTGCGCGGCAGCGAATGCAGTTCCAAGGGACAGTGAAAACCAGGTAGACCTTTCAGTGCTGGGAGCTTTCGTGTGGGCGCAATCTCTGGACGTTTCGAATTTGGCAGCCGGGCTCTGCGACAGTCACATAGGCATTGTTGCTTCATAACCAACCAAGGCATTTGCAGAGCGGGAATGTCTGTGCGGCAGCGAATGCAGTTCCAAGGGACAGTGAAAACCAGGTAGAGCTTTCATGCTGGCAGCTTTCGTGTGGGCGCAATCGCTGGACGTTTCGAATTTGGCAGCCGGGCTCTGCGACAGTCACATAGGCATTGTTGCATCATAACCAACCAAAGCTCTTGCAGAGCGCAAATGTCTGTGCGGCAGCGAATGCAGTTCCAAGGGACAGTGAAAACCAGGTAGAGCTTTCAGTGCTGGCAGCTTTCGTGTGGGCGCAATCGCTGGACGTTTCGAATTTGGCAGCCGGGCTCTGCCAGAGTCACATAGGAATTGTTGCATCATAACCAACCAAGGAATTTGCAGAGCGTGAATGTCTGTACGGCAGCGAATGCAGTTCCAAGGGACAGTGAAAACCAGGTAGAGCTTGCAGTGCTGGCAGCTTTCGTGTGGGCGCTATCGCTGGACGTTTCGAATTTGGCAGCCGGGCTCTGCGAGTGTCACATAGGCATTGTTGCATCATAACTAACCAAGGCTTTTGCAGAGCGCGAATGTCTGTGCGGCAGCGAATGCAGTTCCAAGGGACAGTGAAAACCAGGTAGACCTTTCAGTACTGGCAGCTTTCGTCTGGGCGCAATCGCGGGACGTTTCGAATTTGGCAGCTGGGCTCTGCCAGAGTCACGTAGGCATTGTTGCATCATAAACAACCAAGGCTTTTGCAGAGCGCGAATGTCTGTGCGGCATCGAATGCAGTTCAAGGGACAGTGAAAACCAGGTAGAGCTTTCATGCTGGCAGCTTTCGTGTGGGCGCAATCGCTGGACGTTTCGAATTTGGAAGCCGGGCTCGGCCAGAGTCACATAGGCATTGTTGCATCATAACCAACCAAAGCTTTTGCATAGCGTGAATGTCTGTGCGGCAGCGAATGCAGTTCCAAGGGACAGTGAAAACCAGGTAGACCTTTCAGTGCTGGGAGCTTTCGTGTGGGCGCAATCGCGGGACGTTTCGAATTTGGCAGCCGGGCTCTGCGACAGTCACATAGGCATTGTTGCATCATAACCAACCAAGGCATTTGCAGAGCGCGAATGTCTGTGCGGCAGCGAATGCAGTTCCAAGGGACAGTGAAAACCAGGTAGAGCTTGCAGTGCTGGCAGCTCTCGTGTGGGCGCTATCGCTGGACGTTTCGAATTTGGCAGCCGGGCTCTGCCAGAGTCACATAGGCATTGTTGCATCATAGCCAACCAAGGCATTTGCAGAGCGCGAATGTCTGTGCGGCAGCGAATGCAGTTCCAAGGGACAGTGAAAACCAGGTAGAGCTTGCAGTGCTGGCAGCTTTCGTGTGGGCGCAATCGCTGGACCTTTCGAATTTGGCAGCCGGGCTCTGCCAGAGTCACATAGGAATTGTTGCATCATAACCAACCAAGGAATTTGCAGAGCGTGAATGTCTGTGCGGCAGCGAATGCAGTTCCAAGGGACAGTGAAAACCAGGTAGAGCTTGCAGTGCTGGCAGCTTTCGTGTGGGCGCTATCGCTGGACGTTTCGAATTTGGCAGCCGGGCTCTGCGAGTGTCACATAGGTATTGTTGCATCATAACTAACCAAGGATTTTGCAGAGTGCGAATGTCTGTGCGGCAGCGAATGCAGTTCCAAGGGACAGTGAAAACCAGGTAGACCTTTCAGTGCTGGGAGCTTTCGTGTGGGCGCAATCTCTGGACGTTTCGAATTTGGCAGCCGGGCTCTGCGACAGTCACATAGGCATTGTTGCATCATAACCAACCAAGGCATTTGCAGAGCGCGAATGTCTGTGCGGCAGCGAATGCAGTTCCAAGGGACAGTGAAAACCAGGTAGAGCTTGCAGTGCTGGCAGCTCTCGTGTGGGCGCTATCGCTGGACGTTTCGAATTTGGCAGCCGGGCTCTGCGAGTGTCACATAGGTATTGTTGCATCATAACTAACCAAGGCATTTGCAGAGTGCGAATGTCTGTGCGGCAGCGAATGCAGTTCCAAGGGACAGTGAAAACCAGGTAGACCTTTCAGTACTGGCAGCTTTCGTCTGGGCGCAATCGCTGGACGTTTCGAATTTGGCAGCCGGGCTCTGCGACAGTCACATAGGCATTGTTGCATCATAACCAACCAAACATCTTGCAGAGAGCGAATGTCTGTGCGGCAGCGAATGCAGTTCCAAGGGACAGTGAAAACCAGGTATAGCTTTCAGTGCTGGCAGCTTTCGTGTGGGCGCTATCGCTGGACGTTTCGAATTTGGCAGCCGGATTCGGCCAGAGTCACATAGGCATTGTTGCATCATAACCAACCAAAGCTTTTGCATAGCGTGAATGTCTGCGCGGCAGCGAATGCAGTTCCAAGGGACAGTGAAAACCAGGTAGACCTTTCAGTGCTGGGAGCTTTCGTGTGGGCGCAATCTCTGGACGTTTCGAATTTGGCAGCCGGGCTCTGCGACAGTCACATAGGCATTGTTGCTTCATAACCAACCAAGGCATTTGCAGAGCGGGAATGTCTGTGCGGCAGCGAATGCAGTTCCAAGGGACAGTGAAAACCAGGTAGAGCTTTCATGCTGGCAGCTTTCGTGTGGGCGCAATCGCTGGACGTTTCGAATTTGGCAGCCGGGCTCTGCGACAGTCACATAGGCATTGTTGCTTCATAACCAACCAAGGCATTTGCAGAGCGGGAATGTCTGTGCGGCAGCGAATGCAGTTCCAAGGGACAGTGAAAACCAGGTAGAGCTTTCATGCTGGCAGCTTTCGTGTGGGCGCAATCGCTGGACGTTTCGAATTTGGCAGCCGGGCTCTGCGACAGTCACATAGGCATTGTTGCTTCATAACCAACCAAGGCATTTGCAGAGCGGGAATGTCTGTGCGGCAGCGAATGCAGTTCCAAGGGACAGTGAAAACCAGGTAGAGCTTGCAGTGCTGGCAGCTTTCGTGTGGGCGCTATCGCTGGACGTTTCGAATTTGGCAGCCGGGCTCTGCGAGTGTCACATAGGCATTGTTGCATCATAACTAACCAAGGCTTTTGCAGAGCGCGAATGTCTGTGCGGCAGCGAATGCAGTTCCAAGGGACAGTGAAAACCAGGTAGACCTTTCAGTACTGGCAGCTTTCGTCTGGGCGCAATCGCGGGACGTTTCGAATTTGGCAGCTGGGCTCTGCCAGAGTCACGTAGGCATTGTTGCATCATAAACAACCAAGGCTTTTGCAGAGCGCGAATGTCTGTGCAGCATCGAATGCAGTTCAAGGGACAGTGAAAACCAGGTAGAGCTTTCATGCTGGCAGCTTTCGTGTGGGCGCAATCGCTGGACGTTTCGAATTTGGAAGCCGGGCTCGGCCAGAGTCACATAGGCATTGTTGCATCATAACCAACCAAAGCTTTTGCATAGCGTGAATGTCTGTGCGGCAGCGAATGCAGTTCCAAGGGACAGTGAAAACCAGGTAGACCTTTCAGTGCTGGGAGCTTTCGTGTGGGCGCAATCGCGGGACGTTTCGAATTTGGCAGCCGGGCTCTGCGACAGTCACATAGGCATTGTTGCATCATAACCAACCAAGGCATTTGCAGAGCGCGAATGTCTGTGCGGCAGCGAATGCAGTTCCAAGGGACAGTGAAAACCAGGTAGAGCTTGCAGTGCTGGCAGCTCTCGTGTGGGCGCTATCGCTGGACGTTTCGAATTTGGCAGCCGGGCTCTGCCAGAGTCACATAGGCATTGTTGCATCATAGCCAACCAAGGCATTTGCAGAGCGCGAATGTCTGTGCGGCAGCGAATGCAGTTCCAAGGGACAGTGAAAACCAGGTAGAGCTTGCAGTGCTGGCAGCTTTCGTGTGGGCGCAATCGCTGGACCTTTCGAATTTGGCAGCCGGGCTCTGCCAGAGTCACATAGGAATTGTTGCATCATAACCAACCAAGGAATTTGCAGAGCGTGAATGTCTGTGCGGCAGCGAATGCAGTTCCAAGGGACAGTGAAAACCAGGTAGAGCTTGCAGTGCTGGCAGCTTTCGTGTGGGCGCTATCGCTGGACGTTTCGAATTTGGCAGCCGGGCTCTGCGAGTGTCACATAGGTATTGTTGCATCATAACTAACCAAGGATTTTGCAGAGTGCGAATGTCTGTGCGGCAGCGAATGCAGTTCCAAGGGACAGTGAAAACCAGGTAGACCTTTCAGTGCTGGGAGCTTTCGTGTGGGCGCAATCTCTGGACGTTTCGAATTTGGCAGCCGGGCTCTGCGACAGTCACATAGGCATTGTTGCATCATAACCAACCAAAGCTCTTGCAGAGCGCGAATGTCTGTGCGGCAGCGAATGCAGTTCCAAGGGACAGTGAAAACCAGGTAGAGCTTGCAGTGCTGGCAGCTCTCGTGTGGGCGCTATCGCTGGACGTTTCGAATTTGGCAGCCGGGCTCTGCCAGAGTCACATAGGCATTGTTGCATCATAGCCAACCAAGGCATTTGCAGAGCGCGAATGTCTGTGTGGCAGCGAATGCAGTTCCAAGGGACAGTGAAAACCAGGTAGACCTTTCAGTGCTGGGAGCTTTCGTGTGGGCGCAATCGCGGGACGTTTTGAATTTGGCAGCCGGGCTCTGCGACAGTCACATAGGCATTGTTGCATCATAACCAACCAAGGCATTTGCAGAGCGCGAATGTCTGTGCGGCAGCGAATGCAGTTCCAAGGGACAGTGAAAACCAGGTAGAGCTTGCAGTGCTAGCAGCTCTCGTGTGGGCGCTATCGCTGGACGTTTCGAATTTGGCAGCCGGGCTCTGCCAGAGTCACATAGGCATTGTTGCATCATAGCCAACCAAGGCATTTGCAGAGCGCGAATGTCTGTGCGGCAGCGAATGCAGTTCCAAGGGACAGTGAAAACCAGGTAGAGCTTGCAGTGCTGGCAGCTTTCGTGTGGGCGCAATCGCTGGACGTTTCGAATTTGGCAGCCGGGCTCTGCCAGAGTCACATAGGAATTGTTGCATCATAACCAACCAAGGAATTTGCAGAGCGTGAATGTCTGTGCGGCAGCGAATGCAGTTCCAAGGGACAGTGAAAACCAGGTAGAGCTTGCAGTGCTGGCAGCTTTCGTGTGGGCGCTATCGCTGGACGTTTCGAATTTGGCAGCCGGGCTCTGCGAGTGTCACATAGGTATTGTTGCATCATAACTAACCAAGGCATTTGCAGAGTGCGAATGTCTGTGCGGCAGCGAATGCAGTTCCAAGGGACAGTGAAAACCAGGTAGACCTTTCAGTACTGGCAGCTTTCGTCTGGGCGCAATCGCTGGACGTTTCGAATTTGGCAGCCGGGCTCTGCGACAGTCACATAGGCATTGTTGCATCATAACCAACCAAACATCTTGCAGAGAGCGAATGTCTGTGCGGCAGCGAATGCAGTTCCAAGGGACAGTGAAAACCAGGTATAGCTTTCAGTGCTGGCAGCTTTCGTGTGGGCGCAATCGCTGGACGTTTCGAATTTGGCAGCCGGATTCGGCCAGAGTCACATAGGCATTGTTGCATCATAACCAACCAAAGCTTTTGCATAGCGTGAATGTCTGCGCGGCAGCGAATGCAGTTCCAAGGGACAGTGAAAACCAGGTAGACCTTTCAGTGCTGGGAGCTTTCGTGTGGGCGCAATCTCTGGACGTTTCGAATTTGGCAGCCGGGCTCTGCGACAGTCACATAGGCATTGTTGCTTCATAACCAACCAAGGCATTTGCAGAGCGGGAATGTCTGTGCGGCAGCGAATGCAGTTCCAAGGGACAGTGAAAACCAGGTAGAGCTTTCATGCTGGCAGCTTTCGTGTGGGCGCAATCGCTGGACGTTTCGAATTTGGCAGCCGGGCTCTGCGACAGTCACATAGGCATTGTTGCATCATAACCAACCAAAGCTCTTGCAGAGCGCAAATGTCTGTGCGGCAGCGAATGCAGTTCCAAGGGACAGTGAAAACCAGGTAGAGCTTTCAGTGCTGGCAGCTTTCGTGTGGGCGCAATCGCTGGACGTTTCGAATTTGGCAGCCGGGCTCTGCCAGAGTCACATAGGAATTGTTGCATCATAACCAACCAAGGAATTTGCAGAGCGTGAATGTCTGTACGGCAGCGAATGCAGTTCCAAGGGACAGTGAAAACCAGGTAGAGCTTGCAGTGCTGGCAGCTTTCGTGTGGGCGCTATCGCTGGACGTTTCGAATTTGGCAGCCGGGCTCTGCGAGTGTCACATAGGCATTGTTGCATCATAACTAACCAAGGCTTTTGCAGAGCGCGAATGTCTGTGCGGCAGCGAATGCAGTTCCAAGGGACAGTGAAAACCAGGTAGACCTTTCAGTACTGGCAGCTTTCGTCTGGGCGCAATCGCGGGACGTTTCGAATTTGGCAGCTGGGCTCTGCCAGAGTCACGTAGGCATTGTTGCATCATAAACAACCAAGGCTTTTGCAGAGCGCGAATGTCTGTGCGGCATCGAATGCAGTTCAAGGGACAGTGAAAACCAGGTAGAGCTTTCATGCTGGCAGCTTTCGTGTGGGCGCAATCGCTGGACGTTTCGAATTTGGAAGCCGGGCTCGGCCAGAGTCACATAGGCATTGTTGCATCATAACCAACCAAAGCTTTTGCATAGCGTGAATGTCTGTGCGGCAGCGAATGCAGTTCCAAGGGACAGTGAAAACCAGGTAGACCTTTCAGTGCTGGGAGCTTTCGTGTGGGCGCAATCGCGGGACGTTTCGAATTTGGCAGCCGGGCTCTGCGACAGTCACATAGGCATTGTTGCATCATAACCAACCAAGGCATTTGCAGAGCGCGAATGTCTGTGCGGCAGCGAATGCAGTTCCAAGGGACAGTGAAAACCAGGTAGAGCTTGCAGTGCTGGCAGCTCTCGTGTGGGCGCTATCGCTGGACGTTTCGAATTTGGCAGCCGGGCTCTGCCAGAGTCACATAGGCATTGTTGCATCATAGCCAACCAAGGCATTTGCAGAGCGCGAATGTCTGTGCGGCAGCGAATGCAGTTCCAAGGGACAGTGAAAACCAGGTAGAGCTTGCAGTGCTGGCAGCTTTCGTGTGGGCGCAATCGCTGGACCTTTCGAATTTGGCAGCCGGGCTCTGCCAGAGTCACATAGGAATTGTTGCATCATAACCAACCAAGGAATTTGCAGAGCGTGAATGTCTGTGCGGCAGCGAATGCAGTTCCAAGGGACAGTGAAAACCAGGTAGAGCTTGCAGTGCTGGCAGCTTTCGTGTGGGCGCTATCGCTGGACGTTTCGAATTTGGCAGCCGGGCTCTGCGAGTGTCACATAGGTATTGTTGCATCATAACTAACCAAGGATTTTGCAGAGTGCGAATGTCTGTGCGGCAGCGAATGCAGTTCCAAGGGACAGTGAAAACCAGGTAGACCTTTCAGTGCTGGGAGCTTTCGTGTGGGCGCAATCTCTGGACGTTTCGAATTTGGCAGCCGGGCTCTGCGACAGTCACATAGGCATTGTTGCATCATAACCAACCAAGGCATTTGCAGAGCGCGAATGTCTGTGCGGCAGCGAATGCAGTTCCAAGGGACAGTGAAAACCAGGTAGAGCTTGCAGTGCTGGCAGCTCTCGTGTGGGCGCTATCGCTGGACGTTTCGAATTTGGCAGCCGGGCTCTGCCAGAGTCACATAGGCATTGTTGCATCATAGCCAACCAAGGCATTTGCAGAGCGCGAATGTCTGTGCGGCAGCAAATGCAGTTCCAAGGGACAGTGAAAACCAGGTAGAGCTTGCAGTGCTGGCAGCTTTCGTGTGGGCGCAATCGCTGGACGTTTCGAATTTGGCAGCCGGGCTCTGCCAGAGTCACATAGGAATTGTTGCATCATAACCAACCAAGGAATTTGCAGAGCGCGAATGTCTGTGCGGCAGCGAATGCAGTTCCAAGGGACAGTGAAAACCAGGTAGAGCTTGCAGTGCTGGCAGCTTTCGTGTGGGCGCTATCGCTGGACGTTTCGAATTTGGCAGCCGGGCTCTGCGAGTGTCACATAGGCATTGTTGCATAATAACTAACCAAGGCTTTTGCAGAGTGCGAATGTCTGTGCGGCAGCGAATGCAGTTCCAAGGGACAGTGAAAACCAGGTAGACCTTTCAGTACTGGCAGCTTTCGTCTGGGCGCAATCGCGGGACGTTTCGAATTTGGCAGCCGGGCTCTGCGACAGTCACATAGGCATTGTTGCATCATAACCAACCAAACATCTTGCAGAGAGCGAATGTCTGTGCGGCAGCGAATGCAGTTCCAAGGGACAGTGAAAACCAGGTATAGCTTTCAGTGCTGGCAGCTTTCGTGTGGGCGCAATCGCTGGACGTTTCGAATTTGGCAGCCGGGCTCTGCGACAGTCACATAGGCATTGTTGCATCATAACCAACCAAAGCTCTTGCAGAGCGCAAATGTCTGTGCGGCAGCGAATGCAGTTCCAAGGGACAGTGAAAACCAGGTAGAGCTTGCAGTGCTGGCAGCTTTCGTGTGGGCGCTATCGCTGGACGTTTCGAATTTGGCAGCCGGGCTCTGCGAGTGTCACATAGGTATTGTTGCATCATAACTGACCAAGGCTTTTGCAGAGTGCGAATGTCTGTGCGGCAGCGAATGCAGTTCCAAGGGACAGTGAAAACCAGGTAGACCTTTCAGTACTGGCAGCTTTCGTCTGGGCGCAATCGCGGGACGTTTCGAATTTGGCAGCCGGGCTCTGCGACAGTCACATAGGCATTGTTGCATCATAACCAACCAAACATCTTGCAGAGAGCGAATGTCTGTGCGGCAGCGAATGCAGTTCCAAGGGACAGTGAAAACCAGGTATAGCTTTCAGTGCTGGCAGCTTTCGTGTGGGCGCAATCGCTGGACGTTTCAAATTTGGCAGCCGGATTCGGCCAGAGTCACATAGGCATTGTTGCATCATAACCAACCAAAGCTTTTGCAGAGCGCGAATGTCTGTGCGGCAGCGAATGCAGTTCCAAGGGACAGTGAAAACCAGGTAGACCTTTCAGTGCTGGGAGCTTTCGTGTGGGCGCAATCTCTGGACGTTTCGAATTTGGCAGCCGGGCTCTGCGACAGTCACATAGGCATTGTTGCATCATAACCAACCAAGGCATTTGCAGAGCGCGAATGTCTGTGCGGCAGCGAATGCAGTTCCAAGGGACAGTGAAAACCAGGTAGAGCTTTCAGTGCTGGCAGCTTTCGTGTGGGCGCAATCGCTGGACGTTTCGAATTTGGAAGCCGGGCTCGGCCAGAGTCACATAGGCATTGTTGCATCATAACCAACCAAAGCTTTTGCATAGCGTGAATGTCTGTGCGGCAGCGAATGCAGTTCCAAGGGACAGTGAAAACCAGGTAGACCTTTCAGTGCTGGGAGCTTTCGTGTGGGCGCAATCTCTGGACGTTTCGAATTTGGCAGCCGGGCTCTGCGACAGTCACATAGGCATTGTTGCATCATAACCAACCAAGGCATTTGCAGAGCGCGAATGTCTGTGCGGCAGCGAATGCAGTTCCAAGGGACAGTGAAAACCAGGTAGAGCTTGCAGTGCTGGCAGCTCTCGTGTGGGCGCTATCGCTGGACGTTTCGAATTTGGCAGCCGGGCTCTGCCAGAGTCACATAGGCATTGTTGCATCATAGCCAACCAAGGCATTTGCAGAGCGCGAATGTCTGTGCGGCAGCAAATGCAGTTCCAAGGGACAGTGAAAACCAGGTAGAGCTTGCAGTGCTGGCAGCTTTCGTGTGGGCGCAATCGCTGGACGTTTCGAATTTGGCAGCCGGGCTCTGCCAGAGTCACATAGGAATTGTTGCATCATAACCAACCAAGGAATTTGCAGAGCGTGAATGTCTGTGCGGCAGCGAATGCAGTTCCAAGGGACAGTGAAAACCAGGTAGAGCTTGCAGTGCTGGCAGCTTTCGTGTGGGCGCTATCGCTGGACGTTTCGAATTTGGCAGCCGGGCTCTGCGAGTGTCACATAGGCATTGTTGCATCATAACTAACCAAGCCTTTTGCAGAGTGCGAATGTCTGTGCGGCAGCGAATGCAGTTCCAAGGGACAGTGAAAACCAGGTAGACCTTTCAGTACTGGCAGCTTTCGTCTGGGCGCAATCGCGGGACGTTTCGAATTTGGCAGCCGGGCTCTGCGACAGTCACATAGGCATTGTTGCATCATAACCAACCAAACATCTTGCAGAGAGCGAATGTCTGTGCGGCAGCGAATGCAGTTCCAAGGGACAGTGAAAACCAGGTAGAGCTTTCAGTGCTGGCAGCTTTCGTGTGGACGCAATCGCTGGACGTTTCGAATTTGGCAGCCGGGCTCTGCGACAGTCACATAGGCATTGTTGCATCATAACCAACCAAAGCTCTGGAAGAGCGCGAATGTCTGTGCGGCAGCGAATGCAGTTCCAAGGGACAGTGAAAACCAGGTAGAGCTTTCAGTGCTGGCAGCTTTCGTGTGGGCACAATCGCGGGACGTTTCGAATTTGGCAGCCGGGCTCTGCCAGAGTCACGTAGGCATTGTTGCATCATAAACAATCAAAGCTCTTGCAGAGCGTGAATGTCTGTGCGGCAGCGAATGCAGTTCCAAGGGACAGTGAAAACCAGGTAGAGCTTTCAGTGCTGGCAGCTTTCGTCTGGGCGCAATCGCTGGATGTTTCGAATTTGGCAGCCGGGCTCTGCGACAGTCACATAGGCATTGTTGCATCATAACCAACCAAAGGTTTTGCAGAGCGCGAATGTCTGTGCGGCAGCGAATGCAGTTCCAAGGGACAGTGAAAACCAGGTAGAGCTTTCAGTGCTGGCAGCTTTCGTGTGGGCGCAATCACGGGACGTTTTGAATTTGGCAGCCAGGCTCTGCCAGAGTCACGAAGGCATTGTTGCATCATAAACATTCAAAGCTCTTGCAGAGCGCGAATGTCTGTGCGGCAGCGAATGCAGTTCCAAGGGACAGTGAAAACCAGGTAGAGCTTTCAGTGCTGGCAGCTTTCGTGTGGGCGCAATCGCTGGACGTTTCGAATTTGGCAGCCGGGCTCTTCGACAGTCACATAGGCATTGTTGCATCATAACCAACCAAGGCACTTGCAGAGCGCGAATGTCTGTGCGGCAGCGAATGCAGTTCCAAGGGACAGTGAAAACCAGGTAGACCTTTCATGCTGGCAGCATTCGTGTGGGCGTAATCGCTGGACGTTTCGAATTTGGCAGCAGGGCTCTGCGACAGTCACATAGACATTGTTGCATCATAACCAACCAAACATCTTGCAGAGTGCGAATGTCTGTGCGGCAGCGAATGCAGTTCCAAGGGACAGTGAAAACCAGGTAGAGCTTTCAGTGCTGGCAGCTTTCGTGTGGACTCAATCGCTGGACGTTTCGAATTTGGCAGCCGGGCTCTGCGACAGTCACATAGGCATTGTTGCATCATAACCAACCAAAGCTCTTGCAGAGCGCGAATGTCTGTGCGGCAGCGAATGCAGTTCCAAGGGACAGTGAAAACCAGGTAGAGCTTTCAGTGCTGGCAGCTTTCGTGTGGGCGCAATCGCTGGACGTTTCGAATTTGGCAGCCGGGCTCTGCGACAGTCACATAGGCATTGTTGCATCATAACCTACCAAAGCTCTTGCAGAGCGCAAATGTCTGTACGGCAGCGAATGCAGTTCCAAGGGACAGTGAAAACCAGGTAGAGCTTTCAGTGCTGGCAGCTTTCGTGTGGGCGCAATCGCTGGACGTTTCGAATTTGGCAGCCGGGCTCGGCCAGAGTCACATAGGCATTGTTGCATCATAACCAACCTAGGCATTTACAGAGCGCGAATGTCTGTGCGGCAGCGAATGCAGTTCCAAGGGATAGTGAAAACCAGGTAGAGCTTTCAGTGCTGGCAGCTTTCGTGTGGGCGCTATCGCTGGACGTTTCGAATTTGGCAGCCGGGCTCTGCCAGAGTCACATAGGAATTGTTGCATCATAAACAACCAAAGCTCTTGCAGAGCGCAAATGTCTGTGCGGCAGCGAATGCAGTTCCAAGGGACAGTGAAAACCAGGTAGACCTTGCAGTGCTGGCAGCTTTCGTGTGGGCGCAATCGCTGGACGTTTCGAATTTGGCAGCCGGGCTCTGCCAGAGTCACATAGGAATTGTTGCATCATAACTAACCAAGGAATTTGCAGAGCGTGAATGTCTGTGCGGCAGCGAATGCAGTTCCAAGGGACGGTGAAAACCAGGTAGAGCTTGCAGTGCTGGCAGCTTTCGTGTGGGCGCTATCGCTGGACGTTTCGAATTTGGCAGCCGGGCTCTGCGAGTGTCACATAGGCATTGTTGCATCATAACTAACCAAGGCTTTTGCAGAGCGCGAATGTCTGTGCGGCAGCGAATGCAGTTCCAAGGGACAGTGAAAACCAGGTAGACCTTTCAGTACTGGCAGCTTTCGTCTGGGCGCAATCGCGGGACGTTTCGAATTTGGCAGCCGGGCTCTGCCAGAGTCACGTAGGCATTGTTGCATCATAAACAACCAAGGCTTTTGCAGAGCGCGAATGTCTGTGCTGCATCGAATGCAGTTCAAGGGACAGTGAAAACCAGGTAGAGCTTTCATGCTGGCAGCTTTCGTGTGGGCGCAATCGCTGGACGTTTCGAATTTGGCAGCCGGGCTCTGCGACAGTCACATAGGCATTGTTGCATCATAACCAACCAAAGCTCTTGCAGAGCGCAAATGTCTATGCGTCAGCGAATGCAGTTCCAAGGGACAGTGAAAACCAGGTATAGCTTTCAGTGCTGGCAGCTTTCGTGTGGGCGCAATCGCTGGACGTTTCGAATTTGGCAGCCAGATTCGGCAAGAGTCACATAGGCATTGTTGCATCATAACCAACCAAAGCTTTTGCAGAGCGCGAATGTCTGTGCGGCAGCGAATGCATTTCCAAGGGACAGTGAAAACCAGGTAGACCTTTCAGTGCTGGGAGCTTTCGTGTGGGCGCTATCGCGGGACGTTTCGAATTTGGCAGCCGGGCTCTGCGACACTCACATAGGCATTGTTGCATCATAACCAACCAAGGCATTTGCAGAGCGTGAATGTCTGTGCGGCAGCAAATTCAGTTCCAAGGGACAGTGAAAACCAGGTAGAGCTTGCAGTGCTGGCAGCTTTCGTGTGGGCGCAATCGCTGGACGTTTCGAATTTGGCAGCCGGGCTCTGCCAGAGTCACATAGGAATTGTTGCATCATAACCAACCAAGGAATTTGCAGAGCGTGAATGTCTGTGCGGCAGCGAATGCAGTTCCAAGGGACAGTGAAAACCACGTAGAGCTTGCAGTGCTGGCAGCTGTCGTGTGGGCGCTATCGCTGGACGTTTCGAATTTGGCAGCCGGGCTCTGCCAGAGTCACGTAGGCATTGTTGCATCATAAACAACCAAGGCTTTTGCAGAGCGCGAATGTCTGTGCTGCATCGAATGCAGTTCAAGGGACAGTGAAAACCAGGTAGAGCTTTCATGCTGGCAGCTTTCGTGTGGGCGCAATCGCTGGACGTTTCGAATTTGGCAGCCGGGCTCTGCGACAGTCACATAGGCATTGTTGCATCATAACCAACCAAAGCTCTTGCAGAGCACGAATGTCTGTGCGGCAGCAAATGCAGTTCCAAGGGACAGTGAAAACCAGGTAGAGCTTTCAGTGCTGGCAGCTTTCGTGTGGGCGCAATCGCTGGACGTTTCGAATTTAGCAGCCGGGTTCTGCGACAGTCACATAGGCATTGTTGCATCATAACCAACCAAGGCATTTGCAGAGCGCGAATGTCTGTGCGGCAGCGAATGCAGTTCCAAGGGACAGTGAAAACCAGGTAGAGCTTTCAGTGCTGGAAGCTTTCGTGTGGACGCAATCACTGGACGTTTCGAATTTGGCAGCCGGGCTCTGCGACAGTCATATAGGCATTGTTGCATCATAACCAACCAAAGCTCTTGCAGAGCACGAATATCTGTGCGGCAGCGAATGCAGTTCCAAGGGACAGTGAAAACCAGGTAGAGCTTTCAGTGCTGGCAGCTTTCGTGTGGGCGCAATCGCTGGACGTTTCGAATTTGGCAGCCGGGTTCTGCGACAGTCACATAGGCATTGTTGCATCATAACCATCCAAAGGTCTTGCAGAGCGCAAATGTCTGTTCGGCAGCGAACGCAGTTTCAAGGGACAGTGAAAACCAGGTAGAGCTTTCAGTGCTGGCAGCTGTTGTGTGGGCGCACTCTCTGGACGTTTCGATTTGGCAGCCGGATTCGGCCAGAGTCACATAGGCATTGTTGCATCATAACCAACCAAAGCTTTTGCATAGCGTGAATGTCTGTGCGGCAGCGAATGCAGTTCCAAGGGACAGTGAAAACCAGGTAGAGCTTTCAGTGCTGGAAGCTTTCGTGTGGGTGCAATCGCTGGACGTTTCGAATTTGGCAGCCGGGCTCTGCCAGATTCACATAGGCATTGTTGCATCATAGCCAACCAAGGCATTTGCAGAGCGCAAATGTCTGTGCGGCAGCGAATGCAGTTCCAAGGGACAGTGAAAACCAGGTAGAGCTTTCAGTGCTGGAAGCTTTCGTGTGGGTGCAATCGCTGGACGTTTCGAATTTGGCAGCCGGATTCGGCCAGAGTCACATAGGCATTGTTGCATCATAACCAACCAAAGCTTTTGCATAGCCTGAATGTCTGTGCGGCAGCGAATGCAGTTCCAAGGGACAGTGAAAACCAGGTAGACCTTTCAGTGCTGGGAGCTTTCGTGTGGGCGCAATCTCTGGACGTTTCGAATTTGGCAGCTGGGCTCTGCGACAGTCACATAGGCATTGTTGCATCATAACCAACCAAGGCATTTGCAGAGCGCGAATGTCTGTGCGGCAGCGAATGCAGTTCCAAGGGACAGTGAAAACCAGGTAGAGCTTTCAGTGCTGGCAGCTTTCGTGTGGGCGCTATCGCTGGACGTTTCGAATTTGGCAGCCGGGCTCTGCCAGAGTCACATAGGAATTGTTGCATCATAACCAACCAAGGAATTTGCAGAGCGTGAATGTCTGTGCGGCAGCGAATGCAGTTCCAAGGGACAGTGAAAACCAGGTAGAGCTTGCAGTGCTGGCAGCTTTCGTGTGGGCGCTATCGCTGGACGTTTCGAATTTGGCAGCTGGGCTCTGCCAGAGTCACGTAGGCATTGTTGCATCATAAACAACCAAGGCTTTTGCAGAGCGCGAATGTCTGTGCGGCATCGAATGCAGTTCCAAGGGACAGTGAAAACCAGGTAGACCTTTCAGGCTGGCAGCTTTCGTGTGGGCGCAATCGCTGGACGTTTCGAATTTGGCAGCCGGGCTCTGCGACAGTCACATAGGCATTGTTGCATCATAACCAACCAAAGCTCTTGCAGAGCGCAAATGTCTATGCGTCAGCGAATGCAGTTCCAAGGGACAGTGAAAACCAGGTATAGCTTTCAGTGCTGGCAGCTTTCGTGTGGGCGCAATCGCTGGACGTTTCGAATTTGGCAGCCGGATTCGGCCAGAGTCACATAGGCATTGTTGCATCATAACCAACCAAAGCTTTTGCAGAGCGCGAATGTCTGTGCGGCAGCGAATGCAGTTCCAAGGGACAGTGAAAACCAGGTAGACCTTTCAGTGCTGGCAGCTTTCGTGTGGGCGCAATCGCGGGACGTTTCGAATTTGGCAGCCGGGCTCTGCGACAGTCACATAGGCATTGTTGCATCATAACCAACCAAACATCTTGCAGAGAGCGAATGTCTGTGCGGCAGCGAATGCAGTTCCAAGGGACAGTGAAAACCAGGTATAGCTTTCAGTGCTGGCTGCTTTCGTCTGGGCGCAATTGCGGGATGTTTCGAACTTGGCAGCTGGGCTCGGCCAGAGTCACATAGGCATTGTTGCATCATAAACAACCAAGGCTTTTGCAGAGCGCGAATGTCTGTGCGGCAGCGAATGCAGTTCCAAGGGACAGTGAAAACCAGGTAGACCTTTCATGCTGGCAGCATTCGTGTGCGCGTAATCGCTGGACGTTTCGAATTTGGCAGCCGGGCTCTGCGACAGTCACATAGGCATTGTTGCATCATAACCAACCAAAGCTCTTGCAGAGCGCGAATGTCTGTGCGGCAGCGAATGCAGTTCCAAGGGACAGTGAAAACCAGGTAGAGCTTTCAGTGCTGGCAGCTTTCGTGTGGGCGCAATCGCTGGACGTTTCGAATTTGGCAGCCGGGCTCTGCCAGATTCACATAGGCATTGTTGCATCATAGCCAACCAAGGCATTTGCAGAGCGCGAATGTCTGTGCGGCAGCGAATGCAGTTCCAAGGGACAGTGAAAACCAGGTAGAGCTTGCAGTGCTGGCAGCTTTCGTGTGGACGCAATTGCTGGACGTTTCGAATTTGGAAGCCGGGCTCTGCGACAGTCACATAGGCATTGTTGCATCATAACCAACCAAAGCTCTTGCAGAGCGCGAATGTCTGTGCGGCAGCAAATGCAGTTCCAAGGGACAGTGAAAACCAGGTAGAGCTTTCAGTGCTGGCAACATTCGTCTGGGCGCAATCACGGGACGTTTCGAATTTGGCAGCCGGGCTCTGCCAGAGTCACGTAGGAATTGTTGCATCATAAACAATCAAAGCTCTTGCAGAGCGCGAATGTCTGTGCGGCAGCGAATGCAGTTCCAAGGGACAGTGAAAACCAGGTAGAGCTTTCAGTGCTGGCAGCTTTCGTGTGGGCGCTATCGCTGGACGTTTCGAATTTGGCAGCCGGGCTCTGCGACAGTCACATAGGCATTGTTGCATCATAGCCAACCAAGGCATTTGCAGAGCGCGAATGTCTGTGCGGCAGCGAATGCAGTTCCAAGGGACAGTGAAAACCAGGTAGAGCTTGCAGTGCTGGCAGCTTTCGTGTGGGCGCAATCGCTGGACGTTTCGAATTTGGCAGCCGGGCTCTGCCAGAGTCACATAGGAATTGTTGCATCATAACCAACCAAGGAATTTGCAGAGCGTGAATGTCTGTGCGGCAGCGAATGCAGTTCCAAGGGACAGTGAAAACCAGGTAGAGCTTGCAGTGCTGGCAGCTTTCGTGTGGGCGCTGTCGCTGGACGTTTCGAATTTGGCAGTCGGGCTCTGCGACAGTCACATAGGCATTGTTGCATCATAACTAACCAAGGCTTTTGCAGAGCGCGAATGTCTGTGCGGCAGCGAATGCAGTTCCAAGGGACAGTGAAAACCAGGTAGACCTTTCAGTACTGGCAGCTTTCGTCTGGGCGCAATCGCGGGACGTTTCGAATTTGGCAGCTGGGCTCTGCCAGAGTCACGTAGGCATTGTTGCATCATAAACAACCAAGGCTTTTGCAGAGCGCGAATGTCTGTGCGGCATCGAATGCAGTTCAAGGGACAGTGAAAACCAGGTAGAGCTTTCATGCTGGCAGCTTTCGTGTGGGCGCAATCGCTGGACGTTTCGAATTTGGCAGCCGGGCTCTGCGACAGTCACATAGGCATTGTTGCATCATAACCAACCAAAGCTCTTGCAGAGCGCAAATGTCTATGCGTCAGCGAATGCAGTTCCAAGGGACAGTGAAAACCAGGTAGAGCTTTCAGTGCTGGCAGCTTTCGTGTGGGCGCAATCGCTGGACGTTTCGAATTTGGAAGCCAGGCTCGGCCAGAGTCACATAGGCATTGTTGCATCATAACCAACCAAAGCTTTTGCATAGCGTGAATGTCTGTGCGGCAGCGAATGCAGTTCCAAGGGACAGTGAAAACCAGGTAGACCTTTCAGTGCTGGGAGCTTTCGTGTGGGCGCAATCTCTGGACGTTTCGAATTTGGCAGCCGGGCTCTGCGACAGTCACATAGGCATTTTTGCATCATAACCAACCAAGGCATTTGCAGAGCGCGAATGTCTGTGCGGCAGCGAATGCAGTTCCAAGGGACAGTGAAAACTAGGTAGAGCTTGCAGTGCTGGCAGCTCTCGTGTGGGCGCTATCGCTGGACGTTTCGAATTTGGCAGCCGGGCTCTGCCAGAGTCACATAGGCATTGTTGCATCATAGCCAACCAAGGCATTTGCAGAGCGCGAATGTCTGTGCGGCAGCAAATGCAGTTCCAAGGGACAGTGAAAACCAGGTAGAGCTTGCAGTGCTGGCAGCTTTCGTGTGGGCGCAATCGCTGGACGTTTCGAATTTGGCAGCCGGGCTCTGCGACAGTCACATAGGCATTGTTGCATCATAACCAACAAAGGAATTTGCAGAGCGTGAATGTCTGTGCGGCAGCGAATGCAGTTCCAAGGGACAGTGAAAACCAGGTAGAGCTTGCAGTGCTGGCAGCTTTCGTGTGGGCGCTATCACTGGACGTTTCGAATTTGGCAGCCGGGCTCTGCGAGTGTCACATAGGCATTGTTGCATCATAACTAACCAAGGCTTTTGCAGAGCGCGAATGTCTGTGCGGCAGCGAATGCAGTTCCAAGGGACAGTGAAAACCAGGTAGACCTTTCAGTACTGGCAGCTTTCGTCTGGGCGCAATCGCGGGACGTTTCGAATTTGGCAGCCGGCTCTGCGACAGTCACATAGGCATTGTTGCATCATAACCAACCAAACATCTTGCAGAGAGCGAATGTCTGTGCGGCAGCGAATGCAGTTCCAAGGGACAGTGAAAACCAGGTATAGCTTTCAGTGCTGGCAGCTTTCGTGTGGACGCAATCGCTGGACGTTTCGAATTTGGCAGCCGCGCTCTGCGACAGTCACATAGGCATTGTTGCATCATAACCAACCAAACATCTTGCAGAGAGACTATGTCTGTGCGGCAGCGAATGCAGTTCCAAGGGACAGTGAAAACCAGGTAGAGCTTGCAGTGCTGGCAGCTCTCGTGTGGGCGCTATCGCTGGACGTTTCGAATTTGGCAGCCGGGCTCTGCCAGAGTCACATAGGCATTGTTGCATCATAGCCAACCAAGGCATTTGCAGAGCGCGAATGTCTGTGCGGCAGCGAATGCAGTTCCAAGGGACAGTGAAAACCAGGTATAGCTTTCAGTGCTGGCAGCTTTCGTGTGGGCGCAATCGCGGGACGTTTCGAATTTGGCAGCTGGGCTCTGCCAGAGTCACGTAGGCATTGTTGCATCATAAACAATCAACGCTCTTGCAGAGCGCGAATGTCTGTGCGGCAGCGAATGCAGTTCCAAGGGACAGTGAAAACCAGGTAGAGCTTTCAGTGCTGGCAGCTTTCGTGTGGGCGCAATCGCTGGACGTTTCGAATTTGGCAGCCGGGCGCTGCGACAGTCACATAGGCATTGTTGCATCATAACCAACCAAAGGTTTTGCAGAGCGCGAATGTCTGTGCGGCAGCGAATGCAGTTCCAAGGGACAGTGAAAACCAGGTAGAGCTTTCAGTGCTGGCAGCTTTCGTGTGGGCGCAATCGCGGGACGTTTCGAATTTGGCAGCCGGGCTCTGCGACAGTCACATAGGCATTGTTGCATTATAACCAACCAAGGCATTTGCAGAGCGCGAATGTCTGTGCGGCAGCGAACTCAGTTCCAAGGGACAGTGAAAACCAGGTATAGCTTTCAGTGCTGGCAGCTTTCGTGTGGGCGCAATCGCTGGACGTTTCGAATTTGGCAGCCGGATTCGGCCAGAGTCACATAGGCATTGTTGCATCATAACCAACCAAAGCTTTTGCATAGCGTGAATGTCTGTGTGGCAGCGAATGCAGTTCCAAGGGACAGTGAAAACCAGGTAGAGCTTTCAGTGCTGGCAGCTTTCGTGTGGGCGCAATCGCTGGACGTTTCGAATTTGGCAGCCGGGCTCTGCCAGATTCACATAGGCATTGTTGCATCATAACCAACCAAGGCATTTGCAGAACGCGAATGTCTGTGCGGCAGCGAATGCAGTTCCAAGGGACAGTGAAAACCAGGTAGAGCTTTCAGTGCTGGCAGCTTTCGTGTGGGCGCTATCGCTGGACGTTTCGAATTTGGCAGCCGGGCTCTGCCAGAGTCACATAGGCATTGTTGCATCATAGCCAACCAAGGCATTTGCAGAGCGCGAATGTCTGTTCGGCAGCGAATGCAGTTCCAAGGGACAGTGAAAACCAGGTAGAGCTTGCAGTGCTGGCAGCTCTCGTGTGGGCGCTATCGCTGGACGTTTCGAATTTGGCAGCCGGGCTCTGCCAGAGTCACATAGGCATTGTTGCATCATAGCCAACCAAGGCATTTGCAGAGCGCGAATGTCTGTGCGGCAGCGAATGCAGTTCCAAGGGACAGTGAAATCCAGGTAGACCTTTCAGTGCTGGCAGCTTTCGTGTGGGCGCAATCGCGGGACGTTTCGAATTTGGCAGCTGGGCTCTGCCAGAGTCACGTAGGCATTGTTGCATCATAAACAATCAACGCTCTTGCAGAGCGCGAATGTCTGTGCGGCAGCGAATGCAGTTCCAAGGGACAGTGAAAACCAGGTAGAGCTTTCAGTGCTGGCAGCTTTCGTGTGGGCGCAATCGCTGGACGTTTCGAATTTGGCAGCCGGGCTCTGCGACAGTCACATAGGCATTGTTGCATCATAACCAACCAAAGGTTTTGCAGAGCGCGAATGTCTGTGCGGCAGCGAATGCAGTTCCAAGGGACACTGAAAACCAGGTAGACCTTTCAGTGCTGGCAGCTTTCGTGTGCACTCAATCGCGGGACGTTTCGAATTTGGCAGCCGGGCTCTTCGACAGTCACATAGGCATTGTTGCATCATAACCAACCAAGGCATTTGCAGAGCGCGAATGTCTGTGCGGCAGCGAATGCAGTTCCAAGGGACAGTGAAAACCAGGTAGAGCTTTCAGTGCTGGCAGCTTTCGTGTGGGCGCAATCGCGGGACGTTTCGAATTTGGCAGCCGGGCTCTGCGAGTGTCACATAGGCATTGTTGCATCATAACTAACCAAGGCATTTGCAGAGCGCGAATGTCTGTGCGTCAGCGAATGCAGTTCCAAGGGACAGTGAAAACCAGGTAGAGCTTTCAGTGCTGGCAGCTTTCGTGTGGGCGCAATCGCTGGACGTTTCGAATTTGGCAGCCGGATTCGGCCAGAGTCACATAGGCATTGTTGCATCATAACCAACCAAAGCTTTTGCATAGCGTGAATGTCTGTGCGGCAGCGAATGCAGTTCCAAGGGACAGTGAAAACCAGGTAGAGCTTTCAGTGCTGGCAGCTTTCGTGTGGGCGCAATTGCGGGACGTTTTGAATTTGGCAGCTGGGCTCTGCCAGAGTCACGTAGGCATTGTTGCATCATAAACAATCAACGCTCTTGCAGAGCGCGAATGTCTGTGCGGCAGCGAATGCAGTTCCAAGGGACAGTGAAAACCAGGTAGAGCTTTCAGTGCTGGCAGCTTTCGTGTGGGCGCAATCGCTGGACGTTTCGAATTTGGCAGCCGGGCTCTGTGACAGTCACATAGGCATTGTTGCATCATAAGCAACCAAGGCATTTGCAGAGCGCGAATGTCTGTGCGGCAGTGAATGCAGTTCCAAGGGACAGTAAAAACCAGGTAGACCTTTCAGTGCTGGCAGCTTTCGTGTGGGCGCTATCGCTGGACGTTTCGAATTTGGCAGCCGGGCTCTGCCAGAGTCACATAGGCATTGTTGCATCATAGCCAACCAAGGCATTTGCAGAGCGCGAATGTCTGTGCGGCAGCGAATGCAGTTCCAAGGGACAGTGAAAACCAGGTAGAGCTTTCAGTGCTGGCAGCTTTCGTGTGGGCGCAATCGCTGGACGTTTCGAATTTGGCAGCCGGGCTCGGCCAGAGTCACATAGGCATTGTTGCATCATAACCAATCAAAGCTTTTGCATAGCGTGAATGTCTGTGCGGCAGCGAATGCAGTTCCAAGGGACAGTGAAAACCAGGTAGAGCTTTCAGTGCTGGCAGCTTTCGTGTGGGCGCAATCGCGGGACGTTTCGAATTTGGCAGCCGGGCTCTGCGACAGTCACATAGGCATTGTTGCATCATAACCAACCAAGGCATTTGCAGAGTGCGAATGTCTGTGCGGCAGCGAATGCAGTTCCAAGGGACAGTGAAAACCAGGTAGAGCTTGCAGTGCTGGCAGCTCTCGTGTGGGCGCTATCGCTGGACGTTTCGAATTTGGCAGCCGGGCTCTGCCAGAGTCACATAGGCATTGTTGCATCATAGCCAACCAAGGCATTTGCAGAGCGCGAATGTCTGTGCGGCAGCGAATGCAGTTCCAAGGGACAGTGAAAACCAGGTAGACCTTTCAGTGCTGGCAGCTTTCGTGTGGGCGCAATCGCGGGACGTTTCGAATTTGGCAGCTGGGCTCTGCCAGAGTCACGTAGGCATTGTTGCATCATAAACAATCAACGCTCTTGCAGAGCGCGAATGTCTGTGCGGCAGCGAATGCAGTTCCAAGGGACAGTGAAAACCAGGTAGAGCTTTCAGTGCTGGCAGCTTTCGTGTGGGCGCAATCGCTGGACGTTTCGAATTTGGCAGCCGGGCGCTGCGACAGTCACATAGGCATTGTTGCATCATAACCAACCAAAGGTTTTGCAGAGCGCGAATGTCTGTGCGGCAGCGAATGCAGTTCCAAGGGACAGTGAAAACCAGGTAGAGCTTTCAGTGCTGGCAGCTTTCGTGTGGGCGCAATCGCGGGACGTTTCGAATTTGGCAGCCGGGCTCTGCGACAGTCACATAGGCATTGTTGCATTATAACCAACCAAGGCATTTGCAGAGCGCGAATGTCTGTGCGGCAGCGAACTCAGTTCCAAGGGACAGTGAAAACCAGGTATAGCTTTCAGTGCTGGCAGCTTTCGTGTGGGCGCAATCGCTGGACGTTTCGAATTTGGCAGCCGGATTCGGCCAGAGTCACATAGGCATTGTTGCATCATAACCAACCAAAGCTTTTGCATAGCGTGAATGTCTGTGTGGCAGCGAATGCAGTTCCAAGGGACAGTGAAAACCAGGTAGAGCTTGCAGTGCTGGCAGCTCTCGTGTGGGCGCTATCGCTGGACGTTTCGAATTTGGCAGCCGGGCTCTGCCAGAGTCACATAGGCATTGTTGCATCATAGCCAACCAAGGCATTTGCAGAGCGCGAATGTCTGTGCGGCAGCGAATGCAGTTCCAAGGGACAGTGAAATCCAGGTAGACCTTTCAGTGCTGGCAGCTTTCGTGTGGGCGCAATCGCGGGACGTTTCGAATTTGGCAGCTGGGCTCTGCCAGAGTCACGTAGGCATTGTTGCATCATAAACAATCAACGCTCTTGCAGAGCGCGAATGTCTGTGCGGCAGCGAATGCAGTTCCAAGGGACAGTGAAAACCAGGTAGAGCTTTCAGTGCTGGCAGCTTTCGTGTGGGCGCAATCGCTGGACGTTTCGAATTTGGCAGCCGGGCTCTGCGACAGTCACATAGGCATTGTTGCATCATAACCAACCAAAGGTTTTGCAGAGCGCGAATGTCTGTGCGGCAGCGAATGCAGTTCCAAGGGACACTGAAAACCAGGTAGACCTTTCAGTGCTGGCAGCTTTCGTGTGGACTCAATCGCGGGACGTTTCGAATTTGGCAGCCGGGCTCTTCGACAGTCACATAGGCATTGTTGCATCATAACCAACCAAGGCATTTGCAGAGCGCGAATGTCTGTGCGGCAGCGAATGCAGTTCCAAGGGACAGTGAAAACCAGGTAGAGCTTTCAGTGCTGGCAGCTTTCGTGTGGGCGCAATCGCGGGACGTTTCGAATTTGGCAGCCGGGCTCTGCGAGTGTCACATAGGCATTGTTGCATCATAACTAACCAAGGCATTTGCAGAGCGCGAATGTCTGTGCGTCAGCGAATGCAGTTCCAAGGGACAGTGAAAACCAGGTAGAGCTTTCAGTGCTGGCAGCTTTCGTGTGGGCGCAATCGCTGGACGTTTCGAATTTGGCAGCCGGATTCGGCCAGAGTCACATAGGCATTGTTGCATCATAACCAACCAAAGCTTTTGCATAGCGTGAATGTCTGTGCGGCAGCGAATGCAGTTCCAAGGGACAGTGAAAACCAGGTAGACCTTTCAGTGCTGGCAGCTTTCGTGTGGGCGCAATTGCGGGACGTTTTGAATTTGGCAGCTGGGCTCTGCCAGAGTCACGTAGGCATTGTTGCATCATAAACAATCAACGCTCTTGCAGAGCGCGAATGTCTGTGCGGCAGCGAATGCAGTTCCAAGGGACAGTGAAAACCAGGTAGAGCTTTCAGTGCTGGCAGCTTTCGTGTGGGCGCAATCGCTGGACGTTTCGAATTTGGCAGCCGGGCTCTGCGACAGTCACATAGGCATTGTTGCATCATAAGCAACCAAGGCATTTGCAGAGCGCGAATGTCTGTGCGGCAGCGAATGCAGTTCCAAGGGACAGTGAAAACCAGGTAGACCTTTCAGTGCTGGCAGCTTTCGTGTGGGCGCTATCGCTGGACGTTTCGAATTTGGCAGCCGGGCTCTGCCAGAGTCACATAGGCATTGTTGCATCATAGCCAACCAAGGCATTTGCAGAGCGCGAATGTCTGTGCGGCAGCGAATGCAGTTCCAAGGGACAGTGAAAACCAGGTAGACCTTTCAGTGCTGGCAGCTTTCGTGTGGGCGCAATCGCGGGACGTTTCGAATTTGGCAGCTGGGCTCTGCCAGAGTCACGTAGGCATTGTTGCATCATAAACAATCAACGCTCTTGCAGAGCGCGAATGTCTGTGCGGCAGCGAATGCAGTTCCAAGGGACAGTGAAAACCAGGTAGAGCTTTCAGTGCTGGCAGCTTTCGTGTGGGCGCAATCGCTGGACGTTTCGAATTTGGCAGCCGGGCGCTGCGACAGTCACATAGGCATTGTTGCATCATAACCAACCAAAGGTTTTGCAGAGCGCGAATGTCTGTGCGGCAGCGAATGCAGTTCCAAGGGACAGTGAAAACCAGGTAGAGCTTTCAGTGCTGGCAGCTTTCGTGTGGGCGCAATCGCGGGACGTTTCGAATTTGGCAGCCGGGCTCTGCGACAGTCACATAGGCATTGTTGCATTATAACCAACCAAGGCATTTGCAGAGCGCGAATGTCTGTGCGGCAGCGAACTCAGTTCCAAGGGACAGTGAAAACCAGGTATAGCTTTCAGTGCTGGCAGCTTTCGTGTGGGCGCAATCGCTGGACGTTTCGAATTTGGCAGCCGGATTCGGCCAGAGTCACATAGGCATTGTTGCATCATAACCAACCAAAGCTTTTGCATAGCGTGAATGTCTGTGTGGCAGCGAATGCAGTTCCAAGGGACAGTGAAAACCAGGTAGAGCTTTCAGTGCTGGCAGCTTTCGTGTGGGCGCAATCGCTGGACGTTTCGAATTTGGCAGCCGGGCTCTGCCAGATTCACATAGGCATTGTTGCATCATAACCAACCAAGGCATTTGCAGAACGCGAATGTCTGTGCGGCAGCGAATGCAGTTCCAAGGGACAGTGAAAACCAGGTAGAGCTTTCAGTGCTGGCAGCTTTCGTGTGGGCGCTATCGCTGGACGTTTCGAATTTGGCAGCCGGGCTCTGCCAGAGTCACATAGGCATTGTTGCATCATAGCCAACCAAGGCATTTGCAGAGCGCGAATGTCTGTGCGGCAGCGAATGCAGTTCCAAGGGACAGTGAAAACCAGGTAGAGCTTGCAGTGCTGGCAGCTCTCGTGTGGGCGCTATCGCTGGACGTTTCGAATTTGGCAGCCGGGCTCTGCCAGAGTCACATAGGCATTGTTGCATCATAGCCAACCAAGGCATTTGCAGAGCGCGAATGTCTGTGCGGCAGCGAATGCAGTTCCAAGGGACAGTGAAAACCAGGTAGACCTTTCAGTGCTGGCAGCTTTCGTGTGGGCGCAATCGCGGGACGTTTCGAATTTGGCAGCTGGGCTCTGCCAGAGTCACGTAGGCATTGTTGCATCATAAACAATCAACGCTCTTGCAGAGCGCGAATGTCTGTGCGGCAGCGAATGCAGTTCCAAGGGACAGTGAAAACCAGGTAGAGCTTTCAGTGCTGGCAGCTTTCGTGTGGGCGCAATCGCTGGACGTTTCGAATTTGGCAGCCGGGCGCTGCGACAGTCACATAGGCATTGTTGCATCATAACCAACCAAAGGTTTTGCAGAGCGCGAATGTCTGTGCGGCAGCGAATGCAGTTCCAAGGGACAGTGAAAACCAGGTAGAGCTTTCAGTGCTGGCAGCTTTCGTGTGGGCGCAATCGCGGGACGTTTCGAATTTGGCAGCCGGGCTCTGCGACAGTCACATAGGCATTGTTGCATTATAACCAACCAAGGCATTTGCAGAGCGCGAATGTCTGTGCGGCAGCGAACTCAGTTCCAAGGGACAGTGAAAACCAGGTATAGCTTTCAGTGCTGGCAGCTTTCGTGTGGGCGCAATCGCTGGACGTTTCGAATTTGGCAGCCGGATTCGGCCAGAGTCACATAGGCATTGTTGCATCATAACCAACCAAAGCTTTTGCATAGCGTGAATGTCTGTGTGGCAGCGAATGCAGTTCCAAGGGACAGTGAAAACCAGGTAGAGCTTTCAGTGCTGGCAGCTTTCGTGTGGGCGCAATCGCTGGACGTTTCGAATTTGGCAGCCGGGCTCTGCCAGATTCACATAGGCATTGTTGCATCATAACCAACCAAGGCATTTGCAGAACGCGAATGTCTGTGCGGCAGCGAATGCAGTTCCAAGGGACAGTGAAAACCAGGTAGAGCTTTCAGTGCTGGCAGCTTTCGTGTGGGCGCTATCGCTGGACGTTTCGAATTTGGCAGCCGGGCTCTGCCAGAGTCACATAGGCATTGTTGCATCATAGCCAACCAAGGCATTTGCAGAGCGCGAATGTCTGTGCGGCAGCGAATGCAGTTCCAAGGGACAGTGAAAACCAGGTAGAGCTTGCAGTGCTGGCAGCTCTCGTGTGGGCGCTATCGCTGGACGTTTCGAATTTGGCAGCCGGGCTCTGCCAGAGTCACATAGGCATTGTTGCATCATAGCCAACCAAGGCATTTGCAGAGCGCGAATGTCTGTGCGGCAGCGAATGCAGTTCCAAGGGACAGTGAAATCCAGGTAGACCTTTCAGTGCTGGCAGCTTTCGTGTGGGCGCAATCGCGGGACGTTTCGAATTTGGCAGCTGGGCTCTGCCAGAGTCACGTAGGCATTGTTGCATCATAAACAATCAACGCTCTTGCAGAGCGCGAATGTCTGTGCGGCAGCGAATGCAGTTCCAAGGGACAGTGAAAACCAGGTAGAGCTTTCAGTGCTGGCAGCTTTCGTGTGGGCGCAATCGCTGGACGTTTCGAATTTGGCAGCCGGGCTCTGCGACAGTCACATAGGCATTGTTGCATCATAACCAACCAAAGGTTTTGCAGAGCACGAATGTCTGTGCGGCAGCGAATGCAGTTCCAAGGGACACTGAAAACCAGGTAGACCTTTCAGTGCTGGCAGCTTTCGTGTGGACTCAATCGCGGGACGTTTCGAATTTGGCAGCCGGGCTCTTCGACAGTCACATAGGCATTGTTGCATCATAACCAACCAAGGCATTTGCAGAGCGCGAATGTCTGTGCGGCAGCGAATGCAGTTCCAAGGGACAGTGAAAACCAGGTAGAGCTTTCAGTGCTGGCAGCTTTCGTGTGGGCGCAATCGCGGGACGTTTCGAATTTGGCAGCCGGGCTCTGCGAGTGTCACATAGGCATTGTTGCATCATAACTAACCAAGGCATTTGCAGAGCGCGAATGTCTGTGCGTCAGCGAATGCAGTTCCAAGGGACAGTGAAAACCAGGTAGAGCTTTCAGTGCTGGCAGCTTTCGTGTGGGCGCAATCGCTGGACGTTTCGAATTTGGCAGCCGGATTCGGCCAGAGTCACATAGGCATTGTTGCATCATAACCAACCAAAGCTTTTGCATAGCGTGAATGTCTGTGCGGCAGCGAATGCAGTTCCAAGGGACAGTGAAAACCAGGTAGACCTTTCAGTGCTGGCAGCTTTCGTGTGGGCGCAATTGCGGGACGTTTTGAATTTGGCAGCTGGGCTCTGCCAGAGTCACGTAGGCATTGTTGCATCATAAACAATCAACGCTCTTGCAGAGCGCGAATGTCTGTGCGGCAGCGAATGCAGTTCCAAGGGACAGTGAAAACCAGGTAGAGCTTTCAGTGCTGGCAGCTTTCGTGTGGGCGCAATCGCTGGACGTTTCGAATTTGGCAGCCGGGCTCTGCGACAGTCACATAGGCATTGTTGCATCATAAGCAACCAAGGCATTTGCAGAGCGCGAATGTCTGTGCGGCAGCGAATGCAGTTCCAAGGGACAGTGAAAACCAGGTAGACCTTTCAGTGCTGGCAGCTTTCGTGTGGGCGCTATCGCTGGACGTTTCGAATTTGGCAGCCGGGCTCTGCCAGAGTCACATAGGCATTGTTGCATCATAGCCAACCAAGGCATTTGCAGAGCGCGAATGTCTGTGCGGCAGCGAATGCAGTTCCAAGGGACAGTGAAAACCAGGTAGAGCTTTCAGTGCTGGCAACTTTCGTGTGGGCGCAATCGCTGGACGTTTCGAATTTGGCAGCCGGGCTCGGCCAGAGTCACATAGGCATTGTTGCATCATAACCAATCAAAGCTTTTGCATAGCGTGAATGTCTGTGCGGCAGCGAATGCAGTTCCAAGGGACAGTGAAAACCAGGTAGAGCTTTCAGTGCTGGCAGCTTTCGTGTGGGCGCAATCGCGGGACGTTTCGAATTTGGCAGCCGGGCTCTGCGACAGTCACATAGGCATTGTTGCATCATAACCAACCAAGGCATTTGCAGAGTGCGAATGTCTGTGCGGCAGCGAATGCAGTTCCAAGGGACAGTGAAAACCAGGTAGAGCTTGCAGTGCTGGCAGCTCTCGTGTGGGCGCTATCGCTGGACGTTTCGAATTTGGCAGCCGGGCTCTGCCAGAGTCACATAGGCATTGTTGCATCATAGCCAACCAAGGCATTTGCAGAGCGCGAATGTCTGTGCGGCAGCGAATGCAGTTCCAAGGGACAGTGAAAACCAGGTAGACCTTTCAGTGCTGGCAGCTTTCGTGTGGGCGCAATCGCGGGACGTTTCGAATTTGGCAGCTGGGCTCTGCCAGAGTCACGTAGGCATTGTTGCATCATAAACAATCAACGCTCTTGCAGAGCGCGAATGTCTGTGCGGCAGCGAATGCAGTTCCAAGGGACAGTGAAAACCAGGTAGAGCTTTCAGTGCTGGCAGCTTTCGTGTGGGCGCAATCGCTGGACGTTTCGAATTTGGCAGCCGGGCGCTGCGACAGTCACATAGGCATTGTTGCATCATAACCAACCAAAGGTTTTGCAGAGCGCGAATGTCTGTGCGGCAGCGAATGCAGTTCCAAGGGACAGTGAAAACCAGGTAGAGCTTTCAGTGCTGGCAGCTTTCGTGTGGGCGCAATCGCGGGACGTTTCGAATTTGGCAGCCGGGCTCTGCGACAGTCACATAGGCATTGTTGCATTATAACCAACCAAGGCATTTGCAGAGCGCGAATGTCTGTGCGGCAGCGAACTCAGTTCCAAGGGACAGTGAAAACCAGGTATAGCTTTCAGTGCTGGCAGCTTTCGTGTGGGCGCAATCGCTGGACGTTTCGAATTTGGCAGCCGGATTCGGCCAGAGTCACATAGGCATTGTTGCATCATAACCAACCAAAGCTTTTGCATAGCGTGAATGTCTGTGTGGCAGCGAATGCAGTTCCAAGGGACAGTGAAAACCAGGTAGAGCTTTCAGTGCTGGCAGCTTTCGTGTGGGCGCAATCGCTGGACGTTTCGAATTTGGCAGCCGGGCTCTGCCAGATTCACATAGGCATTGTTGCATCATAACCAACCAAGGCATTTGCAGAACGCGAATGTCTGTGCGGCAGCGAATGCAGTTCCAAGGGACAGTGAAAACCAGGTAGAGCTTTCAGTGCTGGCAGCTTTCGTGTGGGCGCTATCGCTGGACGTTTCGAATTTGGCAGCCGGGCTCTGCCAGAGTCACATAGGCATTGTTGCATCATAGCCAACCAAGGCATTTGCAGAGCGCGAATGTCTGTGCGGCAGCGAATGCAGTTCCAAGGGACAGTGAAAACCAGGTAGAGCTTGCAGTGCTGGCAGCTCTCGTGTGGGCGCTATCGCTGGACGTTTCGAATTTGGCAGCCGGGCTCTGCCAGAGTCACATAGGCATTGTTGCATCATAGCCAAACAAGGCATTTGCAGAGCGCGAATGTCTGTGCGGCAGCGAATGCAGTTCCAAGGGACAGTGAAATCCAGGTAGACCTTTCAGTGCTGGCAGCTTTCGTGTGGGCGCAATCGCGGGACGTTTCGAATTTGGCAGCTGGGCTCTGCCAGAGTCACGTAGGCATTGTTGCATCATAAACAATCAACGCTCTTGCAGAGCGCGAATGTCTGTGCGGCAGCGAATGCAGTTCCAAGGGACAGTGAAAACCAGGTAGAGCTTGCAGTGCTGGCAGCTTTCGTGTGGGCGCAATCGCTGGACGTTTCGAATTTGGCAGCCGGGCTCTGCGACAGTCACATAGGCATTGTTGCATCATAACCAACCAAAGGTTTTGCAGAGCGCGAATGTCTGTGCGGCAGCGAATGCAGTTCCAAGGGACACTGAAAACCAGGTAGACCTTTCAGTGCTGGCAGCTTTCGTGTGGACTCAATCGCGGGACGTTTCGAATTTGGCAGCCGGGCTCTTCGACAGTCACATAGGCATTGTTGCATCATAACCAACCAAGGCATTTGCAGAGCGCGAATGTCTGTGCGGCAGCGAATGCAGTTCCAAGGGACAGTGAAAACCAGGTAGAGCTTTCAGTGCTGGCAGCTTTCGTCTGGGCGCAATCGCGGGACGTTTCGAATTTGGCAGCCGGGCTCTGCGAGTGTCACATAGGCATTGTTGCATCATAACTAACCAAGGCATTTGCAGAGCGCGAATGTCTGTGCGTCAGCGAATGCAGTTCCAAGGGACAGTGAAAACCAGGTAGAGCTTTCAGTGCTGGCAGCTTTCGTGTGGGCGCAATCGCTGGACGTTTCGAATTTGGCAGCCGGATTCGGCCAGAGTCACATAGGCATTGTTGCATCATAACCAACCAAAGCTTTTGCATAGCGTGAATGTCTGTGCGGCAGCGAATGCAGTTCCAAGGGACAGTGAAAACCAGGTAGACCTTTCAGTGCTGACAGATTTCGTGTGGGCGCAATTGCGGGACGTTTTGAATTTGGCAGCTGGGCTCTGCCAGAGTCACGTAGGCATTGTTGCATCATAAACAATCAACGCTCTTGCAGAGCGCGAATGTCTGTGCGGCAGCGAATGCAGTTCCAAGGGACAGTGAAAACCAGGTAGAGCTTTCAGTGCTGGCAGCTTTCGTGTGGGCGCAATCGCTGGACGTTTCGAATTTGGCAGCCGGGCTCTGCGACAGTCACATAGGCATTGTTGCATCATAAGCAACCAAGGCATTTGCAGAGCGCGAATGTCTGTGCGGCAGCGAATGCAGTTCCAAGGGACAGTGAAAACCAGGTAGACCTTTCAGTGCTGGCAGCTTTCGTGTGGGCGCTATCGCTGGACGTTTCGAATTTGGCAGCCGGGCTCTGCCAGAGTCACATAGGCATTGTTGCATCATAGCCAACCGAGGCATTTGCAGAGCGCGAATGTCTGTGCGGCAGCGAATGCAGTTCCAAGGGACAGTGAAAACCAGGTAGACCTTTCAGTGCTGGCAGCTTTCGTCTGGGCGCAATCGCGGGACGTTTCGAATTTGGCAGCTGGGCTCTGCCAGAGTCACGTATTCATTGTTGCATCATAAACAAACAACGCTCTTGCAGAGCGCGAATGTCTGTGCGGCAGCGAATGCAGTTCCAAGGGACAGTGAAAACCAGGTAGAGCTTTCAGTGCTGGCAGCTTTCGTGTGGGCGCAATCGCGGGACGTTTCGAATTTGGCAGCCGGGCTCTGCGACAGTCACATAGGCATTGTTGCATCATAACCAACCAAACATCTTGCAGAGAGACTATGTCTGTGCGGCAGCGAATGCAGTTCCAAGGGACAGTGAAAACCAGGTAGAGCTTTCAGTGCTGGCAGCTTTCGTGTGGGCGCAATCGCTGGACGTTTCGAATTTGGCAGCCGGGCTCTGCCAGAGTCACATAGGCATTGTTGCATCATAACCAACAAAGGAATTTGCAGAGCGTGAATGTCTGTGCGGCAGCGAATGCAGTTCCAAGGGACAGTGAAAACCAGGTAGAGCTTGCAGTGCTGGCAGCTTTCGTGTGGGCGCTATCGCTGGACGTTTCGAATTTGGCAGCCGGGCTCTGCGAGTGTCACATAGGCATTGTTGCATCATAACTAACCAAGGCTTTTGCAGAGCGCGAATGTCTGTGCGGCAGCGAATGCAGTTCCAAGGGACAGTGAAAACCAGGTAGACCTTTCAGTACTGGCAGCTTTCGTGTGGGCGCAATCGCGGGACGTTTCGAATTTGGCAGCCGGGCTCTGCGACAGTCACATAGGCATTGTTGCATCATAACCAACCAAACATCTTGCAGAGAGCGAATGTCTGTGCGGCAGCGAATGCAGTTCCAAGGGACAGTGAAAACCAGGTAGAGCTTTCAGTGCTGGCAGCTTTCGTGTGGACGCAATCGCTGGACGTTTCGAATTTGGCAGCCGCGCTCTGCGACAGTCACATAGGCATTGTTGCATCATAACCAACCAAAGCTCTTGCAGAGCGCGAATGTCTGTGCGGCAGCGAATGCAGTTCCAAGGGACAGTGAAAACCAGGTAGACCTTTCAGTGCTGGCAGCTTTCGTGTGGGCGCTATCGCGGGACGTTTCGAATTTGGCAGCCGGGCTCTGCCAGAGTCACGTAGGCATTGTTGCATCATAAACAATCAAAGCTCTTGCAGAGCGCGAATGTCTGTGCGGCAGCGAATGCAGTTCCAAGGGACAGTGAAAACCACGTAGAGCTTTCAGTGCTGGCAGCTTTCGTCTGGGCGCAATCGCTGGACGTTTCTAATTTGGCAGCCGGGCTCTGCGACAGTCACATAGGCATTGTTGCATCATAACCAACCAAAGTTTTTGCAGAGCGCGAATGTCTGTGCGGCAGCGAATGCAGTTCCAAGGGACAGTGAAAACCAGGTAGAGCTTTCAGTGCTGGCAGCTTTCGTGTGGGCGCAATCACGGGACGTTTCGAATTTGGCAGCCGGGCTCTGCGACAGTCACATAGGCATTGTTGCATCATAACCAACCAAGCATCTTGCAGAGAGACTATGTCTGTGCGGCAGCGAATGCAGTTCCAAGGGACAGTGAAAACCAGGTAGAGCTTTCAGTGCTGGCAGCTTTCGTGTGGGCGCAATCGCTGGACGTTTCGAATTTGGCAGCCGGGCTCTGCGACAGTCACATAGGCATTGTTGCATCATAACCAACCAAAGCTCTTGCAGAGCACGAATGTCTGTGCGGCAGCGAATGCAGTTCCAAGGGACAGTGAAAACCAGGTAGAGCTTGCAGTGCTGGCAGCTTTCGTGTGGGCGCAATCGCTGGACGTTTCGAATTTGGCAGCCGGGCTCTTCGACAGTCACATAGGCATTGTTGCATCATAACCAACCAAGGCATTTGCAGAGCGTGAATGTCTGTGCGGCAGCGAATGCAGTTCCAAGGGACAGTGAAAACCAGGTAGAGCTTTCAGTGCTGGAAGCTTTCGTGTGGACGCAATCGCTGGACGTTTCGAATTTGGCAGCCGGGCTCTGCGACAGTCACATAGGCATTGTTGCATCATAACCAACAAAACATCTTGCAGAGAGCGAATGTCTGTGCGGCAGCGAATGCAGTTCCAAGGGACAGTGAAAACCAGGTAGAGCTTTCAGTGCTGGCAGCTTTCGTGTGGGCGCAATCGCTGGACGTTTCGAATTTGGCAGCCGGGCTCTTCGAAAGTCACATAGGCATTGTTGCATCATAACCAACCAAAGGTCTTGCAGAGCGCAAATGTCTGTGCGGCAGCGAATGCAGTTCCAAGGGACAGTGAAAACCAGGTAGAGCTTTCAGTGCTGGGAGCTTTCGTGTGGGCGCAATCTCTGGACGTTTCGAATTTGGCAGCCGGGCTCTGCGACAGTCACATAGGCATTGTTGCATCATAACCAACCAAGGCATTTGCAGAGAGCGAATGTCTGTGCGGCAGCGAATGCAGTTCCAAGGGACAGTGAAAACCAGGTAGAGCTTGTAGTGCTGGCAGCTCTCGTGTGGGCGCTATCGCTGGACGTTTCGAATTTGGCAGCCGGGCTCTGCCAGAGTCACATAGGCATTGTTGCATCATAGCCAACCAAGGCATTTGCAGAGCGCGAATGTCTGTGCGGCAGCAAATGCAGTTCCAAGGGACAGTGAAAACCAGGTAGAGCTTGCAGTGCTGGCAGCTTTCGTGTGGGCGCAATCGCTGGACGTTTCGAATTTGGCAGCCGGGCTCTGCCAGAGTCACATAGGCATTGTTGCATCATAACCAACAAAGGAATTTGCATAGCGTGAATGTCTGTGCGGCAGCGAATGCAGTTCCAAGGGACAGTGAAAACCAGGTAGAGCTTGCAGTGCTGGCAGCTTTCGTGTGGGCGCTATCGCTGGACGTTTCGAATTTGGCAGCCGGGCTCTGCGAGTGTCACATAGGCATTGTTGCATCATAAGTAACCAAGGCTTTTGCAGAGCGCGAATGTCTGTGCGGCAGCGAATGCAGTTCCAAGGGACAGTGAAAACCAGGTAGACCTTTCAGTACTAGCAGCTTTCGTCTGGGCGCAATCGCGGGACGTTTCGAATTTGGCAGCCGGGCTCTGCGACAGTCACATAGGCATTGTTGCATCATAACCAACCAAGCATCTTGCAGAGAGACTATGTCTGTGCGGCAGCGAATGCAGTTCCAAGGGACAGTGAAAACCAGGTAGAGCTTTCAGTGCTGGCAGCTTTCGTGTGGGCGCAATCGCTGGACGTTTCGAATTTGGCAGCCGGGCTCTGCGACAGTCACATAGGCATTGTTGCATCATAACCAACCAAAGCTCTTGCAGAGCGCGAATGTCTGTGCGGCAGCGAATGCAGTTCCAAGGGACAGTGAAAACCAGGTAGAGCTTGCAGTGCTGGCAGCTTTCGTGTGGGCGCAATCGCTGGACGTTTCGAATTTGGCAGCCGGGCTCTTCGACAGTCACATAGGCATTGTTGCATCATAACCAACCAAGGCATTTGCAGAGCGTGAATGTCTGTGCGGCAGCGAATGCAGTTCCAAGGGACAGTGAAAACCAGGTAGAGCTTTCAGTGCTGGAAGCTTTCGTGTGGACGCAATCGCTGGACGTTTCGAATTTGGCAGCCGGGCTCTGCGACAGTCACATAGGCATTGTTGCATCATAACCAACAAAACATCTTGCAGAGAGCGAATGTCTGTGCGGCAGCGAATGCAGTTCCAAGGGACAGTGAAAACCAGGTAGAGCTTTCAGTGCTGGCAGCTTTCGTGTGGGCGCAATCGCTGGACGTTTCGAATTTGGCAGCCGGGCTCTTCGAAAGTCACATAGGCATTGTTGCATCATAACCAACCAAAGGTCTTGCAGAGCGCAAATGTCTGTGCGGCAGCGAATGCAGTTCCAAGGGACAGTGAAAACCAGGTAGAGCTTTCAGTGCTGGGAGCTTTCGTGTGGGCGCAATCTCTGGACGTTTCGAATTTGGCAGCCGGGCTCTGCGACAGTCACATAGGCATTGTTGCATCATAACCAACCAAGGCATTTGCAGAGAGCGAATGTCTGTGCGGCAGCGAATGCAGTTCCAAGGGACAGTGAAAACCAGGTAGAGCTTGTAGTGCTGGCAGCTCTCGTGTGGGCGCTATCGCTGGACGTTTCGAATTTGGCAGCCGGGCTCTGCCAGAGTCACATAGGCATTGTTGCATCATAGCCAACCAAGGCATTTGCAGAGCGCGAATGTCTGTGCGGCAGCAAATGCAGTTCCAAGGGACAGTGAAAACCAGGTAGAGCTTGCAGTGCTGGCAGCTTTCGTGTGGGCGCAATCGCTGGACGTTTCGAATTTGGCAGCCGGGCTCTGCCAGAGTCACATAGGCATTGTTGCATCATAACCAACAAAGGAATTTGCATAGCGTGAATGTCTGTGCGGCAGCGAATGCAGTTCCAAGGGACAGTGAAAACCAGGTAGAGCTTGCAGTGCTGGCAGCTTTCGTGTGGGCGCTATCGCTGGACGTTTCGAATTTGGCAGCCGGGCTCTGCGAGTGTCACATAGGCATTGTTGCATCATAAGTAACCAAGGCTTTTGCAGAGCGCGAATGTCTGTGCGGCAGCGAATGCAGTTCCAAGGGACAGTGAAAACCAGGTAGACCTTTCAGTACTGGCAGCTTTCGTCTGGGCGCAATCGCGGGACGTTTCGAATTTGGCAGCCGGGCTCTGCGACAGTCACATAGGCATTGTTGCATCATAACCAACCAAACATCTTGCAGAGAGCGAATGTCTGTGCGGCAGCGAATGCAGTTCCAAGGGACAGTGAAAACCAGGTAGAGCTTTCAGTGCTGGCAGCTTTCGTGTGGACGCAATCGCTGGACGTTTCGAATTTGGCAGCCGCGCTCTGCGACAGTCACATAGGCATTGTTGCATCATAACCAACCAAAGCTCTTGCAGAGCGCGAATGTCTGTGCGGCAGCGAATGCAGTTCCAAGGGACAGTGAAAACCAGGTAGAGCTTGCAGTGCTGGCAGCTTTCGTGTGGGCGCTATCGCGGGACGTTTCGAATTTGGCAGCCGGGCTCTGCGAGTGTCACATAGGCATTGTTGCATCATAACTAACCAAGGCTTTTGCAGAGCGCGAATGTCTGTGCGGCAGCGAATGCAGTTCCAAGGGACAGTGAAAACCAGGTAGACCTTTCAGTGCTGGCAGCTTTCGTGTGGGCGCAATCGCTGGACGTTTCGAATTTGGCAGCTGGGCTCGGCCGGAGTCACATAGGCATTGTTGCATCATAAACAACCAAGGCTTTTGCAGAGCTCGAATGTCTGTGCGGCAGCGAATGCAGTTCCAAGGGACAGTGAAAACCAGGTAGAGCTTTCAGTGCTGGCAGCTTTCGTCTGGGCGCAATCGCTGGACGTTTCGAATTTGGCAGCCGGGCTCTGCCAGAGTCACATAGGCATTGTTGCATCATAGCCAACCAAGGCATTTGCAGAGCGCCAATGTCTTTGCGGCATCGAATGCAGTTCAAGGGACAGTGAAAACCAGGTAGACCTTTCATGCTGGCAGCTTTCGTGTGGGAGCAATCGCTGGACGTTTCGAATTTGGCAGCCGGGCTCGGCCAGAGTCACATAGGCATTGTTGCATCATAACCAACCAAAGCTTTTGCATAGCGTGAATGTCTGTGCGGCAGCGAATGCAGTTCCAAGGGACAGTGAAAACCAGGTAGAGCTTTCAGTGCTGGCAGCTTTCGTCTGGGCGCAATCGCGTGACGTTTCGAATTTGGCAGCCGGGCTCTGCGACAGTCACATAGGCATTGTTGCATCTTAACCAACCAAGGCATTTGCAGAGCGCGAATGTCTGTGCGGCAGCGAATGCAGTTCCAAGGGACAGTGAAAACCAGGTAGAGCTTTCATGCTGGCAGCTTTCGTGTGGGCGCAATCGCTGGACGTTTCGAATTTGGCAGCCGGGCTCTGCGACAGTCATATAGGCATTGTTGCATCATAACCAACCAAGGCATTTGCAGAGCGCAAATGTCTGTGCGGCAGCGAATGCAGTTCCAAGGGACAGTGAAAACCAGGTAGAGCTTTCAGTGCTGGCAGCTTTCGTGTGGGCGCAATCGCTGGACGTTTCGAATTTGGCAGCCGGATTCGGCCAGAGTCACATAGGCATTGTTGCATCATAACCAACCAAAGCTTTTGCATAGCGTGAATGTCTGTGCGGCAGCGAATGCAGTTCCAAGGGACAGTGAAAACCAGGTAGACCTTTCAGTGCTGGGAGCTTTCGTGTGGGCGCAATCTCTGGACCTTTCGAATTTGGCAGCCGGGCTCTGCGACAGTCACATAGGCATTGTTGCATCATAACCAACCAATGCATTTGCAGAGCGCGAATGTCTGTGCGGCAGCGAATGCAGTTCCAAGGGACAGTGAAAACCAGGTAGAGCTTTCAGTGCTGGCAGCTTTCGTGTGGGCGCTATCGCTGGACGTTTCAAATTTGGCAGCCGGGCTCTGCCAGAGTCACATAGGCATTGTTGCATCATAGCCAACCAAGGCATTTGCAGAGCGCGAATGTCTGTGCGGCAGCGAATGCAGTTCCAAGGGACAGTGAAAACCAGGTAGAGCTTGCAGTGCTGGCAGCTTTCGTGTGGGCGCTATCGCTGGACGTTTCGAATTTGGCAGCTGGGCTCTGCCACAGTCACATAGGAATTGTTGCATCATAACCAACCAAAGCTCTTTCAGAGCGCGAATGTCTGTGCGGCAGCGAATGCAGTTCCAAGGGACAGTGAAAACCAGGTAGAGCTTTCAGTGCTGGCAGCTTTCGTGTGGGCGCAATCGCGGGACGTTTCGAATTTGGCAGCCGGGCTCTGCCAGATTCACATAGGCATTGTTGCATCATAGCCAACCAAGGCATTTGCAGAGCGCGAATGTCTGTGCGGCAGCGAATGCAGTTCCAAGGGACAGTGAAAACCAGGTAGAGCTTTCAGTGCTGGCAGCTTTCGTGTGGACGCAATCGCTGGACGTTTCGAATTTGGCAGCCGGGCTCTGCGACAGTCACATAGGCATTGTTGCATCATAACCAACCAAAGGTTTTGCAGAGCGCGAATGTCTGTGCGGCAGCGAATGCAGTTCCAAGGGACAGTGAAAACCAGGTAGAGCTTTCAGTGCTGGCAGCTTTCGTGTGGGCGCAATCGCTGGACGTTTCGAATTTGGCAGCCGGGCTCTGCGACAGTCACATAGGCATTGTTGCATCATAACCAACGAAGGCATTTGCAGAGCGCGAATGTCTGTGCGGCAGCGAATGCAGTTCCAAGGGACAGTGAAAACCAGGTAGACCTTTCAGTGCTGGGAGCTTTCGTGTGGGCGCAATCTCTGGACGTTTCAAATTTGGCAGCCGGGCTCTGCGACAGTCACATAGGCATTGTTGCATCATAACCAACCAATGCATTTGCAGAGCGCGAATGTCTGTGCGGCAGCGAATGCAGTTCCAAGGGACAGTGAAAACCAGGTAGAGCTTTCAGTGCTGGCAGCTTTCGTGTGGGCGCTATCGCTGGACGTTTCGAATTTGGCAGCCGGGCTCTGCCAGAGTCACATAGGCATTGTTGCATCATAGCCAACCAAGGCATTTGCAGAGCGCGAATGTCTGTGCGGCAGCGAATGCAGTTCCAAGGGACAGTGAAAACCAGGTAGAGCTTGCAGTGCTGGCAGCTTTCGTGTGGGCGCTATCGCTGGACGTTTCGAATTTGGCAGCTGGGCTCTGCCACAGTCACATAGGAATTGTTGCATCATAACCAACCAAAGCTCTTTCAGAGCGCGAATGTCTGTGCGGCAGCGAATGCAGTTCCAAGGGACAGTGAAAACCAGGTAGAGCTTTCAGTGCTGGCAGCTTTCGTGTGGGCGCAATCGCTGGACGTTTCGAATTTGGCAGCCGGGCTCTGCCAGATTCACATAGGCATTGTTGCATCATAGCCAACCAAGGCATTTGCAGAGCGCGAATGTCTGTGCGGCAGCGAATGCAGTTCCAAGGGACAGTGAAAACCAGGTAGAGCTTTCAGTGCTGGCAGCTTTCGTGTGGACGCAATCGCTGGACGTTTCGAATTTGGCAGCCGGGCTCTGCGACAGTCACATAGGCATTGTTGCATCATAACCAACCAAAGGTTTTGCAGAGCGCGAATGTCTGTGCGGCAGCGAATGCAGTTCCAAGGGACAGTGAAAACCAGGTAGAGCTTTCAGTGCTGGCAGCTTTCGTGTGGGCGCAATCGCTGGACGTTTCGAATTTGGCAGCCGGGCTCTGCGACAGTCACATAGGCATTGTTGCATCATAACCAACGAAGGCATTTGCAGAGCGTGAATGTCTGTGCGGCAGCGAATGCAGTTCCAAGGGACAGTGAAAACCAGGTAGAGCTTTCAGTGCTGGCAGCTTTCGTGTGGGCGCTATAGCTGGACGTTTCGAATTTGGCAGCCGGGCTCTGCCAGAGTCACATAGGCATTGTTGCATCATAGCCAACCAAGGCATTTGCAGAGCGCGAATGTCTGTGCGGCAGCGAATGCAGTTCCAAGGGACAGTGAAAACCAGGTAGAGCTTGCAGTGCTGGAAGCTTTCGTGTGGGCGCTATCGCTGGACGTTTCGAATTTGGCAGCCGGGCTCTGCGAGTGTCACATAGGCATTGTTGCATCATAACTAACCAAGGCTTTTGCAGAGCGCGAATGTCTGTGCGGCAGCGAATGCAGTTCCAAGGGACAGTGAAAACCAGGTAGAGCTTTCAGTGCTGGCAGCTTTCGTGTGGGCGCAATCGCTGGACGTTTCGAATTTGGCAGCTGGGCTCGGCCGGAGTCACATAGGCATTGTTGCATCATAAACAACCAAGGCTTTTGCAGAGCTCGAATGTCTGTGCGGCAGCAAATGCAGTTCCAAGGGACAGTGAAAACCAGGTAGAGCTTTCAGTGCTGGCAGCTTTCGTCTGGGCGCAATCGCTGGACGTTTCGAATTTGGCAGCCGGGCTCTGCCAGAGTCACATAGGCATTGTTGCATCATAGCCAACCAAGGCATTTGCAGAGCGCGAATGTCTGTGCGGCATGGAATGCAGTTCAAGGGACAGTGAAAACCAGGTAGAGCTTTCATGCTGGCAGCTTTCGTGTGGGAGCAATCGCTGGACGTTTCGAATTTGGCAGCCGGGCTCGGCCAGAGTCACATAGGCATTGTTGCATCATAACCAACCAAAGCTTTTGCATAGCGTGAATGTCTGTGCGGCAGCGAATGCAGTTCCAAGGGACAGTGAAAACCAGGTAGAGCTTTCAGTGCTGGCAGCTTTCGTGTGGGCGCAATCGCGTGACGTTTCGAATTTGGCAGCCGGGCTCTGCGACAGTCACATAGGCATTGTTGCATCATAACGAACCAAAGGTTTTGCAGAGCGCGAATGTCTGTGCGGCAGCGAATGCAGTTCCAAGGGACAGTGAAAACCAGGTAGAGCTTTCAGTGCTGGCAGCTTTCGTGTGGGCGCAATCTCTGGACGTTTCGAATTTGGCAGCCGGGCTCTGCGACAGTCACATAGGCATTGTTGCATCATAACCAACGAAGGCATTTGCAGAGCGCGAATGTCTGTGCGGCAGCGAATGCAGTTCCAAGGGACAGTGAAAACCAGGTAGAGCTTTCAGTGCTGGCAGCTTTCGTGTGGGCGCTATAGCTGGACGTTTCGAATTTGGCAGCCGGGCTCTGCCAGAGTCACATAGGCATTGTTGCATCATAGCCAACCAAGGCATTTGCAGAGCGCGAATGTCTGTGCGGCAGCGAATGCAGTTCCAAGGGACAGTGAAAACCAGGTAGAGCTTGCAGTGCTGGCAGCTTTCGTGTGGGCGCTATCGCTGGACGTTTCGAATTTGGCAGCCGGGCTCTGCGAGTGTCACATAGGCATTGTTGCATCATAACTAACCAAGGCTTTTGCAGAGCGCGAATGTCTGTGCGGCAGCGAATGCAGTTCCAAGGGACAGTGAAAACCAGGTAGACCTTTCAGTGCTGGCAGCTTTCGTGTGGGCGCAATCGCTGGACGTTTCGAATTTGGCAGCTGGGCTCGGCCGGAGTCACATAGGCATTGTTGCATCATAAACAACCAAGGCTTTTGCAGAGCTCGAATGTCTGTGCGGCATCGAATGCAGTTCAAGGGACAGTGAAAACCAGGTAGAGCTTTCATGCTGGCAGCTTTCGTGTGGGAGCAATCGCTGGACGTTTCGAATTTGGCAGCCGGGCTCGGCCAGAGTCACATAGGCATTGTTGCATCATAACCAACCAAAGCTTTTGCATAGCGTGAATGTCTGTGCGGCAGCGAATGCAGTTCCAAGGGACAGTGAAAACCAGGTAGAGCTTTCAGTGCTGGCAGCTTTCGTGTGGGCGCAATCGCGTGACGTTTCGAATTTGGCAGCCGGGCTCTGCGACAGTCACATAGGCATTGTTGCATCATAACCAACCAAGGCATTTGCAGAGCGCGAATGTCTGTGCGGCAGCGAATGCAGTTCCAAGGGACAGTGAAAACCAGGTAGAGCTTTCATGCTGGCAGCTTTCGTGTGGGCGCAATCGCTGGACGTTTCGAATTTGGCAGCCGGGCTCTGCGACAGTCATATAGGCATTGTTGCATCATAACCAACCAAGGCATTTGCAGAGCGCAAATGTCTGTGCGGCAGCGAATGCAGTTCCAAGGGACAGTGAAAACCAGGTAGAGCTTTCAGTGCTGGCATCTTTCGTGTGGGCGCAATCGCTGGACGTTTCGAATTTGGCAGCCGGATTCGGCCAGAGTCACATAGGCATTGTTGCATCATAACCAACCAAAGCTTTTGCATAGCGTGAATGTCTGTGCGGCAGCGAATGCAGTTCCAAGGGACAGTGAAAACCAGGTAGACCTTTCAGTGCTGGGAGCTTTCGTGTGGGCGCAATCTCTGGACGTTTCGAATTTGGCAGCCGGGCTCTGCGACAGTCACATAGGCATTGTTGCATCATAACCAACCAATGCATTTGCAGAGCGCGAATGTCTGTGCGGCAGCGAATGCAGTTCCAAGGGACAGTGAAAACCAGGTAGAGCTTTCAGTGCTGGCAGCTTTCGTGTGGGCGCTATCGCTGGACGTTTCGAATTTGGCAGCCGGGCTCTGCCAGAGTCACATAGGCATTGTTGCATCATAGCCAACCAAGGCATTTGCAGAGCGCGAATGTCTGTGCGGCAGCGAATGCAGTTCCAAGGGACAGTGAAAACCAGGTAGAGCTTGCAGTGCTGGCAGCTTTCGTGTGGGCGCTATCGCTGGACGTTTCGAATTTGGCAGCTGGGCTCTGCCACAGTCACATAGGAATTGTTGCATCATAACCAACCAAAGCTCTTTCAGAGCGCGAATGTCTGTGAGGCAGCGAATGCAGTTCCAAGGGACAGTGAAAACCAGGTAGAGCTTTCAGTGCTGGCAGCTTTCGTGTGGGCGCAATCGCTGGACGTTTCGAATTTGGCAGCCGGGCTCTGCCAGATTCACATAGGCATTGTTGCATCATAGCCAACCAAGGCATTTGCAGAGCGCGAATGTCTGTGCGGCAGCGAATGCAGTTCCAAGGGACAGTGAAAACCAGGTAGAGCTTTCAGTGCTGGCAGCTTTCGTGTGGACGCAATCGCTGGACGTTTCGAATTTGGCAGCCGGGCTCTGCGACAGTCACATAGGCATTGTTGCATCATAACCAACCAAAGGTTTTGCAGAGCGCGAATGTCTGTGCGGCAGCGAATGCAGTTCCAAGGGACAGTGAAAACCAGGTAGAGCTTGCAGTGCTGGCAGCTTTCGTGTGGGCGCAATCGCTGGACGTTTCGAATTTGGCAGCCGGGCTCGGCCAGAGTCACATAGGCATTGTTGCATCATAACCAACCAAAGCTTTTGCATAGCGTGAATGTCTGTGCGGCAGCGAATGCAGTTCCAAGGGACAGTGAAAACCAGGTAGAGCTTTCAGTGCTGGCAGCTTTCGTGTGGGCGCAATCTCTGGACGTTTCGAATTTGGCAGCCGGGCTCTGCGACAGTCACATAGGCATTGTTGCATCATAACCAACCAAGGCACTTGCAGAGCGCGAATGTCTGTGCGGCAGCGAATGCAGTTCCAAGGGACAGTGAAAACCAGGTAGACCTTTCATGCTGGCAGCATTCGTGTGGGCGTAATCGCTGGACGTTTCGAATTTGGCAGCCGGGCTCTGCGACAGTCACATAGGCATTGTTGCATCATAACCAACCAAACATCTTGCAGAGTGCGAATGTCTGTGCGGCAGCGAATGCAGTTCCAAGGGACAGTGAAAACCAGGTAGACCTTTCAGTGCTGGCAGCTTTCCTGTGGACTCAATCGCTGGACGTTTCGAATTTGGCAGCCGGGCTCTGCGACAGTCACATAGGCATTGTTGCATCATAACCAACCAAAGCTCTTGCAGAGCGCGAATGTCTGTGCGGCAGCGAATGCAGTTCCAAGGGACAGTGAAAACCAGGTAGAGCTTTCAGTGCTGGCAGCTTTCGTCTGGGCGCAATCGCGGGACGTTTCGAATTTGGCAGCCGGGCTCTGCGACAGTCACATAGGCATTGTTGCATCATAACCAACCAAACATCTTGCAGAGAGAGAATGTCTGTGCGGCAGCGAATGCAGTTCCAAGGGACAGTGAAAACCAGGTAGAGCTTTCAGTGCTGGCAGCTTTCGTGTGGGCGCAATCGCTGGACGTTTCGAATTTGGCAGCCGGGCTCTGCGACAGTCACATAGGCATTGTTGCATCATAACCAACCAAAGCTCTTGCAGAGCACGAATGTCTGTGCGGCAGCGAATGCAGTTCCAAGGGACAGTGAAAACCAGGTAGAGCTTTCAGTGCTGGCAGCTTTCGTGTGGGCGCTATAGCTGGACGTTTCGAATTTGGCAGCCGGGCTCTGCCAGAGTCACATAGGCATTGTTGCATCATAGCCAACCAAGGCATTTGCAGAGCGCGAATGTCTGTGCGGCAGCGAATGCAGTTCCAAGGGACAGTGAAAACCAGGTAGAGCTTTCAGTGCTGGCAGCTTTCGTGTGGGCGCAATCGCGGGACGTTTCGAATTTGGCAGCCGGGCTCTGCGACAGTCACATAGGCATTGTTGCATCATAGCCAACCAAGGCATTTGCAGAGCGCGAATGTCTGTGCGGCAGCGAATGCAGCTCCAAGGGACAGTGAAAACCAGGTAGAGCTTTCAGTGCTGGCAGCTTTCGTGTGGGCGCAATCGCGGGACGTTTCGAATTTGGCAGCCGGGCTCTGCGACAGTCACATAGGCATTGTTGCATCATAACCAACGAAGGCATTTGCATAGCGTGAATGTCTGTGCGGCAGCGAATGCAGTTCCAAGGGACAGTGAAAACCAGGTAGAGCTTTCAGTGCTGGCAGCTTTCGTGTGGGCGCTATCGCTGGACGTTTCGAATTTGGCAGCCGGGCTCTGCGAGTGTCACATAGGCATTGTTGCATCATAACTAACCAAGGCTTTTGCAGAGCGCGAATGTCTGTGCGGCAGCGAATGCAGTTCCAAGGGACAGTGAAAACCAGGTAGACCTTTCAGTGCTGGCAGCTTTCGTGTGGGCGCAATCGCTGGACGTTTCGAATTTGGCAGCTGGGCTCGGCCGGAGTCACATAGGCATTGTTGCATCATAAACAACCAAGGCTTTTGCAGAGCTCGAATGTCTGTGCGGCAGCGAATGCAGTTCCAAGGGACAGTGAAAACCAGGTAGAGCTTTCAGTGCTGGCAGCTTTCGTCTGGGCGCAATCGCTGGACGTTTCGAATTTGGCAGCCGGGCTCTGCCAGAGTCACATAGGCATTGTTGCATCATAGCCAACCAAGGCATTTGCAGAGCGCGAATGTCTGTGCGGCATCGAATGCAGTTCAAGGGTCAGTGAAAACCAGGTAGAGCTTTCATGCTGGCAGCTTTCGTGTGGGAGCAATCGCTGGACGTTTCGAATTTGGCAGCCGGGCTCGGCCAGAGTCACATAGGCATTGTTGCATCATAACCAACCAAAGCTTTTGCATAGCGTGAATGTCTGTGCGGCAGCGAATGCAGTTCCAAGGGACAGTGAAAACCAGGTAGAGCTTTCAGTGCTGGCAGCTTTCGTGTGGGCGCAATCGCGGGACGTTTCGAATTTGGCAGCCGGGCTCTGCGACAGTCACATAGGCATTGTTGCATCATAACCAACCAAGGCATTTGCAGAGCGCGAATGTCTGTGCGGCAGCGAATGCAGTTCCAAGGGACAGTGAAAACCAGGTAGAGCTTTCAGTGCTGGCAGCTTTCGTGTGGGCGCAATCGCTGGACGTTTCGAATTTCGCAGCCGGATTCGGCCAGAGTCACATAGGCATTGTTGCATCATAACCAACCAAAGCTTTTGCATAGCGTGAATGTCTGTGCGGCAGCGAATGCAGTTCCAAGGGACAGTGAAAACCAGGTAGACCTTTCAGTGCTGGGAGCTTTCGTGTGGGCGCAATCTCTGGACGTTTCGAATTTGGCAGCCGGGCTCTGCGACAGTCACATAGGCATTGTTGCATCATAACCAACCAATGCATTTGCAGAGCGCGAATGTCTGTGCGGCAGCGAATGCAGTTCCAAGGGACAGTGAAAACCAGGTAGAGCTTTCAGTGCTGGCAGCTTTCGTGTGGGCGCTATCGCTGGACGTTTCGAATTTGGCAGCCGGGCTCTGCCAGAGTCACATAGGCATTGTTGCATCATAGCCAACCAAGGCATTTGCAGAGCGCGAATGTCTGTGCGGCAGCGAATGCAGTTCCAAGGGACAGTGAAAACCAGGTAGAGCTTGCAGTGCTGGCAGCTTTCGTGTGGGCGCTATCGCTGGACGTTTCGAATTTGGCAGCCGGGCTCTGCAACAGTCACATAGGAATTGTTGCATCATAACCAACCAAAGCTCTTTCAGAGCGCGAATGTCTGTGCGGCAGCGAATGCAGTTCCAAGGGACAGTGAAAACCAGGTAGAGCTTGCAGTGCTGGCAGCTTTCGTGTGGGCGCAATCGCTGGACGTTTCGAATTTGGCAGCCGGGCTTGGCCAGAGTCACATAGGCATTGTTGCATCATAACCAACCAAAGCTTTTGCATAGCGTGAATGTCTGTGCGGCAGCGAATGCAGTTCCAAGGGACAGTGAAAACCAGGTAGAGCTTTCAGTGCTGGCAGCTTTCGTGTGGACGCAATCGCTGGACGTTTCGAATTTGGCAGCCGGGCTCTGCGACAGTCACATAGGCATTGTTGCATCATAACCAACCAAGGCATTTGCAGAGCGCGAATGTCTGTGCGGCAGCGAATGCAGTTCCGAGGGACAGTGAAAACCAGGTAGAGCTTGCAGTGCTGGCAGCTTTCGTGTGGGCGCTATCGCTGGACGTTTCGAATTTGGCAGCCGGGCTCTGCGACAGTCACATAGGAATTGTTGCATCATAGCCAACCAAAGCTTTTGCAGAGCGCGAATGTCTGTGCGTCAGCGAATGCAGTTCCAAGGGACAGTGAAAACCAGGTAGAGCTTGCAGTGCTGGCAGCTTTCGTGTGGGCGCAATCGCTGGACGTTTCGAATTTGGCAGCCGGGCTCTGCCAGAGTCACATAGGAATTGTTGCATCATAACCAACCAAGGAATTTGCAGAGCGTGAATGTCTGTGCGGCAGCGAATGCAGTTCCAAGGGACAGTGAAAACCAGGTAGAGCTTGCAGTGCTGGCAGCTTTCGTGTGGGCGCTATCGCTGGACGTTTCGAATTTGGCAGCCGGGCTCTGCGAGTGTCACATAGGCATTGTTGCATCATAACTAACCAAGGCTTTTCCAGAGCGCGAATGTCTGTGCGGCAGCGAATGCAGTTCCAAGGGACAGTGAAAACCACGTAGACCTTTCAGTGCTGGCAGCTTTCGTGTGGGCGCAATCGCTGGACGTTTCGAATTTGGCAGCCGGGCTCGGCCGGAGTCACATAGGCATTGTTGCATCATAACCAACCAAGGCATTTGCAGAGCGCAAATGTCTGTGCGGCAGCGAATTCAGTTCCAAGGGACAGTGAAAACCAGGTATAGCTTTCAGTGCTGGCAGCTTTCGTGTGGGCGCAATCGCTGGACGTTTCGAATTTGGCAGCCGGATTCGGCCAGAGTCACATAGGCATTGTTGCATCATAACCAACCAAAGCTTTTGCATAGCGTGAATGTCTGTGCGGCAGCGAATGCAGTTCCAAGGGACAGTGAAAACCAGGTAGACCTTTCAGTGCTGGGAGCTTTCGTGTGGGCGCAATCTCTGGACGTTTCGAATTTGGCAGCCGGGCTCTGCGACAGTCACATAGGCATTGTTGCATCATAACCAACCAATACATTTGCAGAGCGCGAATGTCTGTGCGGCAGCGAATGCAGTTCCAAGGGACAGTGAAAACCAGGTAGACCTTTCAGTGCTGGCAGCTTTCGTGTGGGCGCTATCGCTGGACGTTTCGAATTTGGCAGCCGGGCTCTGCCAGAGTCACATAGGCATTGTTGCATCATAGCCAACCAAGGCATTTGCAGAGCGCGAATGTCTGTGCGGCAGCGAATGCAGTTCCAAGGGACAGTGAAAACCAGGTAGAGCTTGCAGTGCTGGCAGCTTTCGTGTGGGCGCTATCGCTGGACATTTCGAATTTGGCAGCTGGGCTCTGCCACAGTCACATAGGAATTGTTGCATCATAACCAACCAAAGCTCTTTCAGAGCGCGAATGTCTGTGCGGCAGCGAATGCAGTTCCAAGGGACAGTGAAAACCAGGTAGAGCTTTCAGTGCTGGCAGCTTTCGTGTGGGCGCAATCGCTGGACGTTTCGAATTTGGCAGCCGGGCTCTGCCAGATTCACATAGGCATTGTTGCATCATAGCCAACCAAGGCATTTGCAGAGCGCGAATGTCTGTGCGGCAGCGAATGCAGTTCCAAGGGACAGTGAAAACCAGGTAGAGCTTTCAGTGCTGGGAGCTTTCGTGTGGGCGCTATCGCTGGACGTTTCGAATTTGGCAGCCGGGCTCTGCCAGAGTCACATAGGCATTGTTGCATCATAGCCAACCAAGGCATTTGCAGAGCGCGAATGTCTGTGCGGCAGCGAATGCAGTTCCAAGGGACAGTGAAAACCAGGTAGAGCTTGCAGTGCTGGCAGCTTTCGTGTGGGCGCTATCGCTGGACGTTTCGAATTTGGCAGCTGGGCTCTGCCACAGTCACATAGGAATTGTTGCATCATAACCAACCAAAGCTCTTTCAGAGCGCGAATGTCTGTGCGGCAGCGAATGCAGTTCCAAGGGACAGTGAAAACCAGGTAGAGCTTTCAGTGCTGGCAGCTTTCGTGTGGGCGCAATCGCTGGACGTTTCGAATTTGGCAGCCGGGCTCTGCCAGATTCACATAGGCATTGTTGCATCATAGCCAACCAAGGCATTTGCAGAGCGCGAATGTCTGAGCGGCAGCGAATGCAGTTCCAAGGGACAGTGAAAACCAGGTAGAGCTTGCAGTGCTGGCAGCTTTCGTGTGGACGCAATCGCTGGACGTTTCGAATTTGGCAGCCGGGCTCTGCCAGAGTCACATAGGCATTGTTGCATCATAACCAACCAAAGGTTTTGCAGAGCGCGAATGTCTGTGCGGCAGCGAATGCAGTTCCAAGGGACAGTGAAAACCAGGTAGAGCTTTCAGTGCTGGCAGCTTTCGTGTGGGCGCAATCGCTGGACGTTTCGAATTTGGCAGCCGGGCTCTGCCAGAGTCACATAGGCATTGTTGCATCATAACCAACGAAGGCATTTGCAGAGCGCGAATGTCTGTGCGGCAGCGAATGCAGTTCCAAGGGACAGTGAAAACCAGGTAGAGCTTTCAGTGCTGGCAGCTTTCGTGTGGGCGCTATAGCTGGACGTTTCGAATTTGGCAGCCGGGCTCTGCCAGAGTCACATAGGCATTGTTGCATCATAGCCAACCAAGGCATTTGCAGAGCGCGAATGTCTGTGCGGCAGCGAATGCAGTTCCAAGGGACAGTGAAAACCTGGTAGAGCTTGCAGTGCTGGCAGCTTTCGTGTGGGCGCTATCGCTGGACGTTTCGAATTTGGCAGCCGGGCTCTGCGACAGTCACATAGGCATTGTTGCATCATAACTAACCAAGGCTTTTGCAGAGCGCGAATGTCTGTGCGGCAGCGAATGCAGTTCCAAGGGACAGTGAAAACCAGGTAGACCTTTCAGTGCTGGCAGCTTTCGTGTGGGCGCAATCGCTGGACGTTTCGAATTTGGCAGCTGGGCTCGGCCGGAGTCACATAGGCATTGTTGCATCATAAACAACCAAGGCTTTTGCAGAGCTCGAATGTCTGTGCGGCAGCGAATGCAGTTCCAAGGGACAGTGAAAACCAGGTAGAGCTTTCAGTGCTGGCAGCTTTCGTCTGGGCGCAATCGCTGGACGTTTCGAATTTGGCAGCCGGGCTCTGCCAGAGTCACATAGGCATTGTTGCATCATAGCCAACCAAGGCATTTGCAGAGCGCGAATGTCTGTGCGGCATCGAATGCAGTTCAAGGGACAGTGAAAACCAGGTAGAGCTTTCATGCTGGCAGCTTTCGTGTGGGAGCAATCGCTGGACGTTTCGAATTTGGCAGCCGGGCTCTGCCAGAGTCACATAGGCATTGTTGCATCATAACCAACCAAAGCTTTTGCATACCGTGAATGTCTGTGCGGCAGCGAATGCAGTTCCAAGGGACAGTGAAAACCAGGTAGAGCTTTCAGTGCTGGCAGCTTTCGTGTGGGCGCAATCGCGTGACGTTTCGAATTTGGCAGCCGGGCTCTGCGACAGTCACATAGGCATTGTTGCATCATAACCAACCAAGGCATTTGCAGAGCGCGAATGTCTGTGCGGCAGCGAATGCAGTTCCAAGGGACAGTGAAAACCAGGTAGAGCTTTCATGCTGGCAGCTTTCGTGTGGGCGCAATCGCTGGACGTTTCGAATTTGGCAGCCGGGCTCTGCGACAGTCATATAGGCATTGTTGCATCATAACCAACCAAGGCATTTGCAGAGCGCAAATGTCTGTGCGGCAGCGAATGCAGTTCCAAGGGACAGTGAAAACCAGGTAGAGCTTTCAGTGCTGGCAGCTTTCGTGTGGGCGCAATCGCTGGACGTTTCGAATTTGGCAGCCGGATTCGGCCAGAGTCACATAGGCATTGTTGCATCATAACCAACCAAAGCTTTTGCATAGCGTGAATGTCTGTGCGGCAGCGAATGCAGTTCCAAGGGACAGTGAAAACCAGGTAGACCTTTCAGTGCTGGGAGCTTTCGTGTGGGCGCAATCTCTGGACGTTTCGAATTTGGCAGCCGGGCTCTGCGACAGTCACATAGGCATTGTTGCATCATAACCAACCAATGCATTTGCAGAGCGCGAATGTCTGTGCGGCAGCGAATGCAGTTCCAAGGGACAGTGAAAACCAGGTAGAGCTTTCAGTGCTGGCAGCTTTCGTGTGGGCGCTATCGCTGGACGTTTCGAATTTGGCAGCCGGGCTCTGCCAGAGTCACATAGGCATTGTTGCATCATAGCCAACCAAGGCATTTGCAGAGCGCGAATGTCTGTGCGGCAGCGAATGCAGTTCAAGGGACAGTGAAAACCAGGTAGAGCTTTCAGTGCTGGCAGCTTTCGTGTGGGCGCTATCGCTGGACGTTTCGAATTTGGCAGCTGGGCTCTGCCACAGTCACATAGGAATTGTTGCATCATAACCAACCAAAGCTCTTTCAGAGCGCGAATGTCTGTGCGGCAGCGAATGCAGTTCCAAGGGACAGTGAAAACCAGGTAGAGCTTTCAGTGCTGGCAGCTTTCGTGTGGGCGCAATCGCTGGACGTTTCGAATTTGGCAGCCGGGCTCTGCCAGATTCACATAGGCATTGTTGCATCATAGCCAACCAAGGCATTTGCAGAAGGCGAATGTCTGTGCGGCAGCGAATGCAGTTCCAAGGGACAGTGAAAACCAGGTAGAGCTTTCAGTGCTGGCAGCTTTCGTGTGGACGCAATCGCTGGACGTTTCGAATTTGGCAGCCGGGCTCTGCGACAGTCACATAGGCATTGTTGCATCATAACCAACCAAAGGTTTTGCAGAGCGCGAATGTCTGTGCGGCAGCGAATGCAGTTCCAAGGGACAGTGAAAACCAGGTAGAGCTTGCAGTGCTGGCAGCTTTCGTGTGGGCGCAATCGCTGGACGTTTCGAATTTGGCAGCCGGGCTCGGCCAGAGTCACATAGGCATTGTTGCATCATAACCAACCAAAGCTTTTGCATAGCGTGAATGTCTGTGCGGCAGCGAATGCAGTTCCAAGGGACAGTGAAAACCAGGTAGAGCTTTCAGTGCTGGCAGCTTTCGTGTGGGCGCAATCTCTGGACGTTTCGAATTTGGCAGCCGGGCTCTGCGACAGTCACATAGGCATTGTTGCATCATAACCAACCAAGGCACTTGCAGAGCGCGAATGTCTGTGCGGCAGCGAATGCAGTTCAAGGGACAGTGAAAACCAGGTAGACCTTTCATGCTGGCAGCATTCGTGTGGGCGTAATCGCTGGACGTTTCGAATTTGGCAGCCGGGCTCTGCGACAGTCACATAGGCATTGTTGCATCATAACCAACCAAACATCTTGCAGAGTGCGAATGTCTGTGCGGCAGCGAATGCAGTTCCAAGGGACAGTGAAAACCAGGTAGACCTTTCAGTGCTGGCAGCTTTCGTGTGGACTCAATCGCTGGACGTTTCGAATTTGGCAGCCGGGCTCTGCGACAGTCACATAGGCATTGTTGCATCATAACCAACCAAGGCATTTGCAGAGCGCGAATGTCTGTGCGGCAGCGAATGCAGTTCCAAGGGACAGTGAAAACCAGGTAGAGCTTTCATGCTGGCAGCTTTCGTGTGGGCGCAATCGCTGGACGTTTCGAATTTGGCAGCCGGGCTCTGCGACAGTCATATAGGCATTGTTGCATCATAACCAACCAAGGCATTTGCAGAGCGCAAATGTCTGTGCGGCAGCGAATGCAGTTCCAAGGGACAGTGAAAACCAGGTAGAGCTTTCAGTGCTGGCAGCTTTCGTGTGGGCGCAATCGCTGGACGTTTCGAATTTGGCAGCCGGATTCGGCCAGAGTCACATAGGCATTGTTGCATCATAACCAACCAAAGCTTTTGCATAGCGTGAATGTCTGTGCGGCAGCGAATGCAGTTCCAAGGGACAGTGAAAACCAGGTAGACCTTTCAGTGCTGGGAGCTTTCGTGTGGGCGCAATCTCTGGACGTTTCGAATTTGGCAGCCGGGCTCTGCGACAGTCACATAGGCATTGTTGCATCATAACCAACCAATGCATTTGCAGAGGGCGAATGTCTGTGCGGCAGCGAATGCAGTTCCAAGGGACAGTGAAAACCAGGTAGAGCTTTCAGTGCTGGCAGCTTTCGTGTGGGCGCTATCGCTGGACGTTTCGAATTTGGCAGCCGGGCTCTGCCAGAGTCACATAGGCATTGTTGCATCATAGCCAACCAAGGCATTTGCAGAGCGCGAATGTCTGTGCGGCAGCGAATGCAGTTCAAGGGACAGTGAAAACCAGGTAGAGCTTTCAGTGCTGGCAGCTTTCGTGTGGGCGCTATCGCTGGACGTTTCGAATTTGGCAGCTGGGCTCTGCCACAGTCACATAGGAATTGTTGCATCATAACCAACCAAAGCTCTTTCAGAGCGCGAATGTCTGTGCGGCAGCGAATGCAGTTCCAAGGGACAGTGAAAACCAGGTAGAGCTTTCAGTGCTGGCAGCTTTCGTGTGGGCGCAATCGCTGGACGTTTCGAATTTGGCAGCCGGGCTCTGCCAGATTCACATAGGCATTGTTGCATCATAGCCAACCAAGGCATTTGCAGAAGGCGAATGTCTGTGCGGCAGCGAATGCAGTTCCAAGGGACAGTGAAAACCAGGTAGAGCTTTCAGTGCTGGCAGCTTTCGTGTGGACGCAATCGCTGGACGTTTCGAATTTGGCAGCCGGGCTCTGCGACAGTCACATAGGCATTGTTGCATCATAACCAACCAAAGGTTTTGCAGAGCGCGAATGTCTGTGCGGCAGCGAATGCAGTTCCAAGGGACAGTGAAAACCAGGTAGAGCTTGCAGTGCTGGCAGCTTTCGTGTGGGCGCAATCGCTGGACGTTTCGAATTTGGCAGCCGGGCTCGGCCAGAGTCACATAGGCATTGTTGCATCATAACCAACCAAAGCTTTTGCATAGCGTGAATGTCTGTGCGGCAGCGAATGCAGTTCCAAGGGACAGTGAAAACCAGGTAGAGCTTTCAGTGCTGGCAGCTTTCGTGTGGGCGCAATCTCTGGACGTTTCGAATTTGGCAGCCGGGCTCTGCGACAGTCACATAGGCATTGTTGCATCATAACCAACCAAGGCACTTGCAGAGCGCGAATGTCTGTGCGGCAGCGAATGCAGTTCAAGGGACAGTGAAAACCAGGTAGACCTTTCATGCTGGCAGCATTCGTGTGGGCGTAATCGCTGGACGTTTCGAATTTGGCAGCCGGGCTCTGCGACAGTCACATAGGCATTGTTGCATCATAACCAACCAAACATCTTGCAGAGTGCGAATGTCTGTGCGGCAGCGAATGCAGTTCCAAGGGACAGTGAAAACCAGGTAGAGCTTTCAGTGCTGGCAGCTTTCGTGTGGGCGCAATCGCGGGACGTTTCGAATTTGGCAGCCGGGCTCTGCGACAGTCACATAGGCATTGTTGCATCATAACCAACCAAACATCTTGCAGAGAGAGAATGTCTGTGCGGCAGCGAATGCAGTTCCAAGGGACAGTGAAAACCAGGTAGAGCTTTCAGTGCTGGCAGCTTTCGTGTGGGCGCAATCGCTGGACGTTTCGAATTTGGCAGCCGGGCTCTGCGACAGTCACATAGGCATTGTTGCATCATAACCAACCAAAGCTCTTGCAGAGAACGAATGTCTGTGCGGCAGCGAATGCAGTTCCAAGGGACAGTGAAAACCAGGTAGAGCTTGCAGTGCTGGCAGCTTTCGTGTGGGCGCAATCGCTGGACGTTTCGAATTTGGCAGCCGGGCTCTTCGACAGTCACATAGGCATTGTTGCATCATAACCAACCAAGGCATTTGCAGAGCGTGAATGTCTGTGCGGCAGCGAATGCAGTTCCAAGGGACAGTGAAAACCAGGTAGAGCTTTCAGTGCTGGAAGCTTTCGTGTGGACGCAATCGCTGGACGTTTCGAATTTGGCAGCCGGGCTCTGCGACAGTCACATAGGCATTGTTGCATCATAACCAACCAAACATCTTGCAGAGAGCGAATGTCTGTGCGGCAGCGAATGCAGTTCCAAGGGACAGTGAAAACCAGGTAGAGCTTTCAGTGCTGGCAGCTTTCGTGTGGGCGCAATCGCTGGACGTTTCGAATTTGGCAGCCGGGCTCTTCGACAGTCACATAGGCATTGTTGCATCATAACCAACCAAAGGTCTTGCAGAGCGCAAATGTCTGTGCGGCAGCGAATGCAGTTCCAAGGGACAGTGAAAACCAGGTAGAGCTTTCAGTGCTGGCAGCTTTCGTGTGGGCGCAATCTCTGGACGTTTCGAATTTGGCAGCCGGGCTCTGCGACAGTCACATAGGCATTGTTGCATCATAACCAACCAAACATCTTGCAGAGAGCGAATGTCTGTGCGGCAGCGAATGCAGTTCCAAGGGACAGTGAAAACCAGGTATAGCTTGCAGTGCTGGCAGCTTTCGTGTGGGCGCAATCGCTGGACGTTTCGAATTTGGCAGCCGGGCTCTGCCAGAGTCACATAGGCATTGTTGCATCATAGCCAACCAAGGCATTTGCAGAGCGCGAATGTCTGTGCGGCAGCGAATGCAGCTCCAAGGGACAGTGAAAACCAGGTAGAGCTTTCAGTGCTGGCAGCTTTCGTGTGGGCGCAATCGCGGGACGTTTCGAATTTGGCAGCCAGGCTCTGCGACAGTCACATAGGCATTGTTGCATCATAACCAACGAAGGCATTTGCATAGCGTGAATGTCTGTGCGGCAGCGAATGCAGTTCCAAGGGACAGTGAAAACTAGGTAGAGCTTGCAGTGCTGGCAGCTTTCGTGTGGGCGCTATCGCTGGACGTTTCGAATTTGGCAGCCGGGCTCTGCGAGTGTCACATAGGCATTGTTGCATCATAACTAACCAAGGCTTTTGCAGAGCGCGAATGTCTGTGCGGCAGCGAATGCAGTTCCAAGGGACAGTGAAAACCAGGTAGACCTTTCAGTGCTGGCAGCTTTCGTGTGGGCGCAATCGCTGGACGTTTCGAATTTGGCAGCTGGGCTCGGCCGGAGTCACATAGGCATTGTTGCATCATAAACAACCAAGGCTTTTGCAGAGCTCGAATGTCCGTGCGGCAGCGAATGCAGTTCCAAGGGACAGTGAAAACCAGGTAGAGCTTTCAGTGCTGGCAGCTTTCGTCTGGGCGCAATCGCTGGACGTTTCGAATTTGGCAGCCGGGCTCTGCCAGAGTCACATAGGCATTGTTGCATCATAGCCAACCAAGGCATTTGCAGAGCGCGAATGTCTGTGCGGCATCGAATGCAGTTCAAGGGTCAGTGAAAACCAGGTAGAGCTTTCATGCTGGCAGCTTTCGTGTGGGAGCAATCGCTGGACGTTTCGAATTTGGCAGCCGGGCTCGGCCAGAGTCACATAGGCATTGTTGCATCATAACCAACCAAAGCTTTTGCATAGCGTGAATGTCTGTGCGGCAGCGAATGCAGTTCCAAGGGACAGTGAAAACCAGGTAGAGCTTTCAGTGCTGGCAGCTTTCGTGTGGGCGCAATCGCGGGACGTTTCGAATTTGGCAGCCGGGCTCTGCGACAGTCACATAGGCATTGTTGCATCATAACCAACCAAGGCATTTGCAGAGCGCGAATGTCTGTGCGGCAGCGAATGCAGTTCCAAGGGACAGTGAAAACCAGGTAGAGCTTTCAGTGCTGGCAGCTTTCGTGTGGGCGCTATCGCTGGACGTTTCGAATTTGGCAGCCGGGCTCTGCCAGAGTCACATAGGCATTGTTGCATCATAGCCAACCAAGGCATTTGCAGAGCGCGAATGTCTGTGCGGCAGCGAATGCAGTTCCAAGGGACAGTGAAAACCAGGTAGAGCTTGCAGTGCTGGCAGCTTTCGTGTGGGCGCTATCGCTGGACGTTTCGAATTTGGCAGCCGGGCTCTGCCACAGTCACATAGGCATTGTTGCATCATAACCAATCAATGCATTTGCAGAGCGCGAATGTCTGTGCGGCAGCGAATGCAGTTCCAAGGGACAGTGAAAACCAGGTAGAGCTTTCAGTGCTGGCAGCTTTCGTGTGGGCGCTATCGCTGGACGTTTCGAATTTGGCAGCCGGGCTCTGCCAGAGTCACATAGGCATTGTTGCATCATAGCCAACCAAGGCATTTGCAGAGCGCGAATGTCTGTGCGGCAGCGAATGCAGTTCCAAGGGACAGTGAAAACCAGGTAGAGCTTGCAGTGCTGGCAGCTTTCGTGTGGGCGCTATCGCTGGACGTTTCGAATTTGGCAGCCGGGCTCGGCCAGAGTCACATAGGCATTGTTGCATCATAACCAACCAAAGCTTTTGCATAGCGTGAATGTCTGTGCGGCAGCGAATGCAGTTCCAAGGGACAGTGAAAACCAGGTAGAGCTTTCAGTGCTGGCAGCTTTCGTGTGGGCGCAATCGCGGGACGTTTCGAATTTGGCAGCCGGGCTCTGCGACAGTCACATAGGCATTGTTGCATCATAACCAACCAAGGCATTTGCAGAGCGCGAATGTCTGTGCGGCAGCGAATGCAGTTCCAAGGGACAGTGAAAACCAGGTAGAGCTTGCAGTGCTGGCAGCTCTCGTGTGGGCGCTATCGCTGGACGTTTCGAATTTGGCAGCCGGGCTCTGCCAGAGTCACATAGGCATTGTTGCATCATAGCCAACCAAGGCATTTGCAGAGCGCGAATGTCTGTGCGGCAGCGAATGCAGTTCCAAGGGACAGTGAAAACCAGGTAGACCTTTCAGTGCTGGCAGCTTTCGTGTGGGCGCAATCGCGGGACGTTTCGAATTTGGCAGCTGGGCTCTGCCAGAGTCACGTAGGCATTGTTGCATCATAAACAATCAACGCTCTTGCAGGGCGCGAATGTCTGTGCGGCAGCGAATGCAGTTCCAAGGGACAGTGAAAACCAGGTAGAGCTTTCAGTGCTGGGAGCTTTCGTGTGGGCGCAATCTCTGGACGTTTCGAATTTGGCAGCCGGGCTCTGCCAGAGTCACATAGGCATTGTTGCATCATAACCAACCAAGGCATTTGCAGAGCGCGAATGTCTGTGCGGCAGCGAATGCAGTTCCAAGGGACAGTGAAAACCAGGTAGAGCTTGCAGTGCTGGCAGCTTTCGTGTGGGCGATATCGCTGGACGTTTCGAATTTGGCAGCCGGGCTCTGCCAGAGTCACATAGGAATTGTTGCATCATAGCCAACCAAAGCTTTTCCAGAGCGCGAATGTCTGTGCGTCAGCGAATGCAGTTCCAAGGGACAGTGAAAACCAGGTAGAGCTTGCAGTGCTGGCAGCTTTCGTGTGAGCGCAATCGCTGGACGTTTCGAATTTGGCAGCCGGGCTCGGCCGGAGTCACATAGGCATTGTTGCATCATAACCAACCAAGGCATTTGCAGAGCGCAAATGTCTGTGCGGCAGCGAATTCAGTTCCAAGGGACAGTGAAAACCAGGTATAGCTTTCAGTGCTGGCAGCTTTCGTGTGGGCGCAATCGCTGGACGTTTCGAATTTGGCAGCCGGATTCGGCCAGAGTCACATAGGCATTGTTGCATCATAACCAACCAAAGCTTTTGCATAGCGTGAATGTCTGTGCGGCAGCGAATGCAGTTCCAAGGGACAGTGAAAACCAGGTAGACCTTTCAGTGCTGGGAGCTTTCGTGTGGGCGCAATCTCTGGACGTTTCGAATTTGGCAGCCGGGCTCTGCGACAGTCACATAGGCATTGTTGCATCATAACCAACCAAGGCATTTGCAGAGCGCGAATGTCTGTGCGGCAGCGAATGCAGTTCCAAGGGACAGTGAAAACCAGGTAGAGCTTGCAGTGCTGGCAGCTTTCGTGTGGGCGCTATCGCTGGACGTTTCGAATTTGGCAGCCGGGCTCTGCCAGAGTCACATAGGAATTGTTGCATCATAACCAACCAAAGCTCTTGCAGAGCGCGAATGTCTGTGCGGCAGCGAATGCAGTTCCAAGGGACAGTGAAAACCAGGTAGACCTTTCAGTGCTGGCAGCTTTCGTGTGGGCGCAATCGCGGGACGTTTCGAATTTGGCAGCCGGGCTCTGCCAGAGTCACATAGGCATTGTTGCATCATAGCCAACCAAGGCATTTGCAGAGCGCGAATGTCTGTGCGGCAGCGAATGCAGTTCCAAGGGACAGTGAAAACCAGGTAGAGCTTTCAGTGCTGGCAGCTTTCGTGTGGGCGCAATCGCTGGACGTTTCGAATTTGGCAGCTGGGCTCTGCCAGAGTCACGTAGGCATTGTTGCATCATAAACAATCAACGCTCTTGCAGGGCGCGAATGTCTGTGCGGCAGCGAATGCAGTTCCAAGGGACAGTGAAAACCAGGTAGAGCTTTCAGTGCTGGGAGCTTTCGTGTGGGCGCAATCTCTGGACGTTTCGAATTTGGCAGCCGGGCTCTGCGACAGTCACATAGGCATTGTTGCATCATAACCAACCAAGGCATTTGCAGAGCGCGAATGTCTCTGCGGCAGCGAATGCAGTTCCAAGGGACAGTGAAAACCAGGTAGAGCTTGCAGTGCTGGCAGCTTTCGTGTGGGCGCTATCGCTGGACGTTTCGAATTTGGCAGCCGGGCTCTGCCAGAGTCACATAGGAATTGTTGCATCATAGCCAACCAAAGCTTTTCCAGAGCGCGAATGTCTGTGCGTCAGCGAATGCAGTTCCAAGGGACAGTGAAAACCAGGTAGAGCTTGCAGTGCTGGCAGCTTTCGTGTGGGCGCAATCGCTGGACGTTTCGAATTTGGCAGCCGGGCTCGGCCGGAGTCACATAGGCATTGTTGCATCATAACCAACCAAGGCATTTGCAGAGCGCAAATGTCTGTGCGGCAGCGAATTCAGTTCCAAGGGACAGTGAAAACCAGGTATAGCTTTCAGTGCTGGCAGCTTTCGTGTGGGCGCAATCGCTGGACGTTTCGAATTTGGCAGCCGGATTCGGCCAGAGTCACATAGGCATTGTTGCATCATAACCAACCAAAGCTTTTGCATAGCGTGAATGTCTGTGCGGCAGCGAATGCAGTTCCAAGGGACAGTGAAAACCAGGTAGACCTTTCAGTGCTGGGAGCTTTCGTGTGGGCGCAATCTCTGGACGTTTCGAATTTGGCAGCCGGGCTCTGCGACAGTCACATAGGCATTGTTGCATCATAACCAACCAAGGCATTTGCAGAGCGCGAATGTCTGTGCGGCAGCGAATGCAGTTCCAAGGGACAGTGAAAACCAGGTAGAGCTTGCAGTGCTGGCAGCTTTCGTGTGGGCGCTATCGCTGGACGTTTCGAATTTGGCAGCCGGGCTCTGCCAGAGTCACATAGGAATTGTTGCATCATAACCAACCAAAGCTCTTGCAGAGCGCGAATGTCTGTGCGGCAGCGAATGCAGTTCCAAGGGACAGTGAAAACCAGGTAGACCTTTCAGTGCTGGCAGCTTTCGTGTGGGCGCAATCGCGGGACGTTTCGAATTTGGCAGCCGGGCTCTGCCAGAGTCACATAGGAATTGTTGCATCATAGCCAACCAAGGCATTTGCAGAGCGCGAATGTCTGTGCGGCAGCGAATGCAGTTCCAAGGGACAGTGAAAACCAGGTAGAGATTGCAGTGCTGGCAGCTTTCGTGTGGGCGCAATCGCTGGACGTTTCGAATTTGGCAGCCGGGCTCGGCCAGAGTCACATAGGCATTGTTGCATCATAACCAACCAAAGCTTTTGCATAGCGTGAATGTCTGTGCGGCAGCGAATGCAGTTCCAAGGGACAGTGAAAACCAGGTAGAGCTTTCAGTGCTGGCAGCTTTCGTGTGGGCGCAATCGCGGGACGTTTCGAATTTGGCAGCCGGGCTCTGCGACAGTCACATAGGCATTGTTGCATCATAACCAACCAAGGCATTTGCAGAGCGCGAATGTCTGTGCGGCAGCGAATGCAGTTCCAAGGGACAGTGAAAACCAGGTAGAGCTTGCAGTGCTGGCAGCTCTCGTGTGGGCGCTATCGCTGGACGTTTCGAATTTGGCAGCCGGGCTCTGCCAGAGTCACATAGGCATTGTTGCATCATAGCCAACCAAGGCATTTGCAGAGCGCGAATGTCTGTGCGGCAGCGAATGCAGTTCCAAGGGACAGTGAAAACCAGGTAGAGCTTTCAGTGCTGGCAGCTTTCGTGTGGGCGCAATCGCGGGACGTTTCGAAATTGGCAGCTGGGCTCTGCCAGAGTCACGTAGGCATTGTTGCATCATAAACAATCAACGGTCTTGCAGAGCGCGAATGTCTGTGCGGCAGCGAATGCAGTTCCAAGGGACAGTGAAAACCAGGTAGAGCTTTCAGTGCTGGCAGCTTTCGTGTGGGCGCAATCGCTGGACGTTTCGAATTTGGCAGCCGGGCTCTGCGACAGTCACATAGGCATTGTTGCATCATAACCAACCAAAGGTTTTGCAGAGCGCGAATGTCTGTGCGGCAGCGAATGCAGTTCCAAGGGACAGTGAAAACCAGGTAGACCTTTCAGTGCTGGCAGCTTTCGTGTGGGCGCAATCGCGGGACGTTTCGAATTTGGCAGCCGGGCTCTGCGACAGTCACATAGGCATTGTTGCATCATAACCAACCAAGGCATTTGCAGAGCGCGAATGTCTGTGCGGCAGCGAATGCAGTTCCAAGGGACAGTGAAAACCAGGTAGAGCTTTCATGCTGACCGCTTTCGTCTGGGCGCTATCGCTGGACGTTTCGAATTTGGCAGCCGGGCTCTGCGACAGTCACATAGGCATTGTTGCATCATAACCAACCAAAGCTCTTGCAGAGCGCAAATGTCTATGCGTCAGCGAATGCAGTTCCAAGGGACAGTGAAAACCAGGTATAGCTTTCAGTGCTGGCAGCTTTCGTGTGGGCGCAATCGCTGGACGTTTCGAATTTGGCAGCCGGGCTCTGCCAGAGTCACATAGGCATTGTTGCATCATAGCCAACCAAGGCATTTGCAGAGCGCGAATGTCTGTGCGGCAGCGAATGCAGTTCCAAGGGACAGTGAAAACCAGGTAGAGCTTTCAGTGCTGGCAGCTTTCGTGTGGGCGCAATCGCGGGACGTTTTGAATTTGGCAGCTGGGCTCTGCCAGAGTCACGTAGGCATTGTTGCATCATAAACAATCAACGCTCTTGCAGAGCGCGAATGTCTGTGCGGCAGCGAATGCAGTTCCAAGGGACAGTGAAAACCAGGTAGAGCTTTCAGTGCTGGCATCTTTCGTGTGGGCGCAATCGCTGGACGTTTCGAATTTGGCAGCCGGGCTCTGCGACAGTCACATAGGCATTGTTGCATCATAACCAACCAAAGGTTTTGCAGAGCGCGAATGTCTGTGCGGCAGCGAATGCAGTTCCAAGGGACAGTGAAAACCAGGTATAGCTTTCAGTGCTGGCAGCTTTCGTGTGGGCGCAATCGCGGGACGTTTCGAATTTGGCAGCCGGGCTCTGCGACAGTCACATAGGCATTGTTGCATCATAACCAACCAAGGCATTTGCAGAGCGCGAATGTCTGTGCGGCAGCGAATGCAGTTCCAAGGGACAGTGAAAACCAGGTAGAGCTTTCATGCTGGCAGCTTTCGTGTGGGCGCTATCGCTGGACGTTTCGAATTTGGCAGCCGGGCTCTGCGACAGTCACATAGGCATTGTTGTATCATAACCAACCAAAGCTCTTGCAGAGCGCAAATGTCTATGCGTCAGCGAATGCAGTTCCAAGGGACAGTGAAAACCAGGTATAGCTTTCAGTGCTGGCAGCTTTCGTGTGGGCGCAATCGCTGGACGTTTCGAATTTGGCAGCCGGATTCGGCCAGAGTCACATAGGCATTGTTGCATCATAACCAACCAAAGCTTTTGCATAGCGTGAATGTCTGTGCGGCAGCGAATGCAGTTCCAAGGGACAGTGAAAACCAGGTAGACCTTTCAGTGCTGGGAGCTTTCGTGTGGGCGCAATCTCTGGACGTTTTGAATTTGGCAGCCGGGCTGTGCGACAGTCACATAGGCATTGTTGCATCATAAGCAACCAAGGCATATGCAGAGCGCGAATGTCTGTGCGGCAGCGAATGCAGTTCCAAGGGACAGTGAAAACCAGGTAGACCTTTCAGTGCTGGCAGCTTTCGTGTGGGCCCTATCGCTGGACGTTTCGAATTTGGCAGCCGGGCTCTGCCAGAGTCACATAGGCATTGTTGCATCATAGCCAACCAAGGCATTTGCAGAGCGCGAATGTCTGTGCGGCAGCGAATGCAGTTCCAAGGGACAGTGAAAACCAGGTAGACCTTTCAGTGCTGGCAGCTTTCGTGTGGGCGCAATCGCGGGACGTTTCGAATTTGGCAGCTGGGCTCTGCCTGAGTCACGTAGGCATTGTTGCATCATAAACAAACAACGCTCTTGCAGAGATCGAAAGTCTGTGCGGCAGCGAATGCAGTTCCAAGGGACAGTGAAAACCAGGTAGAGCTTTCAGTGCTGGCAGCTTTCGTGTGGGCGCAATCGCTGGACGTTTCGAATTTGGCAGCCGGGCTCTGCGACAGTCACATAGGCATTGTTGCATCATAACCAACCAAAGGTTTTGCAGAGCGCGAATGTCTGTGCGGCAGCGAATGCAGTTCCAAGGGACAGTGAAAACCAGGTAGAGCTTTCAGTGCTGGCAGCTTTCGTGTGGGCGCAATCGCGGGACGTTTCGAATTTGGCAGCCGAACTCTGCGACATTCACATAGGCATTGTTGCATCATAACCAACCAAGGCATTTGCAGAGCGCGAATGTCTGTGCGGCAGCGAATGCAGTTCCAAGGGACAGTGAAAACCAGGTAGAGCTTTCATGCTGGCAGCTTTCGTGTGGGCGCTATCGCTGGACGTTTCGAATTTGGCAGCCGGGCTCTGCGACAGTCACATAGGCATTGTTGTATCATAACCAACCAAAGCTCTTGCAGAGCGCAAATGTCTATGCGTCAGCGAATGCAGTTCCAAGGGACAGTGAAAACCAGGTATAGCTTTCAGTGCTGGCAGCTTTCGTGTGGGCGCAATCGCTGGACGTTTCGAATTTGGCAGCCGGATTCGGCCAGAGTCACATAGGCATTGTTGCATCATAACCAACCAAAGCTTTTGCATAGCGTGAATGTCTGTGCGGCAGCGAATGCAGTTCCAAGGGACAGTGAAAACCAGGTAGACCTTTCAGTGCTGGGAGCTTTCGTGTGGGCGCAATCTCTGGACGTTTTGAATTTGGCAGCCGGGCTCTGCGACAGTCACATAGGCATTGTTGCATCATAAGCAACCAAGGCATTTGCAGAGCACGAATGTCTGTGCGGCAGCGAATGCAGTTCCAAGGGACAGTGAAAACCAGGTAGACCTTTCAGTGCTGGCAGCTTTCGTGTGGGCCCTATCGCTGGACGTTTCGAATTTGGCAGCCGGGCTCTGCCAGAGTCACATAGGCATTGTTGCATCATAGCCAACCAAGGCATTTGCAGAGCGCGAATGTCTGTGCGGCAGCGAATGCAGTTCCAAGGGACAGTGAAAACCAGGTAGACCTTTCAGTGCTGGCAGCTTGCGTCTGGGCGCAATCGCGGGACGTTTCGAATTTGGCAGCTGGGCTCTGCCAGAGTCACGTAGGCATTGTTGCATCATAAACAAACAACGCTCTTGCAGAGCGCGAATGTCTGTGCGGCAGCGAATGCAGTTCCAAGGGACAGTGAAAACCAGGTAGAGCTTTCAGTGCTGGCAGCTTTCGTGTGGGCGCAATAGCTGGACGTTTCGAATTTGGCAGCCGGGCTCTGCGACAGTCACATAGGCATTGTTGCATCATAACCAACCAAGGCATTTGCAGAGCGCGAATGTCTGTGCGGCAGCGAATGCAGTTCCAAGGGACAGTGAAAACCAGGTATAGCTTTCAGTGCTGGCAGCTTTCGTGTGGGCGCAATCGCGGGACGTTTCGAATTTGGCAGCCGGATTCGGCCAGAGTCACATAGGCATTGTTGCATCATAACCAACCAAGGCATTTGCAGAGCGCGAATGTCTGTGCGGCAGCGAATGCAGTTCCAAGGGACAGTGAAAACCAGGTAGAGCTTTCATGCTGGCAGCTTTCGTGTGGGCGCTATCGCTGGACGTTTCGAATTTGGCAGCCGGGCTCTGCGACAGTCACATAGGCATTGTTGCATCATAACCAACCAAAGCTCTTGCAGAGCGTGAATGTCTGTGCGTCAGCGAATGCAGTTCCAAGGGACAGTGAAAACCAGGTAGAGCTTTCAGTGCTGGGAGCTTTCGTGTGGGCGCAATCACTGGACGTTTCGAATTTGGCAGCCGGGCTCTGCGACAGTCACATAGGCATTGTTGCATCATAACCAGCCAAAGCTTTTGCATAGCGTGAATGTCTGTGCGGCAGCGAATGCAGTTCCAAGGGACAGTGAAAACCAGGTAGACCTTTCAGTGCTGGCAGCTTTCGTGTGGGCGCTATCGCTGGACGTTTCGAATTTGGCAGCCGGGCTCTGCCACAGTCACATAGGAATTGTTGCATCATAACCAACCAAAGCTCTTTCAGAGCGCGAATGTCTGTGCGGCAGCGAATGCAGTTCCAAGGGACAGTGAAAACCAGGTAGAGCTTTCAGTGCTGGCAGCTTTCGTGTGGGCGCAATCGCTGGACGTTTCGAATTTGGCAGCCGGGCTCGGCCAGAGTCACATAGGCATTGTTGCATCATAACCAACCAAAGCTTTTGCATAGCGTGAATGTCTGTGCGGCAGCGAATGCAGTTCCAAGGGACAGTGAAAACCAGGTAGAGCTTTTAGTGCTGGCAGCTTTCGTGTGGGCGCAATCGCGGGACGTTTCGAATTTGGCAGCCGGGCTCTGCGACAGTCACATAGGCATTGTTGCATCATAACCAACCAAGGCATTTGCAGAGCGCGAATGTCTGTGCGGCAGCGAATGCAGTTCCAAGGGACAGTGAAAACCAGGTAGAGCTTGCAGTGCTGGCAGCTTTCGTGTGGGCGCAATCGCGGGACGTTTCGAATTTGGCAGCTGGGCTCTGCCAGAGTCACGTAGGCATTGTTGCATCATAAACAATCAACGCTCTTGCAGGGCGCGAATGTCTGTGCGGCAGCGAATGCAGTTCCAAGGGACAGTGAAAACCAGGTAGAGCTTTCAGTGCTGGCAGCTTTCGTGTGGGCGCAATCTCTGGACGTTTCGAATTTGGCAGCCGGGCTCTGCGACAGTCACATAGGCATTGTTGCATCATAACCAACCAAGGCATTTGCAGAGCGCGAATGTCTGTGCGGCAGCGAATGCAGTTCCAAGGGACAGTGAAAACCAGGTAGAGCTTGCAGTGCTGGCAGCTTTCGTGTGGGCGCTATCGCTGGACGTTTCGAATTTGGCAGCCGGGCTCTGCCAGAGTCACATAGGAATTGTTGCATCATAGCCAACCAAAGCTTTTGCAGAGCGCGAATGTCTGTGCGTCAGCGAATGCAGTTCCAAGGGACAGTGAAAACCAGGTAGAGCTTGCAGTGCTGGCAGCTTTCGTGTGGGCGCAATCGCTGGACGTTTCGAATTTGGCAGCCGGGCTCTGCCAGAGTCACATAGGAATTGTTGCATCATAACCAACCAAGGAATTTGCAGAGCGTGAATGTCTGTGCGGCAGCGAATGCAGTTCCAAGGGACAGTGAAAACCAGGTAGAGCTTTCAGTGCTGGCAGCTTTCGTGTGGGCGCTATCGCTGGACGTTTCGAATTTGGCAGCCGGGCTCTGCGAGTGTCACATAGGCATTGTTGCATCATAACTAACCAAGGCTTTTCCAGAGCGCGAATGTCTGTGCGGCAGCGAATGCAGTTCCAAGGGACAGTGAAAACCAGGTAGACCTTTCAGTGCTGGCAGCTTTCGTGCGGGCGCAATCGCTGGACGTTTCGAATTTGGCAGCCGGGCTCGGCCGGAGTCACATAGGCATTGTTGCATCATAACCAACCAAGGCATTTGCAGAGCGCAAATGTCTGTGCGGCAGCGAATTCAGTTCCAAGGGACAGTGAAAACCAGGTATAGCTTTCAGTGCTGGCAGCTTTCGTGTGGGCGCAATCGCTGGACGTTTCGAATTTGGCAGCCGGATTCGGCCAGAGTCACATAGGCATTGTTGCATCATAACCAACCAAAGCTTTTGCATAGCGTGAATGTCTGTGCGGCAGCGAATGCAGTTCCAAGGGACAGTGAAAACCAGGTAGACCTTTCAGTGCTGGGAGCTTTCGTGTGGGCGCAATCTCTGGACGTTTCGAATTTGGCAGCCGGGCTCTGCGACAGTCACATAGGCATTGTTGCATCATAACCAACCAAGGCATTTGCAGAGCGCGAATGTCTGTGCGGCAGCGAATGCAGTTCCAAGGGACAGTGAAAACCAGGTAGAGCTTGCAGTGGTGGCAGCTCTCGTGTGGGCGCTATCGCTGGACGTTTCGAATTTGGCAGCCGGGCTCTGCCAGAGTCACATAGGCATTGTTGCATCATAGCCAACCAAGGCATTTGCAGAGCGCGAATGTCTGTGCGGCAGCGAATGCAGTTCCAAGGGACAGTGAAAACCAGGTAGACCTTTCAGTGCTGGCAGCTTTCGTGTGGGCGCAATCGCGGGACGTTTCGAATTTGGCAGCCGGGCTCTGCCAGAGTCACATAGGAATTGTTGCATCATAGCCAACCAAGGCATTTGCAGAGCGCGAATGTCTGTGCGGCAGCGAATGCAGTTCCAAGGGACAGTGAAAACCAGGTAGAGATTGCAGTGCTGGCAGCTTTCGTGTGGGCGCAATCGCTGGACGTTTCGAATTTGGCAGCCGGGCTCTGCCAGAGTCACATAGGAATTGTTGCATCATAGCCAACCAAGGCATTTGCAGAGCGCGAATGTCTGTGCGGCAGCGAATGCAGTTCCAAGGGACAGTGAAAACCAGGTAGAGATTGCAGTGCTGGCAGCTTTCGTGTGGGCGCAATCGCTGGACGTTTCGAATTTGGCAGCCGGGCTCGGCCAGAGTCACATAGGCATTGTTGCATCATAACCAACCAAAGCTTTTGCATAGCATGAATGTCTGTGCGGCAGCGAATGCAGTTCCAAGGGACAGTGAAAACCAGGTAGAGCTTTCAGTGCTGGCAGCTTTCGTGTGGGCGCAATCGCGGGACGTTTCGAATTTGGCAGCCGGGCTCTGCGACAGTCACATAGGCATTGTTGCATCATAACCAACCAAGGCATTTGCAGAGCGCGAATGTCTGTGCGGCAGCGAATGCAGTTCCAAGGGACAGTGAAAACCAGGTAGAGCTTGCAGTGCTGGCAGCTCTCGTGTGGGCGCTATCGCTGGACGTTTCGAATTTGGCAGCCGGGCTCTGCCAGAGTCACATAGGCATTGTTGCATCATAGCCAACCAAGGCATTTGCAGAGCGCGAATGTCTGTGCGGCAGCGAATGCAGTTCCAAGGGACAGTGAAAACCAGGTAGAGCTTTCAGTGCTGGCAGCTTTCGTGTGGGCGCAATCGCGGGACGTTTCGAATTTGGCAGCTGGGCTCTGCCAGAGTCACGTAGGCATTGTTGCATCATAAACAATCAACGCTCTTGCAGAGCGCGAATGTCTGTGCGGCAGCGAATGCAGTTCCAAGGGACAGTGAAAACCAGGTAGACCTTTCAGTGCTGGCAGCTTTCGTGTGGGCGCAATCGCTGGACGTTTCGAATTTGGCAGCCGGGCTCTGCGACAGTCACATAGGCATTGTTGCATCATAACCAACCAAAGCTCTTGCAGAGCGCGAATGTCTGTGCGGCAGCGAATGCAGTTCCAAGGGACAGTGAAAACCAGGTAGAGCTTTCATGCTGGCCGCTTTCGTCTGGGCGCTATCGCTGGACGTTTCGAATTTGGCAGCCGGGCTCTGCGACAGTCACATAGGCATTGTTGCATCATAACCAACCAAAGCTCTTGCAGAGCGCAAATGTCTATGCGTCAGCGAATGCAGTTCCAAGGGACAGTGAAAACCAGGTATAGCTTTCAGTGCTGGCAGCTTTCGTGTGGGCGCAATCGCTGGACGTTTCGAATTTGGCAGCCGGGCTCTGTGACAGTCACATAGGCATTGTTGCATCATAGCCAACCAAGGCATTTGCAGAGCGCGAATGTCTGTGCGGCAGCGAATGCAGTTCCAAGGGACAGTGAAAACCAGGTAGAGCTTTCAGTGCTGGCAGCTTTCGTGTGGGCGCAATCGCGGGACGTTTTGAATTTGGCAGCTGGGCTCTGCCAGAGTCACGTAGGCATTGTTGCATCATAAACAATCAACGCTCTTGCAGAGCGCGAATGTCTGTGCGGCAGCGAATGCAGTTCCAAGGGACAGTGAAAACCAGGTAGAGCTTTCAGTGCTGGCAGCTTTCGTGTGGGCGCAATCGCTGGACGTTTCGAATTTGGTAGCCGGGCTCTGCGACAGTCACATAGGCATTGTTGCATCATAACCAACCAAGGCATTTGCAGAGCGCGAATGTCTGTGCGGCAGCGAATGCAGTTCCAAGGGACAGTGAAAACCAGGTAGATCTTTCAGTGCTGGCAGCTTTCGTGTGGGCGCAATCGCGGGACGTTTCGAATTTGGCAGCCGGGCTCTGCGACAGTCACATAGGCATTGTTGCATCATAACCAACCAAGGCATTTGCAGAGCGCGAATGTCTGTGCGGCAGCGAATGCAGTTCCAAGGGACAGTGAAAACCAGGTAGAGCTTTCATGCTGGCAGCTTTCGTGTGGGCGCTATCGCTGGACGTTTCGAATTTGGCAGCCGGGCTCTGCGACAGTCACATAGGCATTGTTGTATCATAACCAACCAAAGCTCTTGCAGAGCGCAAATGTCTATGCGTCAGCGAATGCAGTTCCAAGGGACAGTGAAAACCAGGTATAGCTTTCAGTGCTGGCAGCTTTCGTGTGGGCGCAATCGCTGGACGTTTCGAATTTGGCAGCCGGATTCGGCCAGAGTCACATAGGCATTGTTGCATCATAACCAATCAAAGCTTTTGCATAGCGTGAATGTCTGTGCGGCAGCGAATGCAGTTCCAAGGGACAGTGAAAACCAGGTAGACCTTTCAGTGCTGGGAGCTTTCGTGTGGGCGCAATCTCTGGACGTTTTGAATTTGGCAGCCGGGCTCTGCGACAGTCACATAGGCATTGTTGCATCATAACCAACCAAGGCATTTGCAGAGCGCGAATGTCTGTGCGGCAGCGAATGCAGTTCCAAGGGACAGTGAAAACCAGGTAGACCTTTCAGTGCTGGCAGCTTTCGTGTGGGCCATATCGCTGGACGTTTCGAATTTGGCAGCCGGGCTCTGCCAGAGTCACGTAGGCATTGTTGCATCATAGCCAACCAAGGCATTTGCAGAGCGCGAATGTCTGTGCGGCAGCGAATGCAGTTCCAAGGGACAGTGAAAACCAGGTAGAGCTTTCAGTGCTGGCAGCTTTCGTGTGGGCGCAATCGCTGGACGTTTCGAATTTGGCAGCCGGGCTCTGCGACAGTCACATAGGCATTGTTGCATCATAAACAACCAAAGGTTTTGCAGAGCGCGAATGTCTGTGCGGCAGCGAATGCAGTTCCAAGGGACAGTGAAAACCAGGTAGAGCTTTCAGTGCTGGCAGCTTTCGTGTGGGCGCAATCGCGGGACGTTTCGAATTTGGCAGCCGGGCTCTGCGACAGTCACATAGGCATTGTTGCATCATAACCAACCAAGGCATTTGCAGAGCGCGAATGTCTGTGCGGCAGCGAATGCAGTTCCAAGGGACAGTGAAAACCAGGTATAGCTTTCAGTGCTGGCAGCTTTCGTGTGGGCGCAATCGCTGGACGTTTCGAATTTGGCAGCCGGATTAGGCCAGAGTCACATAGGCATTGTTGCATCATAACCAATCAAAGCTTTTGCATAGCGTGAATGTCTGTGCGGCAGCGAATGCAGTTCCAAGGGACAGTGAAAACCAGGTAGACCTTTCAGTGCTGGGAGCTTTCGTGTGGGCGCAATCTCTGGACGTTTTGAATTTGGCAGCCGGGCTCTGCGACAGTCACATAGGCATTGTTGCATCATAAGCAACCAAGGCATTTGCAGAGCGCGAATGTCTGTGCGGCAGCGAATGCAGTTCCAAGGGACAGTGAAAACCAGGTAGACCTTTCAGTGCTGGCAGCTTTCGTGTGGGCCCTATCGCTGGACGTTTCGAATTTGGCAGCCGGGCTCTGCCAGAGTCACATAGGCATTGTTGCATCATAGCCAACCAAGGCATTTGCAGAGCGCGAATGTCTGTGCGGCAGCGAATGCAGTTCCAAGGGACAGTGAAAACCAGGTAGACCTTTCAGTGCTGGCAGCTTGCGTCTGGGCGCAATCGCGGGACGTTTCGAATTTGGCAGCTGGGCTCTGCCAGAGTCACGTAGGCATTGTTGCATCATAAACAAACAACGCTCTTGCAGAGCGCGAATGTCTGTGCGGCAGCGAATGCAGTTCCAAGGGACAGTGAAAACCAGGTAGAGCTTTCAGTGCTGGCAGCTTTCGTGTGGGCGCTATCGCTGGACGTTTCGAATTTGGCAGCCGGGCTCTGCGACAGTCACATAGGCATTGTTGCATCATAACCAACCAAGGCATTTGCAGAGCGCGAATGTCTGTGCGGCAGCGAATGCAGTTCCAAGGGACAGTGAAAACCAGGTAGAGCTTTCAGTGCTGGCAGCTTTCGTGTGGCCGCAATCGCGGGACGTTTCGAATTTGGCAGCCGGATTCGGCCAGAGTCACATAGGCATTGTTGCATCATAACCAACCAAGGCATTTGCAGAGCGCGAATGTCTGTGCGGCAGCGAATGCAGTTCCAGGGGACAGTGAAAACCAGGTAGAGCTTTCATGCTGGCAGCTTTCGTGTGGGCGCTATCGCTGGACGTTTCGAATTTGGCAGCCGGGCTCTGCGACAGTCACATAGGCATTGTTGCATCATAACCAACCAAAGCTCTTGCAGAGCGTGAATGTCTGTGCGTCAGCGAATGCAGTTCCAAGGGACAGTGAAAACCAGGTAGAGCTTGCAGTGCTGGCAGCTTTCGTGTGGGCGCAATCGCTGGACGTTTCGAATTTGGCAGCCGGATTCGGCCAGAGTCACATAGGCATTGTTGCATCATAACCAGCCAAAGCTTTTGCATAGCGTGAATGTCTGTGCGGCAGCGAATGCAGTTCCAAGGGACAGTGAAAACCAGGTAGACCTTTCAGTGCTGGGAGCTTTCGTGTGGGCGCAATCTCTGGACGTTTCGAATTTGGCAGCCGGGCTCTGCGACAGTCACATACGCATTGTTGCATCATAAGCAACCAAGGCATTTGCAGAGCGCGAATGTCTGTGCGGCAGCGAATGCAGTTCCAAGGGACAGTGAAAACCAGGTAGACCTTTCAGTGCTGGCAGCTTTCGTGTGGGCGCTATTGCTGGACGTTTCGAATTTGGCAGCCGGGCTCTGCCAGAGTCACATAGGCATTGTTGCATCATAGCCAACCAAGGCATTTGCAGAGCGCGAATGTCTGTGCGGCAGCGAATGCAGTTCCAAGGGACAGTGAAAACCAGGTAGAGCTTTCAGTGCTGGCAGCTTTCGTGTGGGCGCTATCGCTGGACGTTTCGAATTTGGCAGCCGGGCTCTGCCAGAGTCACATAGGCATTGTTGCATCATAACCAACCAAGGCATTTGCAGAGCGCGAATGTCTGTGCGGCAGCGAATGCAGTTCCAAGGGACAGTGAAAACCAGGTAGAGCTTTCAGTGCTGGCAGCTTTCGTGTGGGCGCTATCGCTGGACGTTTCGAATTTGGCAGCCGGGCTCTGCCAGAGTCACATAGGCATTGTTGCATCATAGCCAACCAAGGCATTTGCAGAGCGCGAATGTCTGTGCGGCAGCGAATGCAGTTCCAAGGGGCAGTGAAAACCAGGTAGAGCTTGCAGTGCTGGCAGCTTTCGTGTGGGCGCAATCGCTGGACGTTTCGAATTTGGCAGCCGGGCTCTGCCAGAGTCACATAGGCATTGTTGCATCATAACCAACCAAAGCTTTTGCATAGCGTGAATGTCTGTGCGGCAGCGAATGCAGTTCCAAGGGACAGTGAAAACCAGGTAGAGCTTTCAGTGCTGGCAGCTTTCGTGTGGGCGCAATCGCGGGACGTTCGAATTTGGCAGCCGGGCTCTGCGACAGTCACATAGGCATTGTTGCATCATAACCAACCAAGGCATTTGCTGAGCGCGAATGTCTGTGCGGCAGCGAATGCAGTTCCAAGGGACAGTGAAAACCAGGTAGAGCTTGCAGTGCTGGCAGCTCTCGTGTGGGCGCTATCGCTGGACGTTTCGAATTTGGCAGCCGGGCTCTGCCAGAGTCACGTAGGCATTGTTGCATCATAAACAATCAAAGCTCTTGCAGAGCGCGAATGTCTGTGCGGCAGCGAATGCAGTTCCAAGGGACAGTGAAAACCAGGTAGACCTTTCAGTGCTGGCAGCTTTCGTGTGGGCGCAATCGCGGGACGTTTCGAATTTGGCAGCTGGGCTCTGCCAGAGTCACGTAGGCATTGTTGCATCATAAACAATCAACGCTCTTGCAGAGCGCGAATGTCTGTGCGGCAGCGAATGCAGTTCCAAGGGACAGTGAAAACCAGGTAGAGCTTTCAGTGCTGGCAGCTTTCGTGTGGGCGCTATCGCTGGACGTTTCGAATTTGGCAGCCGGGCTCTGCCAGAGTCACATAGGCATTGTTGCATCATAGCCAACCAAGGCATTTGCAGAGCGCGAATGTCTGTGCGGCAGCGAATGCAGTTCCAAGGGACAGTGAAAACCAGGTAGACCTTTCAGTGCTGGCAGCTTTCGTGTGGGCGCAATAGCTGGACGTTTCAAATTTGGCAGCTGGGCTCTGCCAGAGTCACGTAGGCATTGTTGCATCATAAACAAACAACGCTCTTGCAGAGCGCGAATGTCTGTGCGGCAGCGAATGCAGTTCCAAGGGACAGTGAAAACCAGGTAGAGCTTTCAGTGCTGGCAGCTTTCGTGTGGGCGCTATAGCTGGACGTTTCGAATTTGGCAGCCGGGCTCTGCGACAGTCACATAGGCATTGTTGCATCATAACCAACCAAAGGTTTTGCAGAGCGCGAATGTCTGTGCGGCAGCGAATGCAGTTCCAAGGGACAGTGAAAACCAGGTAGAGCTTTCAGTGCTGGCAGCTTTCGTGTGGGCGCAATCGCGGGACGTTTCGAATTTGGCAGCCGGGCTCTGCGACAGTCACATAGGCATTGTTGCATCATAACCAACCAAGGCATTTGCAGAGCGCGAATGTCTGTGCGGCAGCGAATGCAGTTCCAAGGGACAGTGAAAACCAGGTAGAGCTTGCAGTGCTGGCAGCTTTCGTGTGGGCGCAATCGCTGGACGTTTCGAATTTGGCAGCCGGATTCGGCCAGAGTCACATAGGCATTGTTGCATCATAACCAACCAAAGCTTTTGCAGAGCGCGAATGTCTGTGCGGCAGCGAATGCAGTTCCAAGGGACAGTGAAAACCAGGTAGAGCTTTCAGTGCTGGCAGCTTTCGTGTGGGCGCAATCTCTGGATGTTTCGAATTTGGCAGCCGGGCTTTGCGACAGTCACATAGGCATTGTTGCATCATAACCAACCAAGGCATTTGCAGAGCGCGAATGTCTGTGCGGCAGCGAATGCAGTTCCAAGGGACAGTGAAAACCAGGTATAGCTTTCAGTGCTGGCAGCTTTCGTCTGGGCGCAATCGCGGGACGTTTCGAATTTGGCAGCTGGGCTCGGCCAGAGTCACATAGGCATTGTTGCATCATAAACAACCAAGGCTTTTGCAGAGCGCGAATGTCTGTGCGGCAGCGAATGCAGTTCCAAGGGACAGTGAAAACCAGGTAGACCTTTCATGCTGGCAGCATTCGTGTGCGCGTAATCGCTGGACGTTTCGAATTTGGCAGCCGGGCTCTGCGACAGTCACATAGGCATTGTTGCATCATAACCAACCAAAGCTCTTGCAGAGCGCGAATGTCTGTGCGGCAGCGAATGCAGTTCCAAGGGACAGTGAAAACCAGGTAGAGCTTGCAGTGCTGGGAGCTTTCGTGTGGGCGCAATCGCTGGACGTTTCGAATTTGGCAGCCGGGCTCTGCGACAGTCACATAGGCATTGTTGCATCATAGCCAACCAAGGCATTTGCAGAGCGCGAATGTCTGTGCGGCAGCGAATGCAGTTCCAAGGGACAGTGAAAACCAGGTAGAGCTTTCAGTGCTGGCAGCTTTCGTGTGGACGCAATCGCTGGACGTTTCGAATTTGGCAGCCGGGCTCTGCGACAGTCACATAGGCATTGTTGCATCATAACCAACCAAAGCTCTTGCAGAGCGCGAATGTCTGTGCGGCAGCGAATGCAGTTCCAAGGGACAGTGAAAACCAGGTAGAGCTTTCAGTGCTGGCAGCTTTCGTCTGGGCGCAATCACGGGACGTTTCGAATTTGGCAGCCGGGCTCTGCCAGACTCACGTAGGCATTGTTGCATCATAAACAATCAAAGCTCTTGCAGAGCGCGAATGTCTGTGCGGCAGCGAATGCAGTTCCAAGGGACAGTGAAAACCAGGTAGAGCTTTCAGTGCTGGCAGCTTTCGTGTGTGCGCAATCGCTGGACGTTTCGAATTTGGCAGCCGGATTCGGCCAGAGTCACATAGGCATTGTTGCATCATAACCAACCAAAGCTTTTGCATAGCGTGAATGTCTGTGCGGCAGCGAATGCAGTTCCAAGGGACAGTGAAAACCAGGTAGAGCTTTCAGTGCTGGCAGCTTTCGTGTGGGCGCAATCGCTGGACGTTTCGAATTTGGCAGCCGGGCTCTGCGACAGTCACATAGGCATTGTTGCATCATAACCAACCAAGGCATTTGCAGAGCGCGAATGTCTGTGCGGCAGCGAATGCAGTTCCAAGGGAGAGTGAAAACCAGGTAGAGCTTTCAGTGCTGGCAGCTTTCGTGTGGGCGCTATCGCTGGACGTTTCGAATTTGGCAGCCGGGCTCTGCGACAGTCACATAGGCATTGTTGCATCATAGCCAACCAAGGCATTTGCAGAGCGCGAATGTCTGTGCGGCAGCGAATGCAGTTCCAAGGGACAGTGAAAACCAGGTAGAGCTTGCAGTGCTGGCAGCTTTCGTGTGGGCGCAATCGCTGGACGTTTCGAATTTGGCAGCCGGGCTCTGCCAGAGTCACATAGGAATTGTTGCATCATAACCAACCAAGGAATTTGCAGAGCGTGAATGTCTGTGCGGCAGCGAATGCATTTCCAAGGGACAGTGAAAACCAGATAGAGCTTGCAGTGCTGGCAGCTTTCGTGTGGGCGCTATCGCTGGACGTTTCGAATTTGGCAGCCGGGCTCTGCGAGTGTCACATAGGCATTGTTGCATCATAACTAACCAAGGCTTTTGCAGAGCGCGAATGTCTGTGCGGCAGCGAATGCAGTTCCAAGGGACAGTGAAAACCAGGTAGACCTTTCAGTACTGGCAGCTTTCGTCTGGGCGCAATCGCGGGACGTTTCGAATTTGGCAGCTGGGCTCTGCCAGAGTCACGTAGGCATTGTTGCATCATAAACAACCAAGGCTTTTGCAGAGCGCGAATGTCTGTGCGGCATCGAATGCAGTTCAAGGGACAGTGAAAACCAGGTAGAGCTTTCATGCTGGCAGCTTTCGTGTGGGCGCAATCGCTGGACGTTTCGAATTTGGCAGCCGGGCTCTGCGACAGTCACATAGGCATTGTTGCATCATAACCAACCAAAGCTCTTGCAGAGCGCAAATGTCTATGCGTCAGCGAATGCAGTTCCAAGGGACAGTGAAAACCAGGTATAGCTTTCAGTGCTGGCAGCTTTCGTGTGGGCGCAATCGCTGGACGTTTCGAATTTGGCAGCCGGATTCGGCCAGAGTCACATAGGCATTGTTGCATCATAACCAACCAAAGCTTTTGCAGAGCGCGAATGTCTGTGCGGCAGCGAATGCAGTTCCAAGGGACAGTGAAAACCAGGTAGACCTTTCAGTGCTGGCAGCTTTCGTGTGGGCGCAATCTCTGGACGTTTCGAATTTGGCAGCCGGGCTCTGCGACAGTCACATAGGCATTGTTGCATCATAACCAACCAAGGCATTTGCAGAGCGCGAATGTCTGTGCGGCAGCGAATGCAGTTCCAAGGGACAGTGAAAACCAGGTAGAGCTTTCAGTGCTGGCAGCTTTCGTGTGGGCGCAATTGCTGGACGTTTCGAATTTGGCAGCCGGGCTCTGCGACAGTCACATAGGCATTGTTGCATCATAACCAACCAAAGCTCTTGCAGAGCGCGAATGTCTGTGCGGCAGCAAATGCAGTTCCAAGGGACAGTGAAAACCAGGTAGAGCTTTCAGTGCTGGCAGCTTTCGTGTGGGCGCAATCGCTGGACGTTTCGAATTTGGCAGCCGGGCTCTGTCACAGTCACATAGGCATTGTTGCATCATGACCAACCAAGGCATTTGCATAGCGTGAATGTCTGTGCGGCAGCGAATGCAGTTCCAAGGGACAGTGAAAACCAGGTAGACCTTTCAGTGCTGGCAGCTTTCGTGTGGGCGCAATCGCTGGACGTTTCGAATTTGGCAGCTGGGCTCGGCCGGAGTCACATAGGCATTGTTGCATCATAAACAACCAAGGCTTTTGCAGAGCTCGAATGTCTGTGCGGCAGCGAATGCAGTTCCAAGGGACAGTGAAAACCAGGTAGAGCTTTCAGTGCTGGCAGCTTTCGTCTGGGCGCAATCGCTGGACGTTTCGAATTTGGCAGCCGGGCTCTGCCAGAGTCACATAGGCATTGTTGCATCATAGCCAACCAAGGCATTTGCAGAGCGCGAATGTCTGTGCGGCATCGAATGCAGTTCAAGGGACAGTGAAAACCAGGTAGAGCTTTCATGCTGGCAGCTTTCGTCTGGGCGCAATCGCTGGACGTTTCGAATTTGGCAGCCGGGCTCGGCCAGAGTCACATAGGCATTGTTGCATCATAACCAACCAAAGCTTTTGCATAGCGTGAATGTCTGTGCGGCAGCGAATGCAGTTCCAAGGGACAGTGAAAACCAGGTAGAGCTTTCAGTGCTGGCAGCTTTCGTGTGGGCGCAATCGCGGGACGTTTCGAATTTGGCAGCCGGGCTCTGCGACAGTCACATAGGCATTGTTGCATCATAACCAACCAAACATCTTGCAGAGAGCGAATGTCTGTGCGGCAGCGAATGCAGTTCCAAGGGACAGTGAAAACCAGGTAGAGCTTTCAGTGCTGGCAGCTTTCGTGTGGGCGCAATCGCGGGACGTTTCGAATTTGGCAGCCGGGCTCTGCGACAGTCACATAGGCATTGTTGCATCATAACCAACCAAGGCATTTGCAGAGTGCGAATGTCTGTGCGGCAGCGAATGCAGTTCCAAGGGACAGTGAAAACCAGGTAGAGCTTTCATGCTGGCAGCTTTCGTGTGGGCGCTATCGCTGGACGTTTCGAATTTGGCAGCCGGGCTCTGCGACAGTCACATAGGCATTGTTGTATCATAACCAACCAAAGCTCTTGCAGAGCGCAAATATCTATGCGTCAGCGAATGCAGTTCCAAGGGACAGTGAAAACCAGGTATAGCTTTCAGTGCTGGCAGCTTTCGTGTGGGCGCAATCGCTGGACGTTTCGAATTTGGCAGCCGGATTCGGCCAGAGTCACATAGGCATTGTTGCATCATAACCAACCAAAGCTTTTGCATAGCGTGAATGTCTGTGCGGCAGCGAATGCAGTTCCAAGGGACAGTGAAAACCAGGTAGACCTTTCAGTGCTGGGAGCTTTCGTGTGGGCGCAATCTCTGGACGTTTTGAATTTGGCAGCCGGGATCTGCGACAGTCACATAGGCATTGTTGCATCATAAGCAACCAAGGCATTTGCAGAGCGCGAATGTCTGTGCGGCAGCGAATGCAGTTCCAAGGGACAGTGAAAACCAGGTAGACCTTTCAGTGCTGGCAGCTTTCGTGTGGGCGCAATCGCTGGACGTTTCGAATTTGGCAGCCGGGCTCTGCCAGAGTCACATAGGCATTGTTGCATCATAGCCAACCAAGGCATTTGCAGAGCGCGAATGTCTGTGCGGCAGCGAATGCAGTTCCAAGGGACAGTGAAAACCAGGTAGAGCTTTCAGTGCTGGCAGCTTTCGTGTGGGCGCAATTGCTGGACGTTTCGAATTTGGCAGCCGGGCTCTGCGACAGTCACATAGGCATTGTTGCATCATAACCAACCAAAGCTCTTGCAGAGCGCGAATGTCTGTGCGGCAGCAAATGCAGTTCCAAGGGACAGTGAAAACCAGGTAGAGCTTTCAGTGCTGGCAGCTTTCGTGTGGGCGCAATCGCTGGACGTTTCGAATTTGGCAGCCGGGCTCTGTCACAGTCACATAGGCATTGTTGCATCATAACCAACCAAGGCATTTGCATAGCGTGAATGTCTGTGCGGCAGCGAATGCAGTTCCAAGGGACAGTGAAAACCAGGTAGACCTTTCAGTGCTGGCAGCTTTCGTGTGGGCGCAATCGCTGGACGTTTCGAATTTGGCAGCTGGGCTCGGCCGGAGTCACATAGGCATTGTTGCATCATAAACAACCAAGGCTTTTGCAGAGCTCGAATGTCTGTGCGGCAGCGAATGCAGTTCCAAGGGACAGTGAAAACCAGGTAGAGCTTTCAGTGCTGGCAGCTTTCGTCTGGGCGCAATCGCTGGACGTTTCGAATTTGGCAGCCGGGCTCTGCCAGAGTCACATAGGCATTGTTGCATCATAGCCAACCAAGGCATTTGCAGAGCGCGAATGTCTGTGCGGCATCGAATGCAGTTCAAGGGACAGTGAAAACCAGGTAGAGCTTTCATGCTGGCAGCTTTCGTCTGGGCGCAATCGCTGGACGTTTCGAATTTGGCAGCCGGGCTCGGCCAGAGTCACATAGGCATTGTTGCATCATAACCAACCAAAGCTTTTGCATAGCGTGAATGTCTGTGCGGCAGCGAATGCAGTTCCAAGGGACAGTGAAAACCAGGTAGAGCTTTCAGTGCTGGCAGCTTTCGTGTGGGCGCAATCGCGGGACGTTTCGAATTTGGCAGCCGGGCTCTGCGACAGTCACATAGGCATTGTTGCATCATAACCAACCAAACATCTTGCAGAGAGCGAATGTCTGAGCGGCAGCGAATGCAGTTCCAAGGGACAGTGAAAACCAGGTAGAGCTTTCAGTGCTGGCAGCTTTCGTGTGGGCGCAATCGCGGGACGTTTCGAATTTGGCAGCCGGGCTCTGCGACAGTCACATAGGCATTGTTGCATCATAACCAACCAAGGCATTTGCAGAGTGCGAATGTCTGTGCGGCAGCGAATGCAGTTCCAAGGGACAGTGAAAACCAGGTAGAGCTTTCATGCTGGCAGCTTTCGTGTGGGCGCTATCGCTGGACGTTTCGAATTTGGCAGCCGGGCTCTGCGACAGTCACATAGGCATTGTTGTATCATAACCAACCAAAGCTCTTGCAGAGCGCAAATATCTATGCGTCAGCGAATGCAGTTCCAAGGGACAGTGAAAACCAGGTATAGCTTTCAGTGCTGGCAGCTTTCGTGTGGGCGCAATCGCTGGACGTTTCGAATTTGGCAGCCGGATTCGGCCAGAGTCACATAGGCATTGTTGCATCATAACCAACCAAAGCTTTTGCATAGCGTGAATGTCTGTGCGGCAGCGAATGCAGTTCCAAGGGACAGTGAAAACCAGGTAGACCTTTCAGTGCTGGGAGCTTTCGTGTGGGCGCAATCTCTGGACGTTTTGAATTTGGCAGCCGGGCTCTGCGACAGTCACATAGGCATTGTTGCATCATAAGCAACCAAGGCATTTGCAGAGCGCGAATGTCTGTGCGGCAGCGAATGCAGTTCCAAGGGACAGTGAAAACCAGGTAGACCTTTCAGTGCTGGCAGCTTTCGTGTGGGCGCAATCGCTGGACGTTTCGAATTTGGCAGCCGGGCTCTGCCAGAGTCACATAGGCATTGTTGCATCATAGCCAACCAAGGCATTTGCAGAGCGCGAATGTCTGTGCGGCAGCGAATGCAGTTCCAAGGGACAGTGAAAACCAGGTAGAGCTTTCAGTGCTGGCAGCTTGCGTCTGGGCGCAATAGCTGGACGTTTCGAATTTGGCAGCCGGGCTCTGCGACAGTCACATAGGCATTGTTGCATCATAACCAACCAAGGCATTTGCAGAGCGCGAATGTCTGTGCGGCAGCGAATGCAGTTCCAAGGGACAGTGAAAACCAGGTAGAGCTTTCAGTGCTGGCAGCTTTCGTGTGGGCGCAATCGCGGGACGTTTCGAATTTGGCAGCCGGGCTCTGCGACAGTCACATAGGCATTGTTGCATCATAACCAACCAAGGCATTTGCAGAGCGCGAATGTCTGTGCGGCAGCGAATGCAGTTCCAAGGGACAGTGAAAACCAGGTAGAGCTTTCATGCTGGCAGCTTTCGTGTGGGCGCTATCGCTGGACGTTTCGAATTTGGCAGCCGGGCTCTGCGACAGTCACATAGGCATTGTTGCATCATAACCAACCAAAGCTCTTGCAGAGCGCAAATGTCTATGCGTCAGCGAATGCAGTTCCAAGGGACAGTGAAAACCAGGTATAGCTTTCAGTGCTGGCAGCTTTCGTGTGGGCGCAATCGCTGGACGTTTCGAATTTGGCAGCCGGATTCGGCCAGAGTCACATAGGCATTGTTGCATCATAACCAACCAAAGCTTTTGCATAGCGTGAATGTCTGTGCGGCAACGAATGCAGTTCCAAGGGACAGTGAAAACCAGGTAGACCTTTCAGTGCTGGGAGCTTTCGTGTGGGCGCAATCTCTGGACGTTTCGAATTTGGCAGCCGGGCTCTGCCAGATTCACATAGGCATTGTTGCATCATAAGCAACCAAGGCATTTGCAGAGCGCGAATGTCTGTGCGGCAGCGAATGCAGTTCCAAGGGACAGTGAAAACCAGGTAGACCTTTCAGTGCTGGCAGCTTTCGTGTGGGCGCTATTGCTGGACGTTTCGAATTTGGCAGCCGGGCTCTGCCAGAGTCACATAGGCATTGTTGCATCATAGCCAACCAAGGCATTTGCAGAGCGCGAATGTCTGTGCGGCAGCGAATGCAGTTCCAAGGGACAGTGAAAACCAGGTAGACCTTTCAGTGCTGGCAGCTTTCGTCTGGGCGCAATCGCGGGACGTTTCGAATTTGGCAGCTGGGCTCTGCCAGAGTCACGTAGGCATTGTTGCATCATAAACAAACAACGCTCTTGCAGAGCACGAATGTCTGTGCGGCAGCGAATGCAGTTCCAAGGGACAGTGAAAACCAGGTAGAGCTTTCATGCTGGCAGCTTTCGTGTGGGCGCAATCGCTGGACGTTTCGAATTTGGCAGCCGGGCTCTGCGACAGTCACATAGGCATTGTTGCATCATAACCAACCAAAGCTCTTGCAGAGCGCAAATGTCTGTGCGGCAGCGAATGCAGTTCCAAGGGACAGTGAAAACCAGGTATAGCTTTCAGTGCTGGCAGCTTTCGTGTGGGCGCAATCGCTGGACGTTTCGAATTTGGCAGCCGGATTCGGCCAGAGTCACATAGGCATTGTTGCATCATAACCAACCAAAGCTTTTGCATAGCGTGAATCTCTGTGCGGCAGCGAATGCAGTTCCAAGGGACAGTGAAAACCAGGTAGAGCTTTCAGTGCTGCCAGCTTTCGTGTGGGCGCTATCGCTGGACGTTTCGAATTTGGCAGCCGGGCTCTGCCAGAGTCACATAGGCATTGTTGCATCATAACCAACCAAGGCATTTGCAGAGCGCGAATGTCTGTGCGGCAGCGAATGCAGTTCCAAGGGACAGTGAAAACCAGGTAGAGCTTTCAGTGCTGGCAGCTTTCGTGTGGGCGCTATCGCTGGACGTTTCGAATTTGGCAGCCGGGCTCTGCCAGAGTCACATAGGCATTGTTGCATCATAACCAACCAAGGCATTTGCAGAGCGCGAATGTCTGTGCGGCAGCGAATGCAGTTCCAAGGGGCAGTGAAAACCAGGTAGAGCTTGCAGTGCTGGCAGCTTTCGTGTGGGCGCAATCGCTGGACGTTTCGAATTTGGCAGCCGGGCTCTGCCAGAGTCACATAGGCATTGTTGCATCATAACCAACCAAAGCTTTTGCATAGCGTGAATGTCTGTGCGGCAGCGAATGCAGTTCCAAGGGACAGTGAAAACCAGGTAGAGCTTTCAGTGCTGGCAGCTTTCGTGTGGGCGCAATCTCTGGACGTTTCGAATTTGGCAGCCGGGCTCTGCGACAGTCACATAGGCATTGTTGCATCATAACCAACCAATGCATTTGCAGAGCGCGAATGTCTGTGCGGCAGCGAATGCAGTTCCAAGGGACAGTGAAAACCAGGTAGACCTTTCAGTGCTGGCAGCTTTCGTGTGGGCGCTATCGCTGGACGTTTCGAATTTGGCAGCCGGGCTCTGCCAGAGTCACATAGGCATTGTTGCATCATAGCCAACCAAGGCATTTGCAGAGCGCGAATGTCTGTGCGGCAGCGAATGCAGTTCCAAGGGACAGTGAAAACCAGGTAGAGCTTGCAGTGCTGGCAGCATTCGTGTGGGCGCTATCGCTGGACATTTCGAATTTGGCAGCTGGGCTCTGCCACAGTCACATAGGAATTGTTGCATCATAACCAACCAAAGCTCTTTCAGAGCGCGAATGTCTGTGCGGCAGCGAATGCAGTTCCAAGGGACAGTGAAAACCAGGTAGAGCTTTCAGTGCTGGCAGCTTTCGTGTGGGCGCAATCGCTGGACGTTTCGAATTTGGCAGCCGGGCTCTGCCAGATTCACATAGGCATTGTTGCATCATAGCCAACCAAGGCATTTGCAGAGCGCGAATGTCTGTGCGGCAGCGAATGCAGTTCCAAGGGACAGTGAAAACCAGGTAGAGCTTTCAGTGCTGGCAGCTTTCGTGTGGACGCAATCGCTGGACGTTTCGAAGTTGGCAGCCGGGCTCTGCGACAGTCACATAGGCATTGTTGCATCATAACCAACCAAAGCTCTTGCAGAGAACGAATGTCTGTGCGGCAGCGAATGCAGTTCCAAGGGACAGTGAAAACCAGGTAGACCTTTCAGTGCTGGGAGCTTTCGTGTGGGCGCAATCTCTGGACGTTTCGAATTTGGCAGCCGGGCTCTGCGACAGTCACATAGGCATTGTTGCATCATAACCAACCAATGCATTTGCAGAGCGCGAATGTCTGTGCGGCAGCGAATGCAGTTCCAAGGGACAGTGAAAACCAGGTAGACCTTTCAGTGCTGGGAGCTTTCGTGTGGGCGCAATCTCTGGACGTTTCGAATTTGGCAGCCGGGCTCTGCGACAGTCACATAGGCATTGTTGCATCATAACCAACCAATGCATTTGCAGAGCGCGAATGTCTGTGCGGCAGCGAATGCAGTTCCAAGGGACAGTGAAAACCAGGTAGAGCTTTCAGTGCTGGCAGCTTTCGTGTGGGCGCTATCGCTGGACGTTTCGAATTTGGCAGCCGGGCTCTGCCAGAGTCACATAGGCATTGTTGCATCATAGCCAACCAAGGCATTTGCAGAGCGCGAATGTCTGTGCGGCAGCGAATGCAGTTCCAAGGGACAGTGAAAACCAGGTAGAGCTTGCAGTGCTGGCAGCTTTCGTGTGGGCGCTATCGCTGGACGTTTCGAATTTGGCAGCTGGGCTCTGCCACAGTCACATAGGAATTGTTGCATCATAACCAACCAAAGCTCTTTCAGAGCGCGAATGTCTGTGCGGCAGCGAATGCAGTTCCAAGGGACAGTGAAAACCAGGTAGAGCTTTCAGTGCTGGCAGCTTTCGTGTGGGCGCAATCGCTGGACGTTTCGAATTTGGCAGCCGGGCTCTGCCAGATTCACATAGGCATTGTTGCATCATAGCCAACCAAGGCATTTGCAGAGCGCGAATGTCTGTGCGGCAGCGAATGCAGTTCCAAGGGACAGTGAAAACCAGGTAGAGCTTTCAGTGCTGGCAGCTTTCGTGTGGGCGCTATAGCTGGACGTTTCGAATTTGGCAGCCGGGCTCTGCCAGAGTCACATAGGCATTGTTGCATCATAGCCAACCAAGGCATTTGCAGAGCGCGAATGTCTGTGCGGCAGCGAATGCAGTTCCAAGGGACAGTGAAAACCAGGTAGAGCTTGCAGTGCTGGCAGCTTTCGTGTGGGCGCTATCGCTGGACGTTTCGAATTTGGCAGCCGGGCTCTGCGACAGTCACATAGGCATTGTTGCATCATAACTAACCAAGGCTTTTGCAGAGCGCGAATGTCTGTGCGGCAGCGAATGCAGTTCCAAGGGACAGTGAAAACCAGGTAGACCTTTCAGTGCTGGCAGCTTTCGTGTGGGCGCAATCGCTGGACGTTTCGAATTTGGCAGCTGGGCTCGGCCGGAGTCACATAGGCATTGTTGCATCATAAACAAGCAAGGCTTTTGCAGAGCTCGAATGTCTGTGCGGCAGCGAATGCAGTTCCAAGGGACAGTGAAAACCAGGTAGAGCTTTCAGTGCTGGCAGCTTTCGTCTGGGCGCAATCGCTGGACGTTTCGAATTTGGCAGCTGGGCTCGGCCAGAGTCACATAGGCATTGTTGCATCATAGCCAACCAAGGCATTTGCAGAGCGCGAATGTCTGTGCGGCATCGAATGCAGTTCAAGGGACAGTGAAAACCAGGTAGAGCTTTCATGCTGGCAGCTTTCGTGTGGGAGCAATCGCTGGACGTTTCGAATTTGGCAGCCGGGCTCTGCCAGAGTCACATAGGCATTGTTGCATCATAACCAACCAAAGCTTTTGCATAGCGTGAATGTCTGTGCGGCAGCGAATGCAGTTCCAAGGGACAGTGAAAACCAGGTAGAGCTTTCAGTGCTGGCAGCTTTCGTGTGGGCACAATCGCGTGACGTTTCGAATTTGGCAGCCGGGCTCTGCGACAGTCACATAGGCATTGTTGCATCATAACCAACCAAGGCATTTGCAGAGCGCGAATGTCTGTGCGGCAGCGAATGCAGTTCCAAGGGACAGTGAAAACCAGGTAGAGCTTTCATGCTGGCAGCTTTCGTATGGGCGCAATCGCTGGACGTTTCGAATTTGGCAGCCGGGCTCTGCGACAGTCATATAGGCATTGTTGCATCATAACCAACGAAGGCATTTGCAGAGCGCAAATGTCTGTGCGGCAGCGAATGCAGTTCCAAGGGACAGTGAAAACCAGGTAGACCTTTCAGTGCTGGCAGCTTTCGTCTGGGCGCAATCGCTGGACGTTTCGAATTTGGCAGCCGGGCTCTGCCAGAGTCACATAGGCATTGTTGCATCATAGCCAACCAAGGCATTTGCAGAGCGCGAATGTCTGTGCGGCATCGAATGCAGTTCAAGGGACAGTGAAAACCAGGTAGAGCTTTCATGCTGGCAGCTTTCGTCTGGGCGCAATCGCTGGACGTTTCGAATTTGGCAGCCGGGCTCGGCCAGAGTCACATAGGCATTGTTGCATCATAACCAACCAAAGCTTTTGCATAGCGTGAATGTCTGTGCGGCAGCGAATGCAGTTCCAAGGGACAGTGAAAACCAGGTAGAGCTTTCAGTGCTGGCAGCTTTCGTGTGGGCGCAATCGCGGGACGTTTCGAATTTGGCAGCCGGGCTCTGCGACAGTCACATAGGCATTGTTGCATCATAACCAACCAAACATCTTGCAGAGAGCGAATGTCTGTGCGGCAGCGAATGCAGTTCCAAGGGACAGTGAAAACCAGGTAGAGCTTTCAGTGCTGGCAGCTTTCGTGTGGGCGCAATCGCGAGACGTTTCGAATTTGGCAGCCGGGCTCTGCGACAGTCACATAGGCATTGTTGCATCATAACCAACCAAGGCATTTGCAGAGTGCGAATGTCTGTGCGGCAGCGAATGCAGTTCCAAGGGACAGTGAAAACCAGGTAGAGCTTTCATGCTGGCAGCTTTCGTGTGGGCGCTATCGCTGGACGTTTCGAATTTGGCAGCCGGGCTCTGCGACAGTCACATAGGCATTGTTGCATCATAACCAACCAAAGCTCTTGCAGAGCGCAAATATCTATGCGTCAGCGAATGCAGTTCCAAGGGACAGTGAAAACCAGGTATAGCTTTCAGTGCTGGCAGCTTTCGTGTGGGCGCAATCGCTGGACGTTTCGAATTTGGCAGCCGGATTCGGCCAGAGTCACATAGGCATTGTTGCATCATAACCAACCAAAGCTTTTGCATAGCGTGAATGTCTGTGCGGCAGCGAATGCAGTTCCAAGGGACAGTGAAAACCAGGTAGACCTTTCAGTGCTGGGAGCTTTCGTGTGGGCGCAATCTCTGGACGTTTTGAATTTGGCAGCCGGGCTCTGCGACAGTCACATAGGCATTGTTGCATCATAAGCAACCAAGGCATTTGCAGAGCGCGAATGTCTGTGCGGCAGCGAATGCAGTTCCAAGGGACAGTGAAAACCAGGTAGACCTTTCAGTGCTGGCAGCTTTCGTGTGGGCGCAATCGCTGGACGTTTCGAATTTGGCAGCCGGGCTCTGCCAGAGTCACATAGGCATTGTTGCATCATAGCCAACCAAGGCATTTGCAGAGCGCGAATGTCTGTGCGGCAGCGAATGCAGTTCCAAGGGACAGTGAAAACCAGGTAGACCTTTCAGTGCTGGCAGCTTGCGTCTGGGCGCAATCGCGGGACGTTTCGAATTTGGCAGCTGGGCTCTGCCAGAGTCACGTAGGCATTGTTGCATCATAAACAAACAACGCTCTTGCAGAGCGCGAATGTCTGTGCGGCAGCGAATGCAGTTCCAAGGGACAGTGAAAACCAGGTAGAGCTTTCAGTGCTGGCAGCTTTCGTGTGGGCGCAATAGCTGGACGTTTCGAATTTGGCAGCCGGGCTCTGCGACAGTCACATAGGCATTGTTGCATCATAACCAACCAAGGCATTTGCAGAGCGCGAATGTCTGTGCGGCAGCGAATGCAGTTCCAAGGGACAGTGAAAACCAGGTAGACCTTTCAGTGCTGGCAGCTTTCGTGTGGGCGCAATCGCGGGACGTTTCGAATTTGGCAGCCGGGCTCTGCGACAGTCACATAGGCATTGTTGCATCATAACCAACCAAGGCATTTGCAGAGCGCGAATGTCTGTGCGGCAGCGAATGCAGTTCCAAGGGACAGTGAAAACCAGGTAGAGCTTTCATGCTGGCAGCTTTCGTGTGGGCGCTATCGCTGGACGTTTCGAATTTGGCAGCCGGGCTCTGCGACAGTCACATAGGCATTGTTGCATCATAACCAACCAAAGCTCTTGCAGAGCGCAAATGTCTATGCGTCAGCGAATGCAGTTCCAAGGGACAGTGAAAACCAGGTATAGCTTTCAGTGCTGGCAGCTTTCGTGTGGGCGCAATCGCTGGACGTTTCGAATTTGGCAGCCGGATTCGGCCAGAGTCACATAGGCATTGTTGCATCATAACCAACCAAAGCTTTTGCATAGCGTGAATGTCTGTGCGGCAGCGAATGCAGTTCCAAGGGACAGTGAAAACCAGGTAGACCTGTCAGTGCTGGGAGCTTTCGTGTGGGCGCAATCTCTGGACGTTTCGAATTTGGCAGCCGGGCTCTGCGACATTCACATAGGCATTGTTGCATCATAAGCAACCAAGGCATTTGCAGAGCGCGAATGTCTGTGCGGCAGCGAATGCAGTTCCAAGGGACAGTGAAAACCAGGTAGACCTTTCAGTGCTGGCAGCTTTCGTGTGGGCGCTATTGCTGGACGTTTCGAATTTGGCAGCCGGGCTCTGCCAGAGTCACATAGGCATTGTTGCATCATAGCCAACCAAGGCATTTGCAGAGCGCGAATGTCTGTGCGGCAGCGAATGCAGTTCCAAGGGACAGTGAAAACCAGGTAGACCTTTCAGTGCTGGCAGCTTTCGTCTGGGCGCAATCGCGGGACGTTTCGAATTTGGCAGCTGGGCTCTGCCAGAGTCACGTAGGCATTGTTGCATCATAAACAAACAACGCTCTTGCAGAGCACGAATGTCTGTGCGTCAGCGAATGCAGTTCCAAGGGACAGTGAAAACCAGGTAGAGCTTTCATGCTGGCAGCTTTCGTGTGGGCGCAATCGCTGGACGATTCGAATTTGGCAGCCGGGCTCTGCGACAGTCACATAGGCATTGTTGCATCATAACCAACCAAAGCTCTTGCAGAGCGCAAATGTCTGTGCGGCAGCGAATGCAGTTCCAAGGCACAGTGAAAACCAGGTAGAGCTTTCAGTGCTGGCAGCTTTCGTGTGGGCGCAATCGCTGGACGTTTCAAATTTGGCAGCCGGATTCGGCCAGAGTCACATAGGCATTGTTGCATCAAAACCAACCAAAGCTTTTGCATAGCGTGAATCTCTGTGCGGCAGCGAATGCAGTTCCAAGGGACAGTGAAAACCAGGTAGAGGTTTCAGTGCTGCCAGCTTTCGTGTGGGCGCTATCGCTGGACGTTTCGAATTTGGCAGCCGGGCTCTGCCAGAGTCACATAGGCATTGTTGCATCATAACCAACCAAGGCATTTGCAGAGCGCGAATGTCTGTGCGGCAGCGAATGCAGTTCCAAGGGACAGTGAAAACCAGGTAGAGCTTTCAGTGCTGGCAGCTTTCGTGTGGGCGCTATCGCTGGACGTTTCGAATTTGGCAGCCGGGCTCTGCCAGAGTCACATAGGCATTGTTGCATCATAACCAACCAAGGCATTTGCAGAGCGCGAATGTCTGTGCGGCAGCGAATGCAGTTCCAAGGGGCAGTGAAAACCAGGTAGAGCTTGCAGTGCTGGCAGCTTTCGTGTGGGCGCAATCGCTGGACGTTTCGAATTTGGCAGCCGGGCTCTGCCAGAGTCACATAGGCATTGTTGCATCATAACCAACCAAAGCTTTTGCATAGCGTGAATGTCTGTGCGGCAGCGAATGCAGTTCCAAGGGACAGTGAAAACCAGGTAGAGCTTTCAGTGCTGGCAGCTTTCGTGTGGGCGCAATCTCTGGACGTTTCGAATTTGGCAGCCGGGCTCTGCGACAGTCACATAGGCATTGTTGCATCATAACCAACCAATGCATTTGCAGAGCGCGAATGTCTGTGCGGCAGCGAATGCAGTTCCAAGGGACAGTGAAAACCAGGTAGACCTTTCAGTGCTGGCAGCTTTCGTGTGGGCGCTATCGCTGGACGTTTCGAATTTGGCAGCCGGGCTCTGCCAGAGTCACATAGGCATTGTTGCATCATAGCCAACCAAGGCATTTGCAGAGCGCGAATGTCTGTGCGGCAGCGAATGCAGTTCCAAGGGACAGTGAAAACCAGGTAGAGCTTGCAGTGCTGGCAGCTTTCGTGTGGGCGCTATCGCTGGACATTTCGAATTTGGCAGCTGGGCTCTGCCACAGTCACATAGGAATTGTTGCATCATAACCAACCAAAGCTCTTTCAGAGCGCGAATGTCTGTGCGGCAGCGAATGCAGTTCCAAGGGACAGTGAAAACCAGGTAGAGCTTTCAGTGCTGGCAGCTTTCGTGTGGGCGCAATCGCTGGACGTTTCGAATTTGGCAGCCGGGCTCTGCCAGATTCACATAGGCATTGTTGCATCATAGCCAACCAAGGCATTTGCAGAGCGCGAATGTCTGTGCGGCAGCGAATGCAGTTCCAAGGGACAGTGAAAACCAGGTAGAGCTTTCAGTGCTGGCAGCTTTCGTGTGGACGCAATCGCTGGACGTTTCGAAGTTGGCAGCCGGGCTCTGCGACAGTCACATAGGCATTGTTGCATCATAACCAACCAAAGCTCTTGCAGAGAACGAATGTCTGTGCGGCAGCGAATGCAGTTCCAAGGGACAGTGAAAACCAGGTAGAGCTTTCAGTGCTGGCAGCTTTCGTGTGGGCGCAATCGCTGGACGTTTCGAATTTGGCAGCCGGGCTCTGCGACAGTCACATAGGCATTGTTGCATCATAACCAACGAAGGCATTTGCAGAGCGCGAATGTCTGTGCGGCAGCGAATGCAGTTCCAAGGGACAGTGAAAACCAGGTAGACCTTTCAGTGCTGGGAGCTTTCGTGTGGGCGCAATCTCTGGACGTTTCGAATTTGGCAGCCGGGCTCTGCGACAGTCACATAGGCATTGTTGCATCATAACCAACCAATGCATTTGCAGAGCGCGAATGTCTGTGCGGCAGCGAATGCAGTTCCAAGGGACAGTGAAAACCAGGTAGAGCTTTCAGTGCTGGCAGCTTTCGTGTGGGCGCTATCGCTGGACGTTTCGAATTTGGCAGCCGGGCTCTGCCAGAGTCACATAGGCATTGTTGCATCATAGCCAACCAAGGCATTTGCAGAGCGCGAATGTCTGTGCGGCAGCGAATGCAGTTCCAAGGGACAGTGAAAACCAGGTAGAGCTTGCAGTGCTGGCAGCTTTCGTGTGGGCGCTATCGCTGGACGTTTCGAATTTGGCAGCTGGGCTCTGCCACAGTCACATAGGAATTGTTGCATCATAACCAACCAAAGCTCTTTCAGAGCGCGAATGTCTGTGCGGCAGCGAATGCAGTTCCAAGGGACAGTGAAAACCAGGTAGAGCTTTCAGTGCTGGCAGCTTTCGTGTGGGCGCAATCGCTGGACGTTTCGAATTTGGCAGCCGGGCTCTGCCAGATTCACATAGGCATTGTTGCATCATAGCCAACCAAGGCATTTGCAGAGCGCGAATGTCTGTGCGGCAGCGAATGCAGTTCCAAGGGACAGTGAAAACCAGGTAGAGCTTTCAGTGCTGGCAGCTTTCGTGTGGACGCAATCGCTGGACGTTTCGAATTTGGCAGCCGGGCTCTGCGACAGTCACATAGGCATTGTTGCATCATAACCAACCAAAGGTTTTGCAGAGCGCGAATGTCTGTGCGGCAGCGAATGCAGTTCCAAGGGACAGTGAAAACCAGGTAGAGCTTTCAGTGCTGGCAGCTTTCGTGTGGGCGCAATCGCTGGACGTTTCGAATTTGGCAGCCGGGCTCTGCGACAGTCACATAGGCATTGTTGCATCATAACCAACGAAGGCATTTGCAGAGCGCGAATGTCTGTGCGGCAGCGAATGCAGTTCCAAGGGACAGTGAAAACCAGGTAGAGCTTTCAGTGCTGGCAGCTTTCGTGTGGGCGCTATAGCTGGACGTTTCGAATTTGGCAGCCGGGCTCTGCCAGAGTCACATAGATTGTTGCATCATAGCCAACCAAGGCATTTGCAGAGCGCGAATGTCTGTGCGGCAGCGAATGCAGTTCCAAGGGACAGTGAAAACCAGGTAGAGCTTGCAGTGCTGGCAGCTTTCGTGTGGGCGCTATCGCTGGACGTTTCGAATTTGGCAGCCGGGCTCTGCGACAGTCACATAGGCATTGTTGCATCATAACTAACCAAGGCTTTTGCAGAGCGCGAATGTCTGTGCGGCAGCGAATGCAGTTCCAAGGGACAGTGAAAACCAGGTAGACCTTTCAGTGCTGGCAGCTTTCGTGTGGGCGCAATCGCTGGACGTTTCGAATTTGGCAGCTGGGCTCGGCCGGAGTCACATAGGCATTGTTGCATCATAAACAACCAAGGCTTTTGCAGAGCTCGAATGTCTGTGCGGCAGCGAATGCAGTTCCAAGGGACAGTGAAAACCAGGTAGAGCTTTCAGTGCTGGCAGCTTTCGTGTGGGCGCAATCGCGTGACGTTTCGAATTTGGCAGCCGGGCTCTGCGACAGTCACATAGGCATTGTTGCATCATAACCAACCAAGGCATTTGCAGAGCGCGAATGTCTGTGCGGCAGCGAATGCAGTTCCAAGGGACAGTGAAAACCAGGTAGAGCTTTCATGCTGGCAGCTTTCGTGTGGGCGCAATCGCTGGACGTTTCGAATTTGGCAGCCGGGCTCTGCGACAGTCATATAGGCATTGTTGCATCATAACCAACGAAGGCATTTGCAGAGCGCAAATGTCTGTGCGGCAGCGAATGCAGTTCCAAGGGACAGTGAAAACCAGGTAGAGCTTTCAGTGCTGGCAGCTTTCGTGTGGGCGCAATCGCTGGACGTTTCGAATTTGGCAGCCGGATTCGGCCAGAGTCACATAGGCATTGTTGCATCATAACCAACCAAAGCTTTTGCATAGCGTGAATGTCTGTGCGGCAGCGAATGCAGTTCCAAGGGACAGTGAAAACCAGGTAGACCTTTCAGTGCTGGGAGCTTTCGTGTGGGCGCAATCTCTGGACGTTTCGAATTTGGCAGCCGGGCTCTGCGACAGTCACATAGGCATTGTTGCATCATAACCAACCAAGGCATTTGCAGAGCGCGAATGTCTGTGCGGCAGCGAATGCAGTTCCAAGGGACAGTGAAAACCAGGTAGAGCTTTCAGTGCTGGCAGCTTTCGTGTGGGCGCTATCGCTGGACGTTTCGAATTTGGCAGCCGGGCTCTGCCAGAGTCACATAGGCATTGTTGCATCATAGCCAACCAAGGCATTTGCAGAGCGCGAATGTCTGTGCAGCAGCGAATGCAGTTCAAGGGACAGTGAAAACCAGGTAGAGCTTTCAGTGCTGGCAGCTTTCGTGTGGGCGCTATCGCTGGACGTTTCGAATTTGGCAGCTGGGCTCTGCCACAGTCACATAGGAATTGTTGCATCATAACCAACCAAAGCTCTTGCAGAGCGCGAATGTCTGTGCGGCAGCGAATGCAGTTCCAAGGGACAGTGAAAACCAGGTAGAGCTTGCAGTGCTGGCAGCTTTCGTGTGGGCGCAATCGCTGGACGTTTCGAATTTGGCAGCCAGGCTCTGCCAGAGTCACATAGGCATTGTTGCATCATAACCAACCAAAGCTTTTGCATAGCGTGAATGTCTGTGCGGCAGCGAATGCAGTTCCAAGGGACAGTGAAAACCAGGTAGAGCTTTCAGTGCTGGCAGCTTTCGTGTGGGCGCAATCTCTGGACGTTTCGAATTTGGCAGCCGGGCTCTGCGACAGTCACATAGGCATTGTTGCATCATAACCAACCAAGGCACTTGCAGAGCGCGAATGTCTGTGCGGCAGCGAATGCAGTTCCAAGGGACAGTGAAAACCAGGTAGAGCTTTCATGCTGGCAGCATTCGTGTGGGCGTAATCGCTGGACGTTTCGAATTTGGCAGCCGGGCTCTGCGACAGTCACATAGGCATTGTTGCATCATAACCAACCAAACATCTTGCAGAGAGCGAATGTCTGTGCGGCAGCGAATGCAGTTCCAAGGGACAGTGAAAACCAGGTAGAGCTTTCAGTGCTGGCAGCTTTCGTGTGGGCGCAATCGCTGGACGTTTCGAATTTGGCAGCCGGGCTCTTCGACAGTCACATAGGCATTGTTGCATCATAACCAACCAAAGGTCTTGCAGAGCGCAAATGTCTGTGCGGCAGCGAATGCAGTTCCAAGGGACAGTGAAAACCAGGTAGAGCTTTCAGTGCTGGCAGCTTTCGTGTGGGCGCAATCTCTGGACGTTTCGAATTTGGCAGCCGGGCTCTGCGACAGTCACATAGGCATTGTTGCATCATAACCAACCAAACATCTTGCAGAGAGCGAATGTCTGTGCGGCAGCGAATGCAGTTCCAAGGGACAGTGAAAACCAGGTAGAGCTTGCAGTGCTGGCAGCTTTCGTGTGGGCGCAATCGCGGGACGTTTCGAATTTGGCAGCCGGGCTCTGCGACAGTCACATAGGCATTGTTGCATCATAACCAACCAATGCATTTGCAGAGCGCGAATGTCTGTGCGGCAGCGAATGCAGTTCCAAGGGACAGTGAAAACCAGGTAGAGCTTTCAGTGCTGGCAGCTTTCGTGTGGGCGCTATCGCTGGACGTTTCGAATTTGGCAGCCGGGCTCTGCCAGAGTCACATAGGCATTGTTGCATCATAGCCAACCAAGGCATTTGCAGAGCGCGAATGTCTGTGCGGCAGCGAATGCAGTTCCAAGGGACAGTGAAAACCAGGTAGAGCTTGCAGTGCTGGCAGCTTTCGTGTGGGCGCTATCGCTGGACGTTTCGAATTTGGCAGCTGGGCTCTGCCACAGTCACATAGGAATTGTTGCATCATAACCAACCAAAGCTCTTTCAGAGCGCGAATGTCTGTGCGGCAGCGAATGCAGTTCCAAGGGACAGTGAAAACCAGGTAGAGCTTTCAGTGCTGGCAGCTTTCGTGTGGGCGCAATCGCTGGACGTTTCGAATTTGGCAGCCGGGCTCTGCCAGATTCACATAGGCATTGTTGCATCATAGCCAACCAAGGCATTTGCAGAGCGCGAATGTCTGTGCGGCAGCGAATGCAGTTCCAAGGGACAGTGAAAACCAGGTAGAGCTTTCAGTGCTGGCAGCTTTCGTGTGGACGCAATCGCTGGACGTTTCGAATTTGGCAGCCGGGCTCTGCGACAGTCACATAGGCATTGTTGCATCATAACCAACCAAAGGTTTTGCAGAGCGCGAATGTCTGTGCGGCAGCGAATGCAGTTCCAAGGGACAGTGAAAACCAGGTAGAGCTTTCAGTGCTGGCAGCTTTCGTGTGGGCGCAATCGCTGGACGTTTCGAATTTGGCAGCCGGGCTCTGCGACAGTCACATAGGCATTGTTGCATCATAACCAACGAAGGCATTTGCAGAGCGCGAATGTCTGTGCGGCAGCGAATGCAGTTCCAAGGGACAGTGAAAACCAGGTAGAGCTTTCAGTGCTGGCAGCTTTCGTCTGGGCGCATTCGCTGGACGTTTCGAATTTGGCAGCCGGGCTCTGCCAGAGTCACATAGGCATTGTTGCATCATAGCCAACCAAGGCATTTGCAGAGCGCGAATGTCTGTGCGGCAGCGAATGCAGTTCCAAGGGACAGTGAAAACCAGGTAGAGCTTGCAGTGCTGGCAGCTTTCGTGTGGGCGCTATCGCTGGACGTTTCGAATTTGGCAGCCGGGCTCTGCGACAGTCACATAGGCATTGTTGCATCATAACTAACCAAGGCTTTTGCAGAGCGCGAATGTCTGTGCGGCAGCGAATGCAGTTCCAAGGGACAGTGAAAACCAGGTAGACCTTTCAGTGCTGGCAGCTTTCGTGTGGGCGCAATCGCTGGACGTTTCGAATTTGGCAGCTGGGCTCGGCCGGAGTCACATAGGCATTGTTGCATCATAAACAACCAAGGCTTTTGCAGAGCTCGAATGTCTGTGCGGCAGCGAATGCAGTTCCAAGGGACAGTGAAAACCAGGTAGAGCTTTCAGTGCTGGCAGCTTTCGTCTGGGCGCAATCGCTGGACGTTTCGAATTTGGCAGCCGGGCTCTGCCAGAGTCACATAGGCATTGTTGCATCATAGCCAACCAAGGCATTTGCAGAGCGCGAATGTCTGTGCGGCATCGAATGCAGTTCAAGGGACAGTGAAAACCAGGTAGAGCTTTCATGCTGGCAGCTTTCGTGTGGGAGCAATCGCTGGACGTTTCGAATTTGGCAGCCGGGCTCTGCCAGAGTCACATAGGCATTGTTGCATCATAACCAACCAAAGCTTTTGCATAGCGTGAATGTCTGTGCGGCAGCGAATGCAGTTCCAAGGGACAGTGAAAACCAGGTAGAGCTTTCAGTGCTGGCAGCTTTCGTGTGGGCGCAATCGCGTGACGTTTCGAATTTGGCAGCCGGGCTCTGCGACAGTCACATAGGCATTGTTGCATCATAACCAACCAAGGCATTTGCAGAGCGCGAATGTCTGTGCGGCAGCGAATGCAGTTCCAAGGGACAGTGAAAACCAGGTAGAGCTTTCATGCTGGCAGCTTTCGTGTGGGCGCAATCGCTGGACGTTTCGAATTTGGCAGCCGGGCTCTGCGACAGTCATATAGGCATTGTTGCATCATAACCAACGAAGGCATTTGCAGAGCGCAAATGTCTGTGCGGCAGCGAATGCAGTTCCAAGGGACAGTGAAAACCAGGTAGAGCTTTCAGTGCTGGCAGCTTTCGTGTGGGCGCAATCGCTGGACGTTTCGAATTTGGCAGCCGGGCTCGGCCAGAGTCACATAGGCATTGTTGCATCATAACCAACCAAAGCTTTTGCATAGCGTGAATGTCTGTGCGGCAGCGAATGCAGTTCCAAGGGACAGTGAAAACCAGGTAGACCTTTCAGTGCTGGGAGCTTTCGTGTGGGCGCAATCTCTGGACGTTTTGAATTTGGCAGCCGGGCTCTGCGACAGTCACATAGGCATTGTTGCATCATAAGCAACCAAGGCATTTGCAGAGCGCGAATGTCTGTGCGGCAGCGAATGCAGTTCCAAGGGACAGTGAAAACCAGGTAGACCTTTCAGTGCTGGCAGCTTTCGTGTGGGCGCAATCGCTGGACGTTTCGAATTTGGCAGCCGGGCTCTGCCAGAGTCACATAGGCATTGTTGCATCATAGCCAACCAAGGCATTTGCAGAGCGCGAATGTCTGTGCGGCAGCGAATGCAGTTCCAAGGGACAGTGAAAACCAGGTAGACCTTTCAGTGCTGGCAGCTTGCGTCTGGGCGCAATCGCGGGACGTTTCGAATTTGGCAGCTGGGCTCTGCCAGAGTCACGTAGGCATTGTTGCATCATAAACAAACAACGCTCTTGCAGAGCGCGAATGTCTGTGCGGCAGCGAATGCAGTTCCAAGGGACAGTGAAAACCAGGTAGAGCTTTCAGTGCTGGCAGCTTTCGTGTGGGCGCAATAGCTGGACGTTTCGAATTTGGCAGCCGGGCTCTGCGACAGTCACATAGGCATTGTTGCATCATAACCAACCAAGGCATTTGCAGAGGGCGAATGTCTGTGCGGCAGCGAATGCAGTTCCAAGGGACAGTGAAAACCAGGTAGAGCTTTCAGTGCTGGCAGCTTTCGTGTGGGCGCAATCGCGGGACGTTTCGAATTTGGCAGCCGGGCTCTGCGACAGTCACATAGGCATTGTTGCATCATAACCAACCAAGGCATTTGCAGAGCGCGAATGTCTGTGCGGCAGCGAATGCAGTTCCAAGGGACAGTGAAAACCAGGTAGAGCTTTCATGCTGGCAGCTTTCGTGTGGGCGCAATCGCTGGACGTTTCGAATTTGGCAGCCGGATTCGGCCAGAGTCACATAGGCATTGTTGCATCATAACCAACCAAAGCTTTTGCATAGCGTGAATGTCTGTGCGGCAGCGAATGCAGTTCCAAGGGACAGTGAAAACCAGGTAGAGCTTTCAGTGCTGGCAGCTTTCGTGTGGGCGCAATCTCTGGACCTTTCGAATTTGGCAGCCGGGCTCTGCGACATTCACATAGGCATTGTTGCATCATAAGCAACCAAGGCATTTGCAGAGCGCGAATGTCTGTGCGGCAGCGAATGCAGTTCCAAGGGACAGTGAAAACCAGGTAGACCTTTCAGTGCTGGCAGCTTTCGTGTGGGCGCTATTGCTGGACGTTTCGAATTTGGCAGCCGGGCTCTGCCAGAGTCACATAGGCATTGTTGCATCATAGCCAACCAAGGCATTTGCAGAGCGCGAATGTCTGTGCGGCAGCGAATGCAGTTCCAAGGGACAGTGAAAACCAGGTAGACCTTTCAGTGCTGGCAGCTTTCGTCTGGGCGCAATCGCGGGACGTTTCGAATTTGGCAGCTGGGCTCTGCCAGAGTCACGTAGGCATTGTTGCATCATAAACAAACAACGCTCTTGCAGAGCACGAAGGTCTGTGCGTCAGCGAATGCAGTTCCAAGGGACAGTGAAAACCAGGTAGAGCTTTCATGCTGGCAGCTTTCGTGTGGGCGCAATCGCTGGACGTTTCGAATTTGGCAGCCGGGCTCTGCGACAGTCACATAGGCATTGTTGCATCATAACCAACCAAAGCTCTTGCAGAGCGCAAATGTCTGTGCGGCAGCGAATGCAGTTCCAAGGGACAGTGAAAACCAGGTATAGCTTTCAGTGCTGGCAGCTTTCGTGTGGGCGCAATCGCTGGACGTTTCGAATTTGGCAGCCGGATTCGGCCAGAGTCACATAGGCATTGTTGCATCATAACCAACCAAAGCTTTTGCATAGCGTGAATCTCTGTGCGGCAGCGAATGCAGTTCCAAGGGACAGTGAAAACCAGGTAGAGCTTTCAGTGCTGCCAGCTTTCGTGTGGGCGCTATCGCTGGACGTTTCGAATTTGGCAGCCGGGCTCTGCGACAGTCACATAGGCATTGTTGCATCATAACCAACCAAGGCATTTGCAGAGCGCGAATGTCTGTGCGGCAGCGAATGCAGTTCCAAGGGACAGTGAAAACCAGGTAGAGCTTTCAGTGCTGGCAGCTTTCGTGTGGGCGCTATCGCTGGACGTTTCGAATTTGGCAGCCGGGCTCTGCCAGAGTCACATAGGCATTGTTGCATCATAACCAACCAAGGCATTTGCAGAGCGCGAATGTCTGTGCGGCAGCGAATGCAGTTCCAAGGGGCAGTGAAAACCAGGTAGAGCTTGCAGTGCTGGCAGCTTTCGTGTGGGCGCAATCGCTGGACGTTTCGAATTTGGCAGCCGGGCTCTGCCAGAGTCACATAGGCATTGTTGCATCATAACCAACCAAAGCTTTTGCATAGCGTGAATGTCTGTGCGGCAGCGAATGCAGTTCCAAGGGACAGTGAAAACCAGGTAGAGCTTTCAGTGCTGGCAGCTTTCGTGTGGGCGCAATCTCTGGACGTTTCGAATTTGGCAGCCGGGCTCTGCGACAGTCACATAGGCATTGTTGCATCATAACCAACCAATGCATTTGCAGAGCGCGAATGTCTGTGCGGCAGCGAATGCAGTTCCAAGGGACAGTGAAAACCAGGTAGACCTTTCAGTGCTGGCAGCTTTCGTGTGGGCGCTATCGCTGGACGTTTCGAATTTGGCAGCCGGGCTCTGCCAGAGTCACATAGGCATTGTTGCATCATAGCCAACCAAGGCATTTGCAGAGCGTGAATGTCTGTGCGGCAGCGAATGCAGTTCCAAGGGACAGTGAAAACCAGGTAGAGCTTGCAGTGCTGGCAGCTTTCGTGTGGGCGCTATCGCTGGACATTTCGAATTTGGCAGCTGGGCTCTGCCACAGTCACATAGGAATTGTTGCATCATAACCAACCAAAGCTCTTTCAGAGCGCGAATGTCTGTGCGGCAGCGAATGCAGTTCCAAGGGACAGTGAAAACCAGGTAGAGCTTTCAGTGCTGGCAGCTTTCGTGTGGGCGCAATCGCTGGACGTTTCGAATTTGGCAGCCGGGCTCTGCCAGATTCACATAGGCATTGTTGCATCATAGCCAACCAAGGCATTTGCAGAGCGCGAATGTCTGTGCGGCAGCGAATGCAGTTCCAAGGGACAGTGAAAACCAGGTAGAGCTTTCAGTGCTGGCAGCTTTCGTGTGGACGCAATCGCTGGACGTTTCGAAGTTGGCAGCCGGGCTCTGCGACAGTCACATAGGCATTGTTGCATCATAACCAACCAAAGCTCTTGCAGAGAACGAATGTCTGTGCGGCAGCGAATGCAGTTCCAAGGGACAGTGAAAACCAGGTATAGCTTTCAGTGCTGGCAGCTTTCGTGTGGGCGCAATCGCTGGACGTTTCGAATTTGGCAGCCGGGCTCTGCGACAGTCACATAGGCATTGTTGCATCATAACCAACGAAGGCATTTGCAGAGCGCGAATGTCTGTGCGGCAGCGAATGCAGTTCCAAGGGACAGTGAAAACCAGGTAGACCTTTCAGTGCTGGGAGCTTTCGTGTGGGCGCAATCTCTGGACGTTTCGAATTTGGCAGCCGGGCTCTGCGACAGTCACATAGGCATTGTTGCATCATAACCAACCAATGCATTTGCAGAGCGCGAATGTCTGTGCGGCAGCGAATGCAGTTCCAAGGGACAGTGAAAACCAGGTAGAGCTTTCAGTGCTGGCAGCTTTCGTGTGGGCGCTATCGCTGGACGTTTCGAATTTGGCAGCCGGGCTCTGCCAGAGTCACATAGGCATTGTTGCATCATAGCCAACCAAGGCATTTGCAGAGCGCGAATGTCTGTGCGGCAGCGAATGCAGTTCCAAGGGACAGTGAAAACCAGGTAGAGCTTGCAGTGCTGGCAGCTTTCGTGTGGGCGCTATCGCTGGACGTTTCGAATTTGGCAGCTGGGCTCTGCCACAGTCACATAGGAATTGTTGCATCATAACCAACCAAAGCTCTTTCAGAGCGCGAATGTCTGTGCGGCAGCGAATGCAGTTCCAAGGGACAGTGAAAACCAGGTAGAGCTTTCAGTGCTGGCAGCTTTCGTGTGGGCGCAATCGCTGGACGTTTCGAATTTGGCAGCCGGGCTCTGCCAGATTCACATAGGCATTGTTGCATCATAGCCAACCAAGGCATTTGCAGAGCGCGAATGTCTGTGCGGCAGCGAATGCAGTTCCAAGGGACAGTGAAAACCAGGTAGAGCTTTCAGTGCTGGCAGCTTTCGTGTGGACGCAATCGCTGGACGTTTCGAATTTGGCAGCCGGGCTCTGCGACAGTCACATAGGCATTGTTGCATCATAACCAACCAAAGGTTTTGCAGAGCGCGAATGTCTGTGCGGCAGCGAATGCAGTTCCAAGGGACAGTGAAAACCAGGTAGAGCTTTCAGTGCTGGCAGCTTTCGTGTGGGCGCAATCGCTGGACGTTTCGAATTTGGCAGCCGGGCTCTGCGACAGTCACATAGGCATTGTTGCATCATAACCAACGAAGGCATTTGCAGAGCGCGAATGTCTGTGCGGCAGCGAATGCAGTTCCAAGGGACAGTGAAAACCAGGTAGAGCTTTCAGTGCTGGCAGCTTTCGTGTGGGCGCTATAGCTGGACGTTTCGAATTTGGCAGCCGGGCTCTGCCAGAGTCACATAGGCATTGTTGCATCATAGCCAACGAAGGCATTTGCAGAGCGCGAATGTCTGTGCGGCAGCGAATGCAGTTCCAAGGGACAGTGAAAACCAGGTAGAGCTTTCAGTGCTGGCAGCTTTCGTGTGGGCGCTATCGCTGGACGTTTCGAATTTGGCAGCCGGGCTCTGCGACAGTCACATAGGCATTGTTGCATCATAACTAACCAAGGCTTTTGCAGAGCGCGAATGTCTGTGCGGCAGCAAATGCAGTTCCAAGGGACAGTGAAAACCAGGTAGACCTTTCCGTGCTGGCAGCTTTCGTGTGGGCGCAATCGCTGGACGTTTCGAATTTGGCAGCTGGGCTCGGCCGGAGTCACATAGGCATTGTTGCATCATAAACAACCAAGGCTTTTGCAGAGCTCGAATGTCTGTGCGGCAGCGAATGCAGTTCCAAGGGACAGTGAAAACCAGGTATAGCTTTCAGTGCTGGCAGCTTTCGTGTGGGCGCAATCGCTGGACGTTTCGAATTTGGCAGCCGGATTCGGCCAGAGTCACATAGGCATTGTTGCATCATAACCAACCAAAGCTTTTGCAGAGCGCGAATGTCTGTGCGGCAGCGAATGCAGTTCCAAGGGACAGTGAAAACCAGGTAGACCTTTCAGTGCTGGGAGCTTTCGTGTGGGCGCAATCTCTGGACGTTTCGAATTTGGCAGCCGGGCTCTGCGACACTCACATAGGCATTGTTGCATCATAACCAACCAAGGCATTTGCAGAGCGCGAATGTCTGTGCGGCAGCAAATGCAGTTCCAAGGGACAGTGAAAACCAGGTAGAGCTTTCAGTGCTGGCAGCTTTCGTGTGGGCGCAATCGCTGGACGTTTCGAATTTGGAAGCCACGCTCGGCCAGAGTCACATAGGCATTGTTGCATCATAACCAACCAAAGCTTTTGCATAGCGTGAATGTCTGTGCGGCAGCGAATGCAGTTCCAAGGGACAGTGAAAACCAGGTAGAGCTTTCAGTGCTGGCAGCTTTCGTGTGGGCGCATTCGCTGGACGTTTCGAATTTGGCAGCCGGGCTCTGCGACAGTCACATAGGCATTGTTGCATCATAACCAACCAAAGCTCTTGCAGAGCGCAAATGTCTGTGCGGCAGCAAATGCAGTTCCAAGGGACAGTGAAAACCAGGTATAGCTTTCAGTGCTGGCAGCTTTCGTGTGGGCGCAATCGCTGGACGTTTCGAATTTGGCAGCCGGGCTCTGTCACAGTCACATAGGCATTGTTGCATCATAACCAACCAAGGCATTTGCATAGCGTGAATGTCTGTGCGGCAGCGAATGCAGTTCCAAGGGACAGTGAAAACCAGGTAGAGCTTTCAGTGCTGGCAGCTTTCGTGTGGGCGCTATCGCTGGACGTTTCGAATTTGGCAGCCGGGCTCTGCGAGTGTCACATAGGCATTGTTGCATCATAACTAACCAAGGCTTTTGCAGAGCGCGAATGTCTGTGCGGCAGCGAATGCAGTTCCAAGGGACAGTGAAAACCAGGTAGACCTTTCAGTGCTGGCAGCTTTCGTGTGGGCGCAATCGCTGGACGTTTCGAATTTGGCAGCTGGGCTCGGCCGGAGTCACATAGGCATTGTTGCATCATAAACAACCAAGGCTTTTGCAGAGCTCGAATGTCTGTGCGGCAGCGAATGCAGTTCCAAGGGACAGTGAAAACCAGGTAGACCTTTCAGTGCTGGCAGCTTTCGTCTGGGCGCAATCGCTGGACGTTTCGAATTTGGCAGCCGGGCTCTGCCAGAGTCACATAGGCATTGTTGCATCATAGCCAACCAAGGCATTTGCAGAGCGCGAAAGTCTGTGCGGCATCGAATGCAGTTCAAGGGACAGTGAAAACCAGGTAGAGCTTTCATGCTGGCAGCTTTCGTGTGGGCGCAATCGCTGGACGTTTCGAATTTGGCAGCCGGGCTCTGCCAGATTCACATAGGCATTGTTGCATCATAGCCAACCAAGGCATTTGCAGAGCGCGAATGTCTGTGCGGCAGCGAATGCAGTTCCAAGGGACAGTGAAAACCAGGTAGAGCTTTCAGTGCTGGCAGCTTTCGTGTGGACGCAATCGCTGGACGTTTCGAATTTGGCAGCCGGGCTCTGCGACAGTCACATAGGCATTGTTGCATCATAACCAACCAAACATCTTGCAGAGAGCGAATGTCTGTGCGGCAGCGAATGCAGTTCCAAGGGACAGTGAAAACCAGGTAGAGCTTTCAGTGCTGGCAGCTTTCGTGTGGGCGCAATCGCGGGACGTTTCGAATTTGGCAGCCGGGCTCTGCGACAGTCACATAGGCATTGTTGCATCATAACCAACCAAGGCATTTGCAGAGTGCGAATGTCTGTGCGGCAGCGAATGCAGTTCCAAGGGACAGTGAAAACCAGGTAGAGCTTTCATGCTGGCAGCTTTCGTGTGGGCGCTATCGCTGGACGTTTCGAATTTGGCAGCCGGGCTCTGCGACAGTCACATAGGCATTGTTGCATCATAACCAACCAAAGCTCTTGCAGAGCGCAAATATCTATGCGTCAGCGAATGCAGTTCCAAGGGACAGTGAAAACCAGGTATAGCTTTCAGTGCTGGCAGCTTTCGTGTGGGCGCAATCGCTGGACGTTTCGAATTTGGCAGCCGGATTCGGCCAGAGTCACATAGGCATTGTTGCATCATAACCAACCAAAGCTTTTGCATAGCGTGAATGTCTGTGCGGCAGCGAATGCAGTTCCAAGGGACAGTGAAAACCAGGTAGACCTTTCAGTGCTGGGAGCTTTCGTGTGGGCGCAATCTCTGGACGTTTTGAATTTGGCAGCCGGGCTCTGCGACAGTCACATAGGCATTGTTGCATCATAAGCAACCAAGGCATTTGCAGAGCGCGAATGTCTGTGCGGCAGCGAATGCAGTTCCAAGGGACAGTGAAAACCAGGTAGACCTTTCAGTGCTGGCAGCTTTCGTGTGGGCGCAATCGCTGGACGTTTCGAATTTGGCAGCCGGGCTCTGCCAGAGTCACATAGGCATTGTTGCATCATAGCCAACCAAGGCATTTGCAGAGCGCGAATGTCTGTGCGGCAGCGAATGCAGTTCCAAGGGACAGTGAAAACCAGGTAGACCTTTCAGTGCTGGCAGCTTGCGTCTGGGCGCAATCGCGGGACGTTTCGAATTTGGCAGCTGGGCTCTGCCAGAGTCACGTAGGCATTGTTGCATCATAAACAAACAACGCTCTTGCAGAGCGCGAATGTCTGTGCGGCAGCGAATGCAGTTCCAAGGGACAGTGAAAACCAGGTAGAGCTTTCAGTGCTGGCAGCTTTCGTGTGGGCGCAATAGCTGGACGTTTCGAATTTGGCAGCCGGGCTCTGCGACAGTCACATAGGCATTGTTGCATCATAACCAACCAAAGCTCTTGCAGAGCGCAAATGTCTGTGCGGCAGCGAATGCAGTTCCAAGGGACAGTGAAAACCAGGTATAGCTTTCAGTGCTGGCAGCTTTCGTGTGGGCGCAATCGCTGGACGTTTCGAATTTGGCAGCCGGATTCGGCCAGAGTCACATAGGCATTGTTGCATCATAACCAACCAAAGCTTTTGCATAGCGTGAATCTCTGTGCGGCAGCGAATGCAGTTCCAAGGGACAGTGAAAACCAGGTAGAGCTTTCAGTGCTGCCAGCTTTCGTGTGGGCGCTATCGCTGGACGTTTCGAATTTGGCAGCCGGGCTCTGCGACAGTCACATAGGCATTGTTGCATCATAACCAACCAAGGCATTTGCAGAGCGCGAATGTCTGTGCGGCAGCGAATGCAGTTCCAAGGGACAGTGAAAACCAGGTAGAGCTTTCAGTGCTGGCAGCTTTCGTGTGGGCGCTATCGCTGGACGTTTCGAATTTGGCAGCCGGGCTCTGCCAGAGTCACATAGGCATTGTTGCATCATAACCAACCAAGGCATTTGCAGAGCGCGAATGTCTGTGCGGCAGCGAATGCAGTTCCAAGGGGCAGTGAAAACCAGGTAGAGCTTGCAGTGCTGGCAGCTTTCGTGTGGGCGCAATCGCTGGACGTTTCGAATTTGGCAGCCGGGCTCTGCCAGAGTCACATAGGCATTGTTGCATCATAACCAACCAAAGCTTTTGCATAGCGTGAATGTCTGTGCGGCAGCGAATGCAGTTCCAAGGGACAGTGAAAACCAGGTAGAGCTTTCAGTGCTGGCAGCTTTCGTGTGGGCGCAATCTCTGGACGTTTCGAATTTGGCAGCCGGGCTCTGCGACAGTCACATAGGCATTGTTGCATCATAACCAACCAATGCATTTGCAGAGCGCGAATGTCTGTGCGGCAGCGAATGCAGTTCCAAGGGACAGTGAAAACCAGGTAGACCTTTCAGTGCTGGCAGCTTTCGTGTGGGCGCTATCGCTGGACGTTTCGAATTTGGCAGCCGGGCTCTGCCAGAGTCACATAGGCATTGTTGCATCATAGCCAACCAAGGCATTTGCAGAGCGTGAATGTCTGTGCGGCAGCGAATGCAGTTCCAAGGGACAGTGAAAACCAGGTAGAGCTTGCAGTGCTGGCAGCTTTCGTGTGGGCGCTATCGCTGGACATTTCGAATTTGGCAGCTGGGCTCTGCCACAGTCACATAGGAATTGTTGCATCATAACCAACCAAAGCTCTTTCAGAGCGCGAATGTCTGTGCGGCAGCGAATGCAGTTCCAAGGGACAGTGAAAACCAGGTAGAGCTTTCAGTGCTGGCAGCTTTCGTGTGGGCGCAATCGCTGGACGTTTCGAATTTGGCAGCCGGGCTCTGCCAGATTCACATAGGCATTGTTGCATCATAGCCAACCAAGGCATTTGCAGAGCGCGAATGTCTGTGCGGCAGCGAATGCAGTTCCAAGGGACAGTGAAAACCAGGTAGAGCTTTCAGTGCTGGCAGCTTTCGTGTGGACGCAATCGCTGGACGTTTCGAAGTTGGCAGCCGGGCTCTGCGACAGTCACATAGGCATTGTTGCATCATAACCAACCAAAGCTCTTGCAGAGAACGAATGTCTGTGCGGCAGCGAATGCAGTTCCAAGGGACAGTGAAAACCAGGTAGAGCTTTCAGTGCTGGCAGCTTTCGTGTGGGCGCAATCGCTGGACGTTTCGAATTTGGCAGCCGGGCTCTGCGACAGTCACATAGGCATTGTTGCATCATAACCAACCAATGCATTTGCAGAGCGCGAATGTCTGTGCGGCAGCGAATGCAGTTCCAAGGGACAGTGAAAACCAGGTAGAGCTTTCAGTGCTGGCAGCTTTCGTGTGGGCGCTATCGCTGGACGTTTCGAATTTGGCAGCCGGGCTCGGCCAGAGTCACATAGGCATTGTTGCATCATAGCCAACCAAGGCATTTGCAGAGCGCGAATGTCTGTGCGGCAGCGAATGCAGTTCCAAGGGACAGTGAAAACCAGGTAGAGCTTGCAGTGCTGGCAGCTTTCGTGTGGGCGCTATCGCTGGACGTTTCGAATTTGGCAGCTGGGCTCTGCCACAGTCACATAGGAATTGTTGCATCATAACCAACCAAAGCTCTTTCAGAGCGCGAATGTCTGTGCGGCAGCGAATGCAGTTCCAAGGGACAGTGAAAACCAGGTAGAGCTTTCAGTGCTGGCAGCTTTCGTGTGGGCGCAATCGCTGGACGTTTCGAATTTGGCAGCCGGGCTCTGCCAGATTCACATAGGCATTGTTGCATCATAGCCAACCAAGGCATTTGCAGAGCGCGAATGTCTGTGCGGCAGCGAATGCAGTTCCAAGGGACAGTGAAAACCAGGTAGAGCTTTCAGTGCTGGCAGCTTTCGTGTGGACGCAATCGCTGGACGTTTCGAATTTGGCAGCCGGGCTCTGCGACAGTCACATAGGCATTGTTGCATCATAACCAACCAAAGGTTTTGCAGAGCGCGAATGTCTGTGCGGCAGCGAATGCAGTTCCAAGGGACAGTGAAAACCAGGTAGAGCTTTCAGTGCTGGCAGCTTTCGTGTGGGCGCAATCGCTGGACGTTTCGAATTTGGCAGCCGGGCTCTGCGACAGTCACATAGGCATTGTTGCATCATAACCAACGAAGGCATTTGCAGAGCGCGAATGTCTGTGCGGCAGCGAATGCAGTTCCAAGGGACAGTGAAAACCAGGTAGAGCTTTCAGTGCTGGCAGCTTTCGTGTGGGCGCTATAGCTGGACGTTTCGAATTTGGCAGCCGGGCTCTGCCAGAGTCACATAGGCATTGTTGCATCATAGCCAACCAAGGCATTTGCAGAGCGCGAATGTCTGTGCGGCAGCGAATGCAGTTCCAAGGGACAGTGAAAACCAGGTAGAGCTTGCAGTGCTGGCAGCTTTCGTGTGGGCGCTATCGCTGGACGTTTCGAATTTGGCAGCCGGGCTCTGCGACAGTCACATAGGCATTGTTGCATCATAACTAACCAAGGCTTTTGCAGAGCGCGAATGTCTGTGCGGCAGCGAATGCAGTTCCAAGGGACAGTGAAAACCAGGTAGACCTTTCAGTGCTGGCAGCTTTCGTGTGGGCGCAATCGCTGGACGTTTCGAATTTGGCAGCTGGGCTCGGCCGGAGTCACATAGGCATTGTTGCATCATAAACAACCAAGGCTTTTGCAGAGCTCGAATGTCTGTGCGGCAGCGAATGCAGTTCCAAGGGACAGTGAAAACCAGGTAGAGCTTTCAGTGCTGGCAGCTTTCGTCTGGGCGCAATCGCTGGACGTTTCGAATTTGGCAGCCGGGCTCTGCCAGAGTCACATAGGCATTGTTGCATCATAGCCAACGAAGGCATTTGCATAGCGTGAATGTCTGTGTGGCAGCGAATGCAGTTCCAAGGGACAGTGAAAACCAGCTACAGCTTTCAGTGCTGGCAGCTTTCGTGTGGGCGCAATCGCGGGACGTTTCCAATTTGGCAGCCGGGCTCTGCGACAGTCACATAGGCATTGTTGCATCATAACCAACCAAGGCATTTGCAGAGCGCGAATGTCTGTGCGGCAGCGAATGCATTTCCAAGGGACAGTGAAAACCAGGTAGAGCTTGCAGTGCTGGCAGCTTTCGTGTGGGCGCTATCGCTGGACGTTTCGAATTTGGCAGCCGGGCTCTGCGAGTGTCACATAGGCATTGTTGCATCATAACTAACCAAGGCTTTTGCAGAGCGCGAATGTCTGTGCGGCAGCGAATGCAGTTCCAAGGGACAGTGAAAACCAGGTAGACCTTTCAGTACTGGCAGCTTTCGTCTGGGCGCAATCGCGGGACGTTTCGAATTTGGCAGCTGGGCTCTGCCAGAGTCACGTAGGCATTGTTGCATCATAAACAACCAAGGCTTTTGCAGAGCGCGAATGTCTGTGCGGCATCGAATGCAGTTCAAGGGACAGTGAAAACCAGGTAGAGCTTTCATGCTGGCAGCTTTCGTGTGGGTGCAATCGCTGGACGTTTCGAATTTGGCAGCCGGGCTCTGCGACAGTCACATAGGCATTGTTGCATCATAACCAACCAAAGCTCTTGCAGAGCGCAAATGTCTATGCGTCAGCGAATGCAGTTCCAAGGGACAGTGAAAACCAGGTATAGCTTTCAGTGCTGGCAGCTTTCGTGTGGGCGCAATCGCTGGACGTTTCGAATTTGGCAGCCGGATTCGGCCAGAGTCACATAGGCATTGTTGCATCATAACCAACCAAAGCTTTTGCAGAGCGCGAATGTCTGTGCGGCAGCGAATGCAGTTCCAAGGGACAGTGAAAACCAGGTAGACCTTTCAGTGCTGGGAGCTTTCGTGTGGGCGCAATCTCTGGACGTTTCGAATTTGGCAGCCGGGCTCTGCGACACTCACATAGGCATTGTTGCATCATAACCAACCAAGGCATTTGCAGAGCGCGAATGTCTGTGCGGCAGCAAATGCAGTTCCAAGGGACAGTGAAAACCAGGTAGAGCTTTCAGTGCTGGCAGCTTTCGTGTGGGCGCAATCGCTGGACGTTTCGAATTTGGAAGCCACGCTCGGCCAGAGTCACATAGGCATTGTTGCATCATAACCAACCAAAGCTTTTGCATAGCGTGAATGTCTGTGCGGCAGCGAATGCAGTTCCAAGGGACAGTGAAAACCAGGTAGAGCTTTCAGTGCTGGCAGCTTTCGTGTGGGCGCATTCGCTGGACGTTTCGAATTTGGCAGCCGGGCTCTGCGACAGTCACATAGGCATTGTTGCATCATAACCAACCAAAGCTCTTGCAGAGCGCAAATGTCTGTGCGGCAGCAAATGCAGTTCCAAGGGACAGTGAAAACCAGGTATAGCTTTCAGTGCTGGCAGCTTTCGTGTGGGCGCAATCGCTGGACGTTTCGAATTTGGCAGCCGGGCTCTGTCACAGTCACATAGGCATTGTTGCATCATAACCAACCAAGGCATTTGCATAGCGTGAATGTCTGTGCGGCAGCGAATGCAGTTCCAAGGGACAGTGAAAACCAGGTAGAGCTTTCAGTGCTGGCAGCTTTCGTGTGGGCGCTATCGCTGGACGTTTCGAATTTGGCAGCCGGGCTCTGCCAGAGTCACATAGGCATTGTTGCATCATAACTAACCAAGGCTTTTGCAGAGCGCGAATGTCTGTGCGGCAGCGAATGCAGTTCCAAGGGACAGTGAAAACCAGGTAGACCTTTCAGTGCTGGCAGCTTTCGTGTGGGCGCAATCGCTGGACGTTTCGAATTTGGCAGCTGGGCTCGGCCGGAGTCACATAGGCATTGTTGCATCATAAACAACCAAGGCTTTTGCAGAGCTCGAATGTCTGTGCGGCAGCGAATGCAGTTCCAAGGGACAGTGAAAACCAGGTAGACCTTTCAGTGCTGGCAGCTTTCGTCTGGGCGCAATCGCTGGACGTTTCGAATTTGGCAGCCGGGCTCTGCCAGAGTCACATAGGCATTGTTGCATCATAGCCAACCAAGGCATTTGCAGAGCGCGAATGTCTGTGCGGCATCGAATGCAGTTCAAGGGACAGTGAAAACCAGGTAGAGCTTTCATGCTGGCAGCTTTCGTGTGGGCGCAATCGCTGGACGTTTCGAATTTGGCAGCCGGGCTCTGCCAGATTCACATAGGCATTGTTGCATCATAGCCAACCAAGGCATTTGCAGAGCGCGAATGTCTGTGCGGCAGCGAATGCAGTTCCAAGGGACAGTGAAAACCAGGTAGAGCTTTCAGTGCTGGCAGCTTTCGTGTGGACGCAATCGCTGGACGTTTCGAATTTGGCAGCCGGGCTCTGCGACAGTCACATAGGCATTGTTGCATCATAACCAACCAAACATCTTGCAGAGAGCGAATGTCTGTGCGGCAGCGAATGCAGTTTCAAGGGACAGTGAAAACCAGGTAGAGCTTGCAGTGCTGGCAGCTTTCGTGTGGGCGCAATCGCTGGATGTTTCGAATTTTGCAGCCGGGCTCGGCCAGAGTCACATAGGCATTGTTGCATCATAACCAACCAAAGCTTTTGCATAGCGTGAATGTCTGTGCGGCAGCGAATGCAGTTCCAAGGGACAGTGAAAACCAGGTAGACCTTTCAGTGCTGGGAGCTTTCGTGTGGGCGCAATCTCTGGACGTTTCGAATTTGGCAGCCGGGCTCTGCCAGAGTCACATAGGCATTGTTGCATCATAAGCAACCAAGGCATTTGCAGAGCGCGAATGTCTGTGCGGCAGCGAATGTAGTTCCAAGGGACAGTGAAAACCAGGTAGAGCTTTCAGTGCTGGCAGCTTTCGTGTGGGCGCTATCGCTGGACGTTTCGAATTTGGCAGCCGGGCTCTGCCAGAGTCACATAGGCATTGTTGCATCATAGCCAACCAAGGCATTTGCAGAGCGCGAATGTCTGTGCGGCAGCGAATGCAGTTCCAAGGGACAGTGAAAACCAGGTAGAGCTTGCAGTGCTGGCAGCTTTCGTGTGGGCGCTATCGCTGGACAGAATCACAGAATCACAGAATCATATAGGTTGGAAAAGACCTTTAAGATCATCGAGTCCAACCATAAACCTAACACTGCCAAAAACCACCACTACACCATGTCTCTAAGTACCTCATCCAAACGTCCTTTAAATACCTCCAGGGATGGCGACTCAACCACTTCCCTGGGCAGTCTGTTCCAATGCTTGATAACCCTCTCGGTGAAGAAAAATTTCCTAATATCCAGTCTAAACCTCCCCTGGCGCAACTTGAGGCCATTTCCTCTTGTCCTATCACTTGTTACCTGGGAGAAGAGACCGACCCCCACCTCTCTACAACCTCCTTTCAGGTAGTTGTAGAGAGCGATGAGGTCTCCCCTCAGCCTCCTTTTCTCCAGGCTAAACAGTCCCAGCTCCCTCAGCCGCTCCTCATAAGACTTCTGCTCCAGACCCTTCACCAGCTTCGTTGCCCTTCTCTGTACGCGCTCCAGTACCTCAATATCCCTCTTGTAGTGGGGGGCCCAAAACTGAACACAGTATTCGAGGTGCGGCCTCACCAGTGCCGAGTACAGGGGCACAATCACTTCCCTAGTCCTGCTGGCCACGCTATTTTTGATACAGGCCAGGATGCCATTGGCCTTCTTGGCCGCCTGGGCACACTGCTGGCTCATATTCAGGCGGCTGTCAACCAACACCCCCAGGTCCTTCTCTGCCAGGCAGCTTTCCAGCCACTCTTCCCCAAGCCTGTAGCGTTGCATGGGGTTGCTGTGGCCCAAGTGCAGGACCTTGCACTTGGCCTTGTTAAACCTCATACAATTCACCCCAGCCCATCGATCCAGCCTGTCCAGGTCCCTCTGCAGAGCCTGCCTACCCTCCAGCAGATCAACACTCCCACACAACTTGGTGTCGTCTGCAAACTTACTGAGAGTGCACTCGATTCCTTCGTCCAGATCATTGATAAAGATGTTAAACAGAACTGGCCCCAACACCGAGCCCTGGGGAACACCGCTTGTGACCGGCCGCCAACCGGAGTAAACTCCATTCACCACCACTCTCTGGGCCCGGCCGTCCAGCCAGTTCTTTACCCAGCGAAGAGTACACCCGTCCAAGCCATGAGCAGCCAGTTTCTCCAGGAGAATGCCGTGGGAAACCTTGTCAAAGGCTTTACTGAAGTCTAGATAGACAACATCCACAGACTTCCCCTCATCCACTAGGCGGGTCACCTTATCATAGAAGGAGATCAGGTTGGTCAAGCAGGACCTGCCTTTCCTGAACCCATGCTGGCTGGGCCTGATCCCCTGGTTATTCTCTACATGCCGTGTGATAGCACTCAGGATGATCTGCTCCATCAGCTTCCCCGGCACCGAGGTCAGGCTGACAGGCCTGTAGTTCCCCGGGTCCTCCTTCCGGCCCTTCTTGAAGATGGGTGTCACATTCGCTAATCTCCAGTCAGCAGGGACTTCCCCAGTTAGCCAGGAACGTTTCAAATTTGGCAGCCGGGCTCTGCCAGAGTCACATAGGAATTGTTGCATCATAACCAACCAAAGCTCTTTCAGAGCGCGAATGTCTGTGCGGCAGCGAATGCAGTTCCAAGGGACAGTGAAAACCAGGTAGAGCTTTCAGTGCTGGCAGCTTTCGTGTGGGCGCAATCGCTGGACGTTTCGAATTTGGCAGCCGGGCTCTGCCAGATTCACATAGGCATTGTTGCATCATAGCCAACCAAGGCATTTGCAGAGCGCGAATGTCTGTGCGGCAGCGAATGCAGTTCCAAGGGACAGTGAAAACCAGGTAGAGCTTTCAGTGCTGGCAGCTTTCGTGTGGACGCAATCGCTGGACGTTTCGAATTTGGCAGCCGGGCTCTGCGACAGTCACATAGGCATTGTTGCATCATAACCAACCAAACATCTTGCAGAGACCGAATGTCTGTGCGGCAGCGAATGCAGTTTCAAGGGACAGTGAAAACCAGGTAGAGCTTTCAGTGCTGGCAGCTTTCGTGTGGGCGCAATCGCGGGACGTTTCGAATTTGGCAGCCGGGCTCTGCGACAGTCACATAGGCATTGTTGCATCATAACCAACCAAGGCATTTGCAGAGCGCGAATGTCTGTGCGGCAGCGAATGCAGTTCCAAGGGACAGTGAAAACCAGGTAGAGCTTTCAGTGCTGGCAGCTTTCGTGTGGGCGCAATCGCTGGACGTTTCGAATTTGGCAGCCGGATTCGGCCAGAGTCACATAGGCATTGTTGCATCATAACCAACCAAAGCTTTTGCAGAGCGTGAATGTCTGTGCGGCAGCGAATGCAGTTCCAAGGGACAGTGAAAACCAGGTAGACCTTTCAGTGCTGGCAGCTATCGTGTGGGAGCAATCGCTGGACGTTTCGAATTTGGCAGCCGGGCTCGGCCAGAGTCACATAGGCATTGTTGCATCATAACCAACCAAAGCTTTTGCATAGCGTGAATGTCTGTGCGGCAGCGAATGCAGTTCCAAGGGACAGTGAAAACCAGGTAGACCTTTCAGTGCTGGCAGCTTTCGTGTGGGCGCAATCGCGGGACGTTTCGAATTTGGCAGCCGGGCTCTGCGACAGTCACATAGGCATTGTTGCATCATAACCAACCAAAGGTTTTGCAGAGCGCGAATGTCTGTGCGGCAGCGAATGCAGTTCCAAGGGACAGTGAAAACCAGGTAGAGCTTTCATGCTGGCAGCTTTCGTGTGGGCGCAATCGCTGGACGTTTCGAATTTGGCAGCCGGGCTCTGCGACAGTCATATAGGCATTGTTGCATCATAACCAACCAAGGCATTTGCAGAGCGCAAATGTCTGTGCGGCAGCGAATGCAGTTCCAAGGGACAGTGAAAACCAGGTAGAGCTTTCAGTGCTGGCAGCTTTCGTGTGGGCGCAATCGCTGGACGTTTCGAATTTGGCAGCCGGATTCGGCCAGAGTCACATAGGCATTGTTGCATCATAACCAACCAAAGCTTTTGCATAGCGTGAATGTCTGTGCGGCAGCGAATGCAGTTCCAAGGGACAGTGAAAACCAGGTAGACCTTTCAGTGCTGGGAGCTTTCGTGTGGGCGCAATCTCTGGACGTTTCGAATTTGGCAGCCGGGCTCTGCCAGAGTCACATAGGCATTGTTGCATCATAACCAACCAATGCATTTGCAGAGCGCGAATGTCTGTGCGGCAGCGAATGCAGTTCCAAGGGACAGTGAAAACCAGGTAGAGCTTTCAGTGCTGGCAGCTTTCGTGTGGGCGCTATCGCTGGACGTTTCGAATTTGGCAGCCGGGCTCTGCCAGATTCACATAGGCATTGTTGCATCATAGCCAACCAAGGCATTTGCAGAGCGCGAATGTCTGTGCGGCAGCGAATGCAGTTCCAAGGGACAGTGAAAACCAGGTAGAGCTTGCAGTGCTGGCAGCTTTCGTGTGGGCGCTATCGCTGGACAGAATCACAGAATCACAGAATCATATAGGTTGGAAAAGACCTTTAAGATCATCGAGTCCAACCATAAACCTAACACTGCCAAAAACCACCACTACACCATGTCTCTAAGTACCTCATCCAAACGTCCTTTAAATACCTCCAGGGATGGCGACTCAACCACTTCCCTGGGCAGTCTGTTCCAATGCTTGATAACCCTCTCGGTGAAGAAAAATTTCCTAATATCCAGTCTAAACCTCCCCTGGCGCAACTTGAGGCCATTTCCTCTTGTCCTATCACTTGTTACCTGGGAGAAGAGACCGACCCCCACCTCTCTACAACCTCCTTTCAGGTAGTTGTAGAGAGCGATGAGGTCTCCCCTCAGCCTCCTTTTCTCCAGGCTAAACAGTCCCAGCTCCCTCAGCCGCTCCTCATAAGACTTCTGCTCCAGACCCTTCACCAGCTTCGTTGCCCTTCTCTGTACGCGCTCCAGTACCTCAATATCCCTCTTGTAGTGGGGGGCCCAAAACTGAACACAGTATTCGAGGTGCGGCCTCACCAGTGCCGAGTACAGGGGCACAATCACTTCCCTAGTCCTGCTGGCCACGCTATTTTTGATACAGGCCAGGATGCCATTGGCCTTCTTGGCCGCCTGGGCACACTGCTGGCTCATATTCAGGCGGCTGTCAACCAACACCCCCAGGTCCTTCTCTGCCAGGCAGCTTTCCAGCCACTCTTCCCCAAGCCTGTAGCGTTGCATGGGGTTGCTGTGGCCCAAGTGCAGGACCTTGCACTTGGCCTTGTTAAACCTCATACAATTCACCCCAGCCCATCGATCCAGCCTGTCCAGGTCCCTCTGCAGAGCCTGCCTACCCTCCAGCAGATCAACACTCCCACACAACTTGGTGTCATCTGCAAACTTACTGAGAGTGCACTCGATTCCTTCGTCCAGATCATTGATAAAGATGTTAAACAGAACTGGCCCCAACACCGAGCCCTGGGGAACACCGCTTGTGACCGGCCGCCAACCGGAGTAAACTCCATTCACCACCACTCTCTGGGCCCGGCCGTCCAGCCAGTTCTTTACCCAGCGAAGAGTACACCCGTCCAAGCCATGAGCAGCCAGTTTCTCCAGGAGAATGCCGTGGGAAACCTTGTCAAAGGCTTTACTGAAGTCTAGATAGACAACATCCACAGACTTCCCCTCATCCACTAGGCGGGTCACCTTATCATAGAAGGAGATCAGGTTGGTCAAGCAGGACCTGCCTTTCCTGAACCCATGCTGGCTGGGCCTGATCCCCTGGTTATTCTCTACATGCCGTGTGATAGCACTCAGGATGATCTGCTCCATCAGCTTCCCCGGCACCGAGGTCAGGCTGACAGGCCTGTAGTTCCCCGGGTCCTCCTTCCGGCCCTTCTTGAAGATGGGTGTCACATTCGCTAATCTCCAGTCAGCAGGGACTTCCCCAGTTAGCCAGGAACGTTTCAAATTTGGCAGCCGGGCTCTGCCAGAGTCACATAGGAATTGTTGCATCATAACCAACCAAAGCTCTTTCAGAGCGCGAATGTCTGTGCGGCAGCGAATGCAGTTCCAAGGGACAGTGAAAACCAGGTAGAGCTTTCAGTGCTGGCAGCTTTCGTGTGGGCGCAATCGCTGGACGTTTCGAATTTGGCAGCCGGGCTCTGCCAGATTCACATAGGCATTGTTGCATCATAGCCAACCAAGGCATTTGCAGAGCGCGAATGTCTGTGCGGCAGCGAATGCAGTTCCAAGGGACAGTGAAAACCACGTAGAGCTTTCAGTGCTGGCAGCTTTCGTGTGGACGCAATCGCTGGAAGTTTTGAATTTGGCAGCCGGGCTCTGCGACAGTCACATAGGCATTGTTGCATCATAGCCAACCAAGGCATTTGCAGAGCGCGAATGTCTGTGCGGCAGCGAATGCAGTTTCAAGGGACAGTGAAAACCAGGTAGAGCTTGCAGTGCTGGCAGCTTTCGTGTGGGCGCAATCGCTGGACGTTTCGAATTTGGCAGCCGGGCTTGGCCAGAGTCACATAGGCATTGTTGCATCATAACCAACCAAAGCTTTTGCATAGCGTGAATGTCTGTGCGGCAGCGAATGCAGTTCCAAGGGACAGTGAAAACCAGGTAGACCTTTCAGTGCTGGCAGCTTTCGTGTGGGCGCAATCGCGGGACGTTTCGAATTTGGCAGCCGGGCTCTGCGACAGTCACATAGGCATTGTTGCATCATAACCAACCAAGGCATTTGCAGAGCGCGAATGTCTGTGCGGCAGCGAATGAAGTTCCAAGGGACAGTGAAAACCAGGTAGAGCTTGCAGTGCTGGCAGCTCTCGTGTGGGCGCTATCGCTGGAGGTTTCGAATTTGGCAGCCGGGCTCTGCCAGAGTCACATAGGCATTGTTGCATCATAGCCAACCAAGGCATTTGCAGAGCGCGAATGTCTGTGCGGCAGCGAATGCAGTTCCAAGGGACAGTGAAAACCAGGTAGAGCTTGCAGTGCTGGCAGCTTTCGTGTGGGCGCAATCGCTGGACGTTTCGAATTTGGCAGCCGGGCTCTGCCAGATTCACATAGGCATTGTTGCATCATAGCCAACCAAGGCATTTGCAGAGCGCGAATGTCTGTGCGGCAGCGAATGCAGTTCCAAGGGACAGTGAAAACCAGGTAGAGCTTTCAGTGCTGGCAGCTTTCGTGTGGACGCAATCGCTGGACGTTTCGAATTTGGCAGCCGGGCTCTGCGACAGTCACATAGGCATTGTTGCATCATAACCAACCAAAGGTTTTGCAGAGCGCGAATGTCTGTGCGGCAGCGAATGCAGTTCCAAGGGACAGTGAAAACCAGGTAGAGCTTTCAGTGCTGGCAGCTTTCGTGTGGGCGCAATCGCTGGACGTTTCGAATTTGGCAGCCGGGCTCTGCGACAGTCACATAGGCATTGTTGCATCATAACCAACCAAAGCTCTTTCAGAGCGCGAATGTCTGTGCGGCAGCGAATGCAGTTCCAAGGGACAGTGAAAACCAGGTAGACCTTTCAGTGCTGGCAGCTTTCGTGTGGGCGCTATAGCTGGACGTTTCGAATTTGGCAGCCGGGCTCTGCCAGAGTCACATAGGCATTGTTGCATCATAGCCAACCAAGGCATTTGCAGAGCGCGAATGTCTGTGCGGCAGCGAATGCAGTTCCAAGGGACAGTGAAAACCAGGTAGAGCTTGCAGTGCTGGCAGCTTTCGTGTGGGCGCTATCGCTGGACGTTTCGAATTTGGCAGCCGGGCTCTGCGACAGTCACATAGGCATTGTTGCATCATAACTAACCAAGGCTTTTGCAGAGCGCGAATGTCTGTGCGGCAGCGAATGCAGTTCCAAGGGACAGTGAAAACCAGGTAGACCTTTCAGTGCTGGCAGCTTTCGTGTGGGCGCAATCGCTGGACGTTTCGAATTTGGCAGCTGGGCTCGGCCGGAGTCACATAGGCATTGTTGCATCATAAACAACCAAGGCTTTTGCAGAGCTCGAATGTCTGTGCGGCAGCGAATGCAGTTCCAAGGGACAGTGAAAACCAGGTAGAGCTTTCAGTGCTGGCAGCTTTCGTCTGGGCGCAATCGCTGGACGTTTCGAATTTGGCAGCCGGGCTCTGCCAGAGTCACATAGGCATTGTTGCATCATAGCCAACCAAGGCATTTGCAGAGCGCGAATGTCTGTGCGGCATCGAATGCAGTTCAAGGGACAGTGAAAACCAGGTAGAGCTTTCATGCTGGCAGCTTTCGTGTGGGAGCAATCGCTGGACGTTTCGAATTTGGCAGCCGGGCTCTGCCAGAGTCACATAGGCATTGTTGCATCATAACCAACCAAAGCTTTTGCATAGCGTGAATGTCTGTGCGGCAGCGAATGCAGTTCCAAGGGACAGTGAAAACCAGGTAGAGCTTTCAGTGCTGGCAGCTTTCGTGTGGGCGCAATCGCGTGACGTTTCGAATTTGGCAGCCGGGCTCTGCGACAGTCACATAGGCATTGTTGCATCATAACCAACCAAGGCATTTGCAGAGCGCGAATGTCTGTGCGGCAGCGAATGCAGTTCCAAGGGACAGTGAAAACCAGGTAGAGCTTTCATGCTGGCAGCTTTCGTGTGGGCGCAATCGCTGGACGTTTCGAATTTGGCAGCCGGGCTCTGCGACAGTCATATAGGCATTGTTGCATCATAACCAACGAAGGCATTTGCAGAGCGCAAATGTCTGTGCGGCAGCGAATGCAGTTCCAAGGGACAGTGAAAACCAGGTAGAGCTTTCAGTGCTGGCAGCTTTCGTGTGGGCGCAATCGCTGGACGTTTCGAATTTGGCAGCCGGATTCGGCCAGAGTCACATAGGCATTGTTGCATCATAACCAACCAAAGCTTTTGCATAGCGTGAATGTCTGTGCGGCAGCGAATGCAGTTCCAAGGGACAGTGAAAACCAGGTAGACCTTTCAGTGCTGGGAGCTTTCGTGTGGGCGCAATCTCTGGACGTTTCGAATTTGGCAGCCGGGCTCTGCGACAGTCACATTGGCATTGTTGCATCATAACCAACCATTGCATTTGCAGAGCGCGAATGTCTGTGCGGCAGCGAATGCAGTTCCAAGGGACAGTGAAAACCAGGTAGAGCTTTCAGTGCTGGCAGCTTTCGTGTGGGCGCTATCGCTGGACGTTTCGAATTTGGCAGCCGGGCTCTGCCAGAGTCACATAGGCATTGTTGCATCATAGCCAACCAAGGCATTTGCCGAGCGCGAATGTCTGTGCAGCAGCGAATGCAGTTCAAGGGACAGTGAAAACCAGGTAGAGCTTTCAGTGCTGGCAGCTTTCGTGTGGGCGCTATCGCTGGACGTTTCGAATTTGGCAGCTGGGCTCTGCCACAGTCACATAGGAATTGTTGCATCATAACCAACCAAAGCTCTTTCAGAGCGCGAATGTCTGTGCGGCAGCGAATGCAGTTCCAAGGGACAGTGAAAACCAGGTAGAGCTTTCAGTGCTGGCAGCTTTCGTGTGGGCGCAATCGCTGGACGTTTCGAATTTGGCAGCCGGGCTCTGCCAGATTCACATAGGCATTGTTGCATCATAGCCAACCAAGGCATTTGCAGAGCGCGAATGTCTGTGCGGCAGCGAATGCAGTTCCAAGGGACAGTGAAAACCAGGTAGAGCTTTCAGTGCTGGCAGCTTTCGTGTGGACGCAATCGCTGGACGTTTCGAATTTGGCAGCCGGGCTCTGCGACAGTCACATAGGCATTGTTGCATCATAACCAACCAAAGGTTTTGCAGAGCGCGAATGTCTGTGCGGCAGCGAATGCAGTTCCAAGGGACAGTGAAAACCAGGTAGAGCTTGCAGTGCTGGGAGCTTTCGTGTGGGCGCAATCGCTGGACGTTTCGAATTTGGCAGCCGGGCTCTGCCAGAGTCACATAGGCATTGTTGCATCATAACCAACCAAAGCTTTTGCATAGCGTGAATGTCTGTGCGGCAGCGAATGCAGTTCCAAGGGACAGTGAAAACCAGGTAGAGCTTTCAGTGCTGGCAGCTTTCGTGTGGGCGCAATCTCTGGACGTTTCGAATTTGGCAGCCGGGCTCTGCGACAGTCACATAGGCATTGTTGCATCATAACCAACCAAGGCACTTGCAGAGCGCGAATGTCTGTGCGGCAGCGAATGCAGTTCCAAGGGACAGTGAAAACCAGGTAGACCTTTCATGCTGGCAGCATTCGTGTGGGCGTAATCGCTGGACGTTTCGAATTTGGCAGCCGGGCTCTGCGACAGTCACATAGGCATTGTTGCATCATAACCAACCAAACATCTTGCAGAGAGCGAATGTCTGTGCGGCAGCGAATGCAGTTCCAAGGGACAGTGAAAACCAGGTAGAGCTTTCAGTGCTGGCAGCTTTCGTGTGGGCGCAATCGCTGGACGTTTCGAATTTGGCAGCCGGGCTCTTCGACAGTCACATAGGCATTGTTGCATCATAACCAACCAAAGGTCTTGCAGAGCGCAAATGTCTGTGCGGCAGCGAATGCAGTTCCAAGGGACAGTGAAAACCAGGTAGAGCTTTCAGTGCTGGCAGCTTTCGTGTGGGCGCAATCTCTGGACGTTTCGAATTTGGCAGCCGGGCTCTGCGACAGTCACATAGGCATTGTTGCATCATAACCAACCAAACATCTTGCAGAGAGCGAATGTCTGTGCGGCAGCGAATGCAGTTCCAAGGGACAGTGAAAACCAGGTAGAGCTTGCAGTGCTGGCAGCTTTCGTGTGGGCGCAATCGCGGGACGTTTCGAATTTGGCAGCCGGGCTCTGCGACAGTCACATAGGCATTGTTGCATCATAACCAACCAATGCATTTGCAGAGCGCGAATGTCTGTGCGGCAGCGAATGCAGTTCCAAGGGACAGTGAAAACCAGGTAGAGCTTTCAGTGCTGGCAGCTTTCGTGTGGGCGCTATCGCTGGACGTTTCGAATTTGGCAGCCGGGCTCTGCCAGAGTCACATAGGCATTGTTGCATCATAGCCAACCAAGGCATTTGCAGAGCGCGAATGTCTGTGCGGCAGCGAATGCAGTTCCAAGGGACAGTGAAAACCAGGTAGACCTTTCAGTGCTGGGAGCTTTCGTGTGGGCGCAATCTCTGGACGTTTCGAATTTGGCAGCTGGGCTCTGCCACAGTCACATAGGAATTGTTGCATCATAACCAACCAAAGCTCTTTCAGAGCGCGAATGTCTGTGCGGCAGCGAATGCAGTTCCAAGGGACAGTGAAAACCAGGTAGAGCTTTCAGTGCTGGCAGCTTTCGTGTGGGCGCAATCGCTGGACGTTTCGAATTTGGCAGCCGGGCTCTGCCAGATTCACATAGGCATTGTTGCATCATAGCCAACCAAGGCATTTGCAGAGCGCGAATGTCTGTGCGGCAGCGAATGCAGTTCCAAGGGACAGTGAAAACCAGGTAGAGCTTTCAGTGCTGGCAGCTTTCGTGTGGACGCAATCGCTGGACGTTTCGAATTTGGCAGCCGGGCTCTGCGACAGTCACATAGGCATTGTTGCATCATAACCAACCAAAGGTTTTGCAGAGCGCGAATGTCTGTGCGGCAGCGAATGCAGTTCCAAGGGACAGTGAAAACCAGGTAGAGCTTTCAGTGCTGGCAGCTTTCGTGTGGGCGCAATCGCTGGACGTTTCGAATTTGG